>NC_054468.1:69551769-69865409 GCF_017639515.1 Carcharodon carcharias
TTTCAGACTAAGCTTCTCAATGCAAATTATACCATCACTTCTTCATCATAAAACATTGATTTTTGAGCACCATTTATCTTAACAGCTACCCTACTGCTCACAAGGACAGCCAATAACAAGAAAAACAGTGATGGATAACAGCAATTATGAACCAATGATAGGTCCAGCACAGAAGGGAATTTTCAATGAATCTTATGCCATATGTTGATAAATGCCTCAAAGTCAAATCAACTGAGCTAATGTGGAATACATGAACATTTTGAAATGCTTTAATGAATACAATCGGCATAAAAATTATAATGTGAATATGATGGCTCAAAACAATTTCATTGTTTTCAGTATTCATGGATACTCAATGTGTGAGGCAACACTGCAGGAGAATGGACCAGTAAATTGCAGGTCAGGGATAGGATAATATGAGATGGTGCAGAATTTTCCTTATATTACCACATTCTTCAATTTCATTCTTCAAAAAAGATGTGCTAATGCACCAGTGATTTATTTCTATTGCTCATTTCTTTCCTAATAAATGAAGCCAGGTATAAGTGCAAACAGACAAATACAATCTTCTCTGGGACAAAGAGTATTTTTACCCAAAGCAAATAGGCAAAGTTCAGTGACATTCAATGTTAGAAACTTCACTACAATACAGTACCAGTTCTTGGACGTCTTTGAAAGCTTAAATAGTATAGGAGTTGTTCATTAAATACCAGTCATTCAATTTTTTCTCTATGTAGATGCAGTGTTTCTAAGATCAGCTGGAAAATTGGTTTTATCCATGTATTATTCTCCTCTCTCTCTACAATATTTACATTCTGTCTTTTTAAAATGTATACTTAAGGGTTTTTCCATTCAATGCATTATTCCCAGGACAATCAATGCTAGAACAGGCCTCTGTCAGTGCTATTGTTGAACTAGATGCTGATCCACTGCATGAAAGGTGCCCAGATGGCTCATTTTCCACTTTCCCCTCTTCCGATGGGGTAGTATCTGCAATCTATTCAATCAACTCAGTAAATCTTCTTGAAAGTGAACACTCGCTACATTAGAAATTGAGATGGCATCAACAGTCTGCGGCTGATGGGATGAGAATAAGAGCTTGAGTCATATTATAGAGATCATTGTGCATTATCTTCAATAAGCGTTCCTTCCCCTGCCCTATCACTGCAAATGTAGTTGTTAACTCTAGTCTGAGCAATTATATGTTAGCTTGGCACCTCTATTGGTTCAAACAAATATGTCAAGAGAGCTGAAAGGTACTGGTGTTGACTGTAATTAACTCTTGTATGGATACATCAGTTTGTTTCCAGATTTTTACATTGCGGCAAAACTAATATTTCTATTATTTTCTATTTGATAGAATTAGAGAGAATGTACAGCACAGAAACAAAACATTTGGCCCAAATGGTTGATGCCTGTATTAGTGCTCCACACAAACCCCATCCCACCCAGTTTCATCTTAACCCAATAGTTTGTCCTTCTTTTCAACCTCATGAATTTATCTAGCTTCCCCTTAAATTTCCAAAGTATTGTAGGAACAACTTGCATTTATACAGCACTTTTAAGGTAGTAAGGTACTTCACAGCAACATCTACACTGAATTAACCACATTAGGAAACATGATGAAAGATGACCTAAAGCTTGGTTAAAGAGCTAGGTTTTAAAGCATTTCTTAAAAAGAGAGATAGCCAGGTATTTGTAAATCAGCATTCTAGATAAACCTTAATCATCAGTAATAGTGGCATAAATATGAAAATCTACATAACCTTTTTGCTGAAATGTATGAAATTGTTGGTGAATACAGAAAAAAAAGTTACATCATACAATAAGGGACTAAATTTCTCTACTTCTGATATTGCCACATGTGCTAGTTTCTTCAGTTATGTTCAATTTTATTTGACCCAGAAAGGTGCTTTAAATAGCCATTGGCCCACCACGGAACTTGATTCAATTACAATGCAATAGCTAGGCATTATTATTACTAAAATCAGAAGAACATTGTGAATATCTGCATGAAAATTTGTACAAAAATTAAAAAGGAGCTGCATTTTTGATGTTTCACCTTACAAATATTTGTGAAATACTAATTTAATGCTGTTCAAACAATTCCAGTCACAAACAACTTTCTCAAGAGTCTATTGTGACCGATTGAACATGGTACGACCCCAATGTGTACATAACGAATATTATTTTTAAAGAAGCGTCAAAGTGAAAGTCTTGATTAAACAATATTCATTGGCTGAAGTGTTAGGAGTGAAGTTAACTAATGGCTTCAATACTCCAACCTCTCAATTAAATATTGATCTGAAATATATTAAATGCTTTTCTCGTTATAGAGTCAAGAAAGATTTTGTTCAAACTGTCAGTATTAGTTAAAATTACACTTCAATGCTGTTTCCTGATATAGTTTCTTAACCAATGATTATATATTGATTTCATAGTCTATTTTTATTGTCCTAAGGGTTTGAAAGACTGAACTCCCTCAGGATTAAATGCAGTCATGCAGAATATATTATTATAGCTTTTACATGTACACTGACAGCACCCAGCACTCTCTCTTCAGCACCTCCCTCAATGTGTTGTCAGACTGTTTATCCTAATATCTCCTTCTATAGTTAAGTGCCCATTCTTTTATTAGATATCTGAAGCATTTTGCTATATCGCTACCAGACTGACTCAATTTCCAAATGCTTCACTCACAGTCAGATGCCACCACCAAAGCACGTTCGGCATAACTTCAATGCATCACCCAGGCTAAACTCCAAAATGTACCAGCCCCACTACACTCACACCCAAACTAGAGTCTAATCTCAGCCACAATCTAATTCAACATCTAACTAAATATTGATCCACAGGCCAGTCTTAATTTCAGCAGCTGGCTGCTCTCTATTTTCCACGCCAGACCCAACTTCATGTTAGTCCTGTATCCAAACAGGACATTGACAAATATTGTAATAAAGCAAAGAAACAGAAACAAGGTGGGCACATGATCACATGGCACTAGGACTATGACTCGTGCACAGGATAAAAACCAACAGGGGCTTAATGAGCCAGATAATCTATGTAATTCTTAACATTATTTTAAAGCACACAGACTAATCTGGTTATTCAAAATGTTGTTGATAAAATGTAGTTCTTTGGTATCTAGGTATGTATAGTCCCTCCCCTCTTTCCCTAGTGATTTTGTATGTTACATATCTAATTTTCACAAGGATATTAACCAATATTGTAATGCCCAAGCCTGTTTTCTGATAACTAAAACACTTAAGTTAACATATGGTCCACATAGTAATTTCTTTGGCCAACCAGGAGCAAATCTGCTGTGTGAAACTAAGCTATACAGACCAGCAAAGTTGCAGGTTTCATTCCTAACCTGTGCACTCAGCCAGGTCAGCAATAAAACCTTTGCAGATGGTCTCAGGCTAAAATATGTGAGAAGCAAAATCAGTCAGGGTCCTGATGGCTAACCACAGATCTCTTATGAAAAGTGTGCTTTTTATGAGTCAAGCCAGGGAAGTCCAAGGGCAGCATAAAAGGCCAATTAGGGCAAAGGTCAATATAAAAGGCAAACATCAGAAAACATCAGAAAAATCAGCCCCTTATAACATTCCCCATTAGTAAATAGTACATTAGCACTAACATCCAGTGATTATTCACGATTGTTTACCCTTCAGTAAGGACAGCATCAAGCAAGCAACCTAACCATCGCCACCCACCACCGCCAGAAAAAAATTAGAAGCAAAATATTCCCCAAAAAATTCAAATTCTCTTTCTACTTCATTTAACTTTTAAGAAATGGGATATTTATGGTTAATAATGGTTGCAAATCTCATGTACATCATTAAAAGGTCTCAGCCAGTCAAGTGTTACTAAGTACAGCATAAATCTTACCATTTATACATTCCAAAAAATGTCAAATGTTCATTGCATAAAAATTCTGTTATGCCTTCATAAACAGACATTGAAATTGTAGTGATCAGCTGATTCTTTTCTTTAAACTTCATTTCATCAAATACATTATTCAGTCGACAGGAAACCAATTTCCAGGTCATCCTGTGTGATAATTTTACAGACATTTTTTTAAGTCCAATCTTTTTATATTTGTCCTTTAATTTCTTCTCCCAGTTCTGTTCAATCTACTCCTTGCAGGTAGTGTTCCATCAGATCCAACATTGTCTCATATATTGTTCATGTGGTCACTAATCATTTAGTTGTTCTTAGGAGAGTGTTCAGCCTATTCAACATTGGAAGACCTCACAGGAGTGGGAGCTCTGGCTAATTTTCGCTGCCTAACTTAAAGGCATGGAGGTCATTTGCAACATTCCTCAATAGCCAATAAATTACAAGAAAAATAGTGGCAAGTGCACAGCAATTTGTGGTGATAAAGCAATATACCCACAAGTTCTGCGCCACTCTGCCATTGCCCTCAACGAAACAAAATAAATTCCAACCTTAAATAAAAGCAAAATACTGTGGATGCTGGAAATCTGAAATAAAAACAGAAAATGCTGGAAATACTCAGCAGGCCTGGCATCATCTGTGGAGAGCGAAACAGAGTTAATGTTTCAAGTCCAATGTGGCTTCTTCAGAAGCATTTTATGATTTTATTTTAAATTGCAACTTTTTTGCTGTGAGCCTCTCCATTGAAATTCAATGCAGGTTATCAAATTACTTGAGTTATCCAGTTAAGGCAGGGTAACCTCACCATTGCCTTTTAAGGCTGGTAACTCTTGTGGTAAGGGCCAGGATAATGTTGGGGTTTATGGTCCTGACATGCCACTCAACTTTGGAAACTCAAAGAAAATATTGTGTGTGTGTCAACTCTGGCTCAGCTGTCAGCACTCTTGCCCAAGTCAGCAGATTGCGGGTTCAAGCCCCAGTCCAGGACTTGAGCACAAAAATATAGGCTGACACTCTAGTGTAGTACTGAGGAAGCACTCACTGTTGGAGTTACCACCTTATGGGAAAAATTTTCCCCCCATTGTGGGGGGAAGTGCGGGAGCGGGCACGCTAATTAAGGCTCGCCCAGCATGATGTCCGCTTGGAAGCGCTATACACTCCCTGTGGGGGCGGGGGGATTCCCTCAGCCAGGAGTGTGCTCTTTCACGCATGCACGCAAAAGAGCACACAGATCGCCCTGAAGCTAAGCGCTACCTCAGAGAGATCGGCTCGGAATTAAAATTTTTAGTATGGCTGATTAGAGACAAAGAAAGGAATCTTTCTTTGGCAGAAGGCACGACTGAGATATTGAATGAATAGCTTGCATCTGTATTCACAAAAAATAAATTAAGCTAATGTTGCAGTGGAAGTGGAGGGAGTAAAGATATCGGCTAAGAAAAAGAAACAATAGCAAGGAGGTACTAAAAAGTTTTGCATCACTCTAAGTTAAAAGTCACGCAGTCCAAATGGGATGAATCTTGGTTTGCTGAGGGAAACTAGGGTGGAGATAGCAGAAGCTCTGACCACAAATTTTCACTCCTCCTTGGATACGAGAGCAGTGGCGGAGGACTGGAAGATTGTAACTGCTACTAGAGTGAATGTGGTAAGGAATGTGACCGTTGGGTCAGGCCAGGAAGTTGATGATGGCCCAGTCCATGATATGATGAGGAATGTGGCCTTTGGGTCATGATAGAATAAGTTGATGGATAACCTATAAGTTATACTGTGATAAAACTGATAGCTTGGACCTGATGTCAGACAAAGATATGCAGGTGCCTGGGCACTGCAGTAAAATGTCAGCATAAATAAGCAAAGTTTGCATTTTAGAACAAACTGTGGGCATCGTTTGTGCTAAACGTCCGTTCATTCCATGATTATTTTGTAAACTCATCTGTAATTGCAGACATATCGAACTAGGTGTACAAGATAAGAGCATTGTGAGTTAATGGTGAGATATCACAAAATTGGTGTAAATAACTGATGGAAATTGTATATCTTTGAATTACCTCTTAAGAATATTCTGAGAGAGAATTCTCCTGTATACATACTTGTATCATATAAACTGCTGTTTGCTTTACCTACATCTGACTCTGTGTCAAGTGTCTTTAGATACCCCACAACAGTTAGGCAGCAGCTAGCGTGTTGTGCTGAGTTCTGAGCATCAAGGCCATGGAGATGATGCAGGAGAGGTTTACCAGAATTATACCAGGGATGAGGAAGTTCAGTTATGTGGAGAGATTGCAGAAGCTGCAACTGTGCTCCTAAGAGCAGAGAAGGTTAAAGGGAAACCTAATGGAGGTATTCATAATTCTGAGGAATTTTGATAGACAATGTAGACAGAAACTGTTTCCGATGGCAAGTTGGTTGGACTCAAGAGGTTATAGCTTTAAAATAATTGGCAAAGGTGAAATATAGAGATTTTTTTCACACAGATGGTTGTTATCTGAGCCCAATACCTTAAAACAATGGTGAAACCACATTTTGTAGGAAATTTCAGAAAAACAACTGGACATGCGTTTGAAGGAGACTAATTTGCAGGTTATGACAGAAAAAGCTGATGTGTGGGATTAAATTAAACAGCTCTATGGGCAGAATTTTCCCCCCATTGGGGGGGAAGTTGAAGAGCGAGTGCATGGAGCTGTGCCTCCGATCGGGGCCGCGCCGCCATTTTAAGTGGGCAGGCCAATTAAGGCCCATCCAGCGTGACATCTGCACGGAAGCGCTGTGCACTCCCTGTGCGGGCGGGGGGAGGGGGGGGGGGGGGAGGGGATCCCTAAGCCCAAGAGTGCACTCTTTCACACATGCGCACAAAAGAGTGCACTCAACTCCCTGAGGCTAAGTGCTGCCTCAGGTACATCATCTCTACTTTAAAAAATATTAAAAATAGAAAAGAAAAAAATCCCTGACATGTCCCCTCATGTGACACTGTCACATGAGTTGGGACATGTCCATAACTGTTATAAACATTTTAATTACATTTTTTAAAACCTACATGAAACCTCATCCCGCCCATGGATGAGGTTTCATGCTTTTTCTAAAGCCCACCAGGGCTCCTGGCCTGCCCACCAAACATAAGGTTGGATGGCCAGGTCCATTAATTAGTTAAATGACTCTGTCAATAACCTCAATTGGCCATTGACAGGTTGTCAGGTACACAACTGATTTTGCTGAGCCCCTACCCACCTGAAAATTTAAATGGGGCAGGGTGATGTCAGGAGTTCCACCCGGCGTCACCGCACAACATTTTACACGTCAGCGAAAGCCTACGAAAAGAGCCAGTTCAAGCACAACAGTCCAAATGGCCTCTTTCTGTGCTATCAAATTCTATGATATATCTTTTCACTGTTTCGACAGCTGCCAATACACTATACCCCCACAGCTTCAAAATTGTCCCCCTCTTCATCACAACTTTCAGTATAAAATCAAATCCACACTCCATGCCTCTCTCTCATTCCAAGCACACTCACCTCTTCCTTTACTCAATTCACACCATTCAGTAACATTCTCTTTCTCACTTTCCATTCCAGTTGGCTTTACTTTTATGCAACAGTTCTCCTGGAGATCACAGATTCACATATATCTAAAGCCAGGCAGATTATAACTTCTCATCATTATGGATATTTCAAACACAAATGCCACAATTGAAAGCATCACATTCTTAATTTGTGCACTTTCGACATCAAAGATGCACCAAGACCTGATTTTGGTGCATCAAACTATAGTGCGACCACTTCCTTCACATCAAAGTATCAAAGAACCTAATGATACATAACTTGATTTACCATCTGGACATGGTTTTTTAACTAATACCATTCCATAACTTTATCTTCAGTTAAATAAATGAAAGCCACCACATATCTATTAAAAACAAATTAATCAACTTGATTGAGCTCTTTGATGAAGTAGAGAGAATTGATGAGGGTAGAGTGGTTGATATTCTGTATATATATATTTTCAAAAGGTACATGATAAAGTACCACATACTAGACACATTCAACAAAAATTAAAGCCCTTGGGATTAAAGGGGCAATGGTTGTATGGATATGAAATTGGATAAAGGACAGAAAGCAGAGAGCAGTGGTGAATGGTTGTTTTTCAGACTAGAGAGAAGGGTGCTGTCGATGATGAGACAACTGCTCCAGTCACCTAGACTTTGGTACACAGCATGTAATTTCAGAGTTTGCAGGTGTCACAAGACTTGGAAATGTTTAAGCAGTGAATAGGACAATAGTATAATTCAGTAGGACATGCACGGACTGGTAAAATTTAATTTAGTAGTGATTCATTTTGGTAGGAAAATGAAGAGGGACAATGAAGGTGAAAAATTACAATTTTAAAGAGATTGCAAAAACGGAAATCCTGAGGTGTACGTACACAAGTCTTTGGTAGCAGGACACATTGTGATGGCTGTTAAAAATATACAGGGCCCTTAGCTTATTAAATACAGTAGTATAAAATAGCAAGGAAGCTGAGAAAAACTTGGTAAAACATTGCATTGGAGTATTGAGGGAATTTACTAGAATGGTACCAGGGATAAAAGATTTCATTTATTTTTTTTAAATTGTCAAATTCTGCATGCACAATTCCTTTGAAATGATGCACTGAAGGCAGTCAAAGAAGCTGATTTTGTTGTCCAACTTAAACTTACCAGAACGTGTCTTTGACAGATGGAGAAAATTTCTGCTGTTGCCAGTGGATAGCAACACTTCTTCTTTACATTCTGTGCAAATTCTCAGTTTGTTCAGTTTCAGACATCAGATATCCAGTCTGTTGTCTAATTCACAGGGGTAAGCATCACTCTCACAACTAATTCATCAGCTACTTTCTAAAGAAGTTGCTCCAATGCAAGAGTAATTTTATACAAAGGGTGCACTTCCAGTTTCACTAAGTAGTGTATAGCTATTAAAGAATTTAATAAAGTTCAGTCCTTAACCCAACTGATGAAGAACTTGAATTTTTGCCAAGAGCAGGCAGAGCAAAGTGACAAACAACTCGGCACAAAATGTTGAAAAATAATGTAGCTAACCTTGAGACTGAGGATGCGTGCCAAAACCTTGCAATGGTTTTCTACAAGATGGGAAAATACTGATTGATCCTTAAGAATTCTAAAACAAACAAGATATATTATTGGTGGGCTTGTTCCTAAGGCAATAAATTCTTTTTACATTTGGCCTCTAAGTAAGCATTGAGGCCAGGCCTGGTCATAATGACCAAGCAGTGAGTTTAGATCTTAGGTAAGATCTCCTCATGCTTAGCTGAGACATGACAAAACTATGCTTGTTGTAAGTATAATCTTAGTATATAATTTGTTTGTGATGTCCTGCATTTATTTTTTAAGAGGATTTAATCTTGCTTTTATCGTTTGGGTGGTTCTGATATCCTGCATTCATTCTTTCGGTGGATTTGATTATTTTACACTTTGTAATGTTGCAACCATTACTATAATGTAATGCAGAATTTATTCTTATAACAAAATGTTAGGTAATCATTATAAAAGTTGCAGACTTACACTTTATACCTCAGGATCCTAATTTTCATAATATTATTGTGATTTATTGTAAAAGTGGGTTAATTGTGGGGTTTGGATTAGTTTCTCTATATGTGTATGAGATTTACTTGAATTGGAGATAGCTGGTCTGGAGGCTTTGAGTTATCAACAAGAAGCTAGGTTTGAAATGCTAAATATGTAAACATGGCTGAAATTTTGGAATGTGAGGTATAAGGAACATTTGCAGTTTTAGATAACTTAGGTTAGTTTGAATTTCAAAGAGATGGTAAGATGTTATACCTAGCCAGAAGAAGCTAGGCCAAACAGTGTGTTTATTTTTCCCAAAGGTTACTGATAAAGTTAGCACTATAAAAAGATTTATATTATGAGAAATTCCAAAGACACATTGGAACAATGGAATTTGAATTAAAAAGGGAGAAACATGCATAAAGGAGATGAGGCTTTGTGTAAGAGGAGAAGGCATTCTAAGATATAACACAAGTGTGAATGACCCAGCCTCTATGCATCAAGTTGCTGTCTACAGGAACCAAAGCTAAGAAAACTCACTTTGAATATCATTGTCCAGGGTATTGTGTTGCTTTGCCTGGATCTGTTTAAATCTATTTGTTTTTACTATTGCCTTAACAGAGGTGTAACTGGGAGCCAGGTTAATTAGGGGTTTTAGGAGTTATTATAGTAGCAATTTGTAGACTCATTTATGTGCTTGAAATCTTTTCTTTGGTTAATAAATGTTTAATTTAGTTTTCTAAAAAATTCTGAAGCCATGGTAGTCTTATTACGTCTGAATTCAGGGCATGCATCTCAAAATAAAATACAAATTGCAAAACAGTTGTGACCATGTGATCAAGTTTCCCTCGTGGATTTGATCCACCTGGTGCACATCTGCCATGTCATAACACAAATATTTTTGCATATTGTTTTCACTTATACCACATTTGTCTAATTGTGCGTACATTCTCGATCTTCTTGATCAGTCACTGAGGTGTAGCTGTTTCTTTCATTGCCTATTATCTTGCATTTGGTAGAAAATGTTAAAACAACACTTGCAACATTCCTGTATGAATGCCACTAATTCTTATCCTGAAGGATGTTACTCTCCACAAAATCAAACACTTGTGGCTTCAGTTTAGTATTTCCCTTTAGCTATCTGCATGGACAGTTTCATCAGTACTAAGTTACTTCATTTGAGTCTGTATAACTGTAGCTGCTTTTACCATATGGATGGCGTGTTTAAAGTGAAGATCTGAATTTCTCAGCAGCCTCTTTCACGCATTGTTGATTCGGATTCCAAATATAATTCTATCATGAGACAATGAGTCATCTTGTTCACCAAAGTCACAAGCATCTGCAAGATTCAACACTATTATTATTAAGTTATCTTGTGTTGAATAAACACAGTGACTCACCAGGTTTGTTCTGCTGCCCAGCTCCTGGCTGCAGTCCTGCTCTCCTCTCTCTCTATGAAGCTTCTCAGACTTAGGCGTGCTGTCAATCAGACTGCCTAGGTCTCCAACTTCCCTTCCTGGCTCCTTAGCCACCTTGAGGGGCTTCAAGCTGCCACGCTGCCATTCACAAGTCCTAGGCTTGTTCTTGCTGATTTCTCCCTCACCTCATGGTACCTGGCTCTGTCCCTCAGTTTGTCAAGGACCTCTGCTCTCTGCAAGGAGGGGCCCACAGGGGCCAACCAGTTCTGCTATTTGGTGGTCTCCTCCACCATCACTACCTGTTGCCACACACTTCCCTGCTTGACATTTGCCATCCCGGCAACTAGACATAACAGCCGGTGACTGCTTACTGAGCAATTGCTTAATCATCAGGTTCAATTGAGCTATGACAGCTAGCATATTTGAGTCCACGTGGATGGCGGTATTTCCCTTGTGCCTCACCAATCTGGGCACATGGTAGGGATTGGAATGATATTCAGCATTTGCTTGAGATGCCCTTCTCAGCCCCTCTTCTGATCTGGCACTTTCAAAGCACTTGGGCTCCATGATGGATCAGCCATAAAGGGGTCAAGATCAATCATGCCACCAGGGACCATGAGATCAGCAGCGCTGGTTGCTCCAATTGCAACACTGAAGTCAGCCTCCTCAACCTGGAATCCCTGACACACACACACTAGGGTTCTCAATCGCTATCTGACTCCTCTTCTCTCATACTGCCACTTCAGGTTCTGCTGTGCCATTAAGTAGGCTGCTTTCACCCACATCATCCACCAGACTTTTGGCATTCAGCAATTCCCCTCTGGGATCGGTCTTCTGAGGTTGCCCTCCAGCTACAGGTATGACCATTGGTGTCGAGCTGCTTTCCTGCTGTGGCCAAAGTACACCTCTCAAAGTTCTGGCAGTAGTTGGAAATACTGGCAGCCATCCCTGGCCAGTTGTGGGGTTTAAGCAGATGTACTGCACTAAGATTAAAAAAAACAAGGTGCCTTTATTCCACCGGCATCAAAACTGTATAAACTTTCAAGGGAAGACGCAACTCCAAGAAAGAAACTATTTACAGAGAATATTCAGTGCCAATGCTCCAGATCTCTGCTATATTTAGGGCCTTGGCTCCTTAAACACAGTGACTCAGCAGGCTTGTTCTGCTGCCCAGCTCCTGGCTGCAGTTCTGCTCCCCTCTTTCTCCATGAGACTTCTCGGACTCAGGGAAGCTGCCAGTTGGACTGACTAGATCTCCAACTCCCCTGAGCCACACTCAGGGGCTTCAAGCTGCCCTGGGCTCCTGCCACACTGCCACTTGCGATTCTAGACTTGTCCTTGCTGTTTTTCCCCCTCGCCTCATGGCACCTGGCTTCACCCTTCAGCTTCTCAATGACCCTATTCCCTGCAGAGAGGGGCTCACAAGAGCCAGTCAGTTCCCCTGATCAATGCTATGCCCCACCATCGCCAACTGCTGCCGGAGGCCTTGCTACATAACAAATTCTGAAACTTGTCCATAACTACTTTTTGGTTACGTTCCTGCCAATGCCACGCATGCTCAGTGCATGCGCATTACAAGCGTGTTATTCCATAACATAATTTGGAACGCCTGAGTTGGCAGCAGCCAGGACCAAAGATGGCGCTGCTGAAATCATCACAGCTGGGCGGCAGCATCCTTTTAACGGGCACTCGGAAAGAAATGTGAAACTGTATTAATTTGCGCTCATCCATTGTAGGCTATTTAAATAATAACATACATAAAGGAAAGACACAGATTTAAGGCAAGTTGCTGCACTCTCTCCATCATGCTGGAATGAATCACAACTGTTTGTGACCAGAATTCACATAACCAGCTACCTTGAAAAAGTGCATTTTTGCAAGAAGTAACTGCAGAGTTGCCTGTGAAATAAGGAGTGGTAATAAATCGTTGGTTTCACTGTGAAAACTGTCTGCCATCCATAAAGCCTGGAGAAAGCATATGGTGGCATGTGCTTGATCACAATAACAATTACATAAGCAAGCAATGACAGGGAGAGGAGGGAGGGGAACCCCATAAATACAGCCCAATACTAACAACAGGCACCCCGTTCTTACTGACTACTCCCTGGGAACTGCTAAATTTTGAAATTCGCACATATGCGATCCTTCTGGCATCAGCACTCTGTACTGACGTTGACTGCGCATACGCATACTGATACCGTCAATCTGGACAGCGTAATGACTTCAGTAGATTTGTGCACATGCATAAACCGCCATCTTTATTGGCAGGAAACACTTTTATCTCCTCTATCGGCCATTTTATCTTTTGTAAATATGCTGCACACATCAAGACCTTATTCACCAATCATGGTAAGGAATGTAAAAACAAAAAAACTGCGGATGCTGGAAATCCAAAACAAAAACAGAATTACCTGGAAAAACTCAGCAGGTCTGGCAGCATCGGCGGAGAAGAAAAGAGTTGACGTTTCGAGTCCTCATGACCCAGGGTCATGAGGACTCGAAACGTCAACTCTTTTCTTCTCCGCCGATGCTGCCAGATCTGCTGAGTTTTTCCAGGTAATTCTGTTTTTGTTATGGTAAGGAATGTTATAGTTTTAGTTTTATAGTTTTCTGTGCTCTCTTCTTTGGGCAGGAGTCCTCTCCCCGTTCAATGGATCCTTTTACCACCTCCAATATTCTCCCTCCACCTGGACCCCTCCCTCTGGATTCTTACCTTCTCTTGATCTTTTCATTGAGAACTGTCAGCATGACATTAGTCATCTCAATTTCTCTGCTCCTCTCACCCACTCCAACCTGTCTCTCTCTAAACTTGCTGCACTCCGTTCTCTCAGGTCCAACCCTAACATTGTCATCAAACCTGCTGACAAGGGTGGTGCTGTTGTTGTCTGGCGCACTGACCTCTGCCTCTCAGAGGCTGAGCGTCAACTCGCAGACACTTCCTCCTACCTCTCCCTGGACCATGACCCCACCACTGAACATCAAGCCATTGTTTCCAGGACTATTACTGACCTCAGCTCCTCTGGAGATCTTCCTTCCACAGCTTCCAACCTCATAGTCGCCTAACCTCAGACGGCCGGCTTCTACCTCCTACCCAAAATCCATAAACAAGACTGTCCCAGCAGACCGATCATGTCAGCCTGTTCCTGCCCCATGGAACTCATTTCTTGCTATCTCGACTCCATTCTCTCTCCCCTTGCACAGTCCCTTCCCACCTACATCCGTGATTCCTCTGACACTCTACATCATATCAACAATTTCCAGTTCCCAGGCCCCACCTGCCTCCTCTTCACCATGGACGTCCAATCCCTCTACACCTCCATCTCGCATCGGGATGGTCTGCGGGTTCTCCGCTTCTTCTTTGAACAGAGGCCCAAACAATCCCCATCCACCACTACTCTCCTCCATCTGGCTGAACTTGTTCTCACACTGAACAAGTTCTCCTTAAACTTCTCTCACTTCCTCCAAATAAAAGATGTGGCTATGGGTACCCGCATGGGCCCCAGCTATGCCTGTCTCTTTATGGGGTATATGGAACATTCCTTATTCTAGTTCAACTCAGGCTCCCTCCCACAACTCTTTCACCGATACATCAATGATTACTTCAGTGCTGCTTCATGCTCTCGTCTGAACCTGGAAAAATTTATTAATTTTGCTTCCAGTTTCCAACCCTCCTTCATTTTCACATAGTCCATCTCTGACACTTCCCTTCCCTTCCTTGACCTCTCTGTCTCAATTTCTGGTGATAGACTGTCCACCAATATACATTACAAGCCTACCGACTCCCACAGCTACCTCGGCCACAGCTCCTCACACCCCGCTTCCTGTAAAGACTCCATCCCATTCTCTCAGTTCCTTTGCCTCCGTCGCATCTGTTCTGATGATGCCACTTTCAAAAACAGTTCCTCTGACATGTCTTCCTTCTTCCTTAACCAAGGTTTTCCACCCACAGTTGTTGACAACGCCCTCAACCATGTCCGGCCCATCTCCCACGCATCTGCCCTCACACCTTCCTCTCCCTCCCAGAAACATGATAGGGTCCCCCTTGTCCTCACTTATCATCCCACCAGTCTCCACATTCAAAGGATCATCCTCCGCCATTTCCACCAACTTCAGCATGATGCCACCACCAAACACATCTTCTCTTCACCCCCTGCCGGCGGCATTCCTCAGGGACACCCTGGTACACTCCTCCAACACCCCCTACACCTCAAACCCCTTCCATGGCACCTTCCCATGCAACCGCAGAAGGTGCAACACCTGCCCCTTTACTTCCTTCTCTCCTCATCGTCCAAGGGCCCAAACACACCTTTCAACTGAAGCAGCATTTCACTTGCACTTCCCTTAATTTAGTCTACTGCATTCGTTGCTTCCAATGCGGTTTCCTCTACATTGGAGAGACCAAACACAGACTGGGTGACTGCTTTGCAGAACACATTCGGTCTGTCCGCAAGCCTTAGTCAGACCTTCCTGTTGCTTGCCATTTCAACACTCCACCCTGCTCTCATGCCCATATGTCCGTCCTTGGCCTGCTGCATTGCTCCAGTGAAGCTCAACGCAAACTGGAGGAACAGCACCACATCTTCCGACTAGGAACTTTACAGCCTTCCGGACTGAATATTGAGTTCAACAATTTTAGATCATGAACTCTCTCTTCCATCCCCCCCCCACCCCCCCCCCTTTCTGATCCCCCGCTTTTTTTCCCCAATAATTTATATAGAATTTTCTTTTCCTACCTATTTCCATTATTTTTAAATGTATTTCCATCCATTGTTTTATCTCTATCTTTTAGCCTATTTTGATTCCTTCACCTCACCCCACCCCCACTAGGGCTATCTGTACCTTGCTTGTCCTGCTTTCTACCCTTAATTAGCATATTCCTTAGATAATTTCACCACCTTCAACACCTCCTTGTCCTTTTGTCAGTGACATCTTTTGGTTATCTCCACCTATCACTGGCCCTCTATCCAGCTCTACTTGTCCCACCACCACCCCCCCCCTCTTAAACCAGCTTATATTTCACCTCTCTTCTATTTTTACTCAGTTCTGTTGAAGAGTCATTTGGACTCGAAACGTTAACTGTGTTTCTCTCTGCAGATGCTGCCAGACCTGCTGAGTTTTTCCAGGTATTTTTGTTTTTGCTATAGTTTTAAGGTGTTCCTGTCTCTGACACTACTATGCAAAGGGCCAAACAGCTGTTTTGTCTGTGGGTATCCTTACCCAATATAGTAGGCAGTGCATTTCCACTTAGAAATTTGCGCATGGTCCCTCCCTGCCATTTTGTGGAGTTAGGAGGTTAAATAGTGCCTGAAGAATTGGACATTTTAAGTGCCATATTATACAATCTTGTCAACTTGATGTCTCAGATGAAGAGAGAGAGTTAGGCTGAGAGATTTCCTCGAACCCTATTGTAAATGGCACCAGTATTTTTGTGGGCAGACAATGCTTGAATTCCAGAAATGGCAGCCACCAAATTCTTTTTTTATTTTTAATAAAGAATGTTTCCTCTTGTGGTAAATAGCAAAACTAGAGACCATCAATATAAGATAGTCACTAAGAAAACCAATAGAGAATGCAGAAGAAACTCCTTTAGCCAGAGAGTAGTGAGAATGTGGAACTTGCTACCATAGGGAGTGGTTGAAACAAATAGTCCAGTTGCATTTAAGCAAATCTAGACAAACATATGAGGGAGATGGCAATAGAGGGTTACAATGGCAGATTCAGATGAGGAAAGATGGGAGGAGGCTCAAGTGGAACATAAACGCCAGCATGGACTGGTTGGGCCGAATGGCCTGTTTCTGTGTCATACATCCTATATAATCCTATGCATATGTAATTCAGCAAGATACATTTAATGTGTTTTGTTTTGGCACATCCATTAAAGGATTTCAAGTGATATATTTAAGGATCATTTTCACCCAATATCATAGAGCATTTTGAAACCCATAATAAGCAGACAGGCCAGAAACTCCATACCAATAAACTACCATGTATACATAAAGGGACTGTATTTCAAATATCAGTTTTATATTAGCATAGAAGTGTCTTTGTTGTTTGATATTCCAAGGATCATAGTAATGTCTAAACTAATTGTGAGTATACTTTATGAAATTAATATTGCTCATTTAAATTATTTATTATTCAATAATTGAGCCCAACAGTTTATGACCAGTAAGAATGTTTATTCTTCCCAACCTGCAGGAAGATCTTCATGTGAAACAAATGTAGCAAGGGTCTGTCAGAGGACATAAACCTAAGTAGCTCTGTGCCATTTATGGATCTAAATACTGGGGCAAAGGCCAATCAGCATTGTTTTGGTTTCATAAGAGAGGAATTGAATTGTAGATGTTGCTGAACATGTGGAGGAGAATGCATGCAGCCGAGCTACCGCACGTTTATGATTTGAACTATCAAACTTGAGAAACTAATTTCAGGCAGAGCTCCCTTTGGTCATTCCTCTGCAATGCATCAAGCTTCCCGTGGGAATACAAATTCCTGATGAAGTACCAATTCTACTGGTATAAAGTGTTTAAATTGATAGTACTATGCTCATCAATGGTTGGATTTGATTTTTTTTTAATTTTAATATAATTTTTAAGTGTGAACTAGCACTTGAAGCTAAATAGAACAAAATGAAATAAAAAAAAACAAAATATAATAATTCACCCACATTCCAATGCAGCCAGATAGAGTTTTAAGAGTTATCATTTGCATCTTTTTTGCTTCCATTAATGAGACCTGCATTGGTCAGTGCAGCAGAAACCTACAGTGTCAACACAGCATGCTAGACTTCCAAACAACTGTCCTTTCTCAAATTCCCTCTATCCTGCCCACCTTCTCACCCCTGTTGCACTGAAGCATAGTCTTGAATTCTCCACAATTATTTTCTTGTCTGTCTGCTTCTACAAGCATTGCAGGCCCGGTGTTCCCAGCACACTCTACAGCATGTCTATGATCTGGTGATAAGACCTGTACAATTTTTTTTTTTAATGATTAATTTTCAATTTTAGCACCTCCACTGCTATTCACACAGTAAATGTCTTCCACTTCCTGTTATGCACTTACATTCTGCCAGTTTTCCGTTGGAATGACAGTCACATCAATTATTTTTATTCTACTTGTTTTGCTGCTTTTCCATCATCTTGTCCTCTGCGCTTTTTCTCCAAGGGAAAGAGGGCTGAGGAAGATACGTACAAGTGAGCTGGTGTCAAGAAGGAAAGTTTGTGAGGATGGAGGGATATATGGCAAGCAAGGTCTTGGAGAGATTTAAAGACTGGGTAAAGAACTTCAAGTCAACAATTTGTGGTGGTTTTCTTGAAGTCCCTTTTTAACTGAAATTAGAAACGGTTTTATATTTTCTCTGGCAGGTTCCACTGTTATCAAGTGATCCTTGGTGCTAAATCTATGCCTTTCCATTCCAAGACCAGCTGTCCTGCTGCTAGTATTTAGCAGAGCAACAACACAGAACCAACTGTGTGCATCTGCTAATCATTTACATGTTCCATGGAATTTGGCAGCAGAAATAATTAATTGCAAAGATTACTTTTATTAGTTGGCTGCAATACACAATCACATCACAATCACACCAATCACAATACATGAAATAAAAGTAACAAATGTCTCATCCTTGAGACACACTGCCCAAGTCATTTGCAAATCATTCATTTGGGAGTTAATTTACAAACCTCCATAACTGTCTTTTTAAAGTTGTATTGGATGTTAAATTACTGTCAGTATAGATTCATGCTGACATTATTGTGACATTTGACAGCATTGGTCAATGGGACAAGCATCAGTGAAAAATGAAGGGTAAGTGGGGGCGGGGACAGTGTTATAGTTCCATCCTTTAACGTGCTTCCTGGCACCACCAAATTCAGGATTCTCTCCTGTCCTTTCATGTCAAAACTTGCCTGCAGCCCTGGTCAGATCGTTCCTCAACATGACCTGAAATATGACTGCAGAGTCTCAAACATGCCAGTTGTGCAAGAAAGTTGTCCCCGAACTTGCCACAACAAAACAGACCAATGGCTCTGGCCATATAAATACCCTGATTAATACCAATATCCACCACTTGAAAACACATCTTGCAACTTCCCACTCCTCCCTTCCCAACCCAACCACTGGAAAATTCTGCCTTGGTCTGTGGCACTTTCCTTCAGCAAACCATTCTTGAGCTCCCTTTGAAAGGAAAGGAGAAAATAAAAAGGAGGGAGTCTAAGAGGGAGAGAGAAGGAAACAAAAGACAGGGAGCAAAAAAGCACAAGAGCAAAGCAGAGCACAGGGAGAAGTGGAAAAGAGCAGGTACAGGCACACAGAGAGATAGATGTACTGTACTTAGATTTCCAGAAGGCATTTGATAAAGTGCCACCATATTGTGGAAAATAAAAGCTCATGGTATAGGGGGTAACATATTGACATGAATAGAAGATTGGCTGGCTAACAGGATACGGGGTCAAGCATAAATGGGTCTTTTTCAGATTGGCAAGATGTAATGAGTGGCGTGTCACAGGGATCAGGGCTGGGATGAATGACTTGGATGTAGGGATTGAATGGATGATTGCCAAATTTGCTGATGACACAAAGATAGGTAGGAAATTAAGTTGTGAAGAGGACATAAGGAGGCTAAAAACAGATATAGATAGGTTAAGTGACTGGGCAAAGATCTGGTAGATGGAGTATAATTTGGAAAAATGTGAAATTGTCTATTGTGGCAAGAAGAATAAATGAGAGGTATATTATCTAAAAGGTGAGAGATTGCAGAGCTCTGAGGTGCAGAGGGATTTGAGTGTCCAAGTGCATGAATCACAAAAGTGTAGTATGCAAGTACAGCAAGTAATTAGGAAAGTTAATAGAATGTTATTGTTTATTGCAAAGGGAATTGAATACAAAAGTAGGGAGGTTATGCTAGTTGTACAGAGCACTAGTGAGACCCCATTTGGAGTACTGTGTACAGTACTGGTCACCTTATTTAAGAAAGAAAGTACATGGCATTAGAAGCAGTTCAGAGAAGGTTTACCAGACTAATACCTGGAATGGGTGGGTTGTCCTATAAGGGAAGGTTGAACAGACTAGGCTTGTATCTGCTGGAACTTAGAAGAGTAAGAGGCAATTTAATTGAAACATGTAAGATCCTGAGGGGTTTTGACAAGGTGGATGTGGAGCGGATGTTTCCTCTTGTGGAAGAACCTAGAACTAGGGGTCACTGTGTAAAAATAAGAGGTCGTCCATTTAAGACAGAGTTGATGAGAATTTTTTCCACTCAGAGGGCCGTGAGTCTCTGGAATTCTCTTCCTGAAAAGGTGGTGGAAACAGAGTCTTTGAATATTTTTAAGGCAGAGGTGGATAGATTTTTGGTAAGCAAGGGGGTGAAAGGTTATCGGGGGTAGGCGGGATGCAAATTTCAGGTTATTATCAGATCAGCCATGATCTTATATATGGTGTAGTAGGTTCAAGGGGCTGAATGGCCTACTCCTTGTTCGTATGTGGAGAAATAGAGAGAGAAACATGTGCAAGCGTATATGTACTCTAGCTTCCAGTAAGCAGTGCCATAAGAGATCCATTAGGTGTAACTGAATCACTGAAAGGAAAAAAAGGTTAATTTGCACATCAAAAATTCAAGCCAGCAGTTAAACAGGGTTCAAAAACATCCTGAATAAAAATGTAATTGCAACATTATTGAAGGAATCAAATGTAAATAATTCAAGCTCTTTGCTTGGAATAGATTTGCTGATAATCACTCATAATTAATTTACTTCTAATTTTCTTCCAAATATGTGGATTCCTATTAAAGACTTGGTACACTACATCAAAGGAACATCACCATGTCCTTGCATTCAGTAACTGCAATGTAATCTGCAGCATTTGTGCAATGCTGTAATCACCTATATGCTATAGATGAAAGCAATTTCCCTGTATCAGGGTTGTTTTGTACACAGAAAACCTCTCAAGCCTTCGCAACTTGAATGTAATTGAGAGCTGTTTTCGATTGTGAAATGACATCCTTTTGATCTTCCTTTTACCGTTTAGACTTCAAAGCTGATATAATTGGGGTCCCATATCGAGATTTATTTAGAACAAACCTACTTCACCAGGCAGCTATCAGTTACTGCACAAACATGGAGAGTGCTTTTCAAAAACCTATGTGACCTGCAATATATTTTATTGTTTTGTAACAAATTTAAATCTCCTGTTATTTGAATTTTGTTTTTTTTTTCAGTCTGTCAGTGTTTTATTTTGTCTGTCAGTTAAATGAATCGTAATAGTAAACCAAAAGTGCACCTCAGTTGTAAAACAGTGAGTTGCAGGGTGAACAATGAACTATCAGATTACTTCTTGCATAAGGTCACACTTTAACTCACACTTAGTGAGTATGGGTTAGCCTGCAGAAGTGGACTTTAGTGACACGTGAATAAGTATCTGGAGCTCACCTAAATTGTATAATTAACTGACGGAACTTGCTGGTAAATGTCAAAATTATATGCTACATGGAATTTATAGTACAAAAACAGGCCATTTGGCCCACTGACCGATGCTGGTGTCTGTATTCCTCATGAGCCTCCTCCCACCCTACTTCATATAACTATCAGCATATTCCTTTCTCCTTTCTACCTCGTGTACTTATTTAGCTTCCCCTTAAATGCAAAAAGCTTGATCCTTATAATTTACTACAATAAAATATTATGCTGGAAATACTTAGCAAGTCTGGTAGCATCTGTGGAGACAGAAACAGAGTTAACATTTCAGGTCTGTAACCTTTCATCAGAGCTCTATAATTTACTGTACTTTTTATTGCAGGTAATTTACAAAAGGTCAGTAGAATGGTGGTTAGTGAGTGCCAATCAATCTCCTAAAATGTTTTGATAAGTTCTCGGAGTTAACCTTTCATGCTATAAACTGAAATTGTAAAAGTGGTAGTTCTTTCAATAATCAACACTATCAAATCTTTTTTGGGTAGAACAAGTTAGGACATAGCTAATGACCTCAGTGTTCTTGGGAAAGTCAGAGGGAACGAATCAGACAGGGTTCATTGGTAATTGTTATCCAATGATCCACCTTAGGGAATGCACTTAAGTAGGTGTCAGCAAGGAAAGGATTGGGCTCAATACCAACGTCTTGAATAGTCAAAGAGCCAAAACTCAGATCTTAAACTCACACACGAAGAATAGCCACCCTATCCAAGAAACTATAGCAGGCTGTCCAGTCCAAACGTCAGTGACTATCTTCAGGAGAGGAGAGGAGAGGAGAATAAAGAACTAATGCCCTTTGAGAAACATAGAGAACAAAATGCAGAGATCAGTTAGGGTGAAGTTTTTGAAAATGAAGTTTAAAAGTTATTTTTTACAAAAGTACAGCACCACTCTAAATGTGCTTTTCATGCAAAATATGGAGTACCATTCTACTCTAGCTACACTATAGTTTATGGGACAAGGCTGATGTGCGAATAGGCTTTGTTTGCAACAAATGTGTGTGTAATGATCAAGTAGAAATTGCACAAATTAAAATGAGTGACTGTTTTTTTTAATTATTTCAGTGTGAAATGGGAAAACAGCCACAAAGGCTGGTTTAAAATCATATAAGGACTAAAATATAAAAGGTCAGAAAGTTTTTTTTTTAAGTTAGGTATGATTTTGAGTTCACCGAACAAGGAAAGGAATTCATCAAACTTGAAGACCTAATAAAATGCCAAATTAACAAGGTGATATGTTGGTGTGAGTATGGAATGTTCACTATTTGACACGCCAATGGTTCAAAAGCAACCCAGATGTTGCTAACAGGAAATCACTTCTCGTGTCTGGTAGAAAAATGAAAAGCAGAAAATTATTTTTACTTATTAAAGATAGCATATTACATTTTACATATCCATGTAAGTTATGCCAACAGTTCTGAATAGCAACATACTGCTTCACAGGAAGTTGTATTAAAATTTTGTGAAGTCCAGAATTTATTTAATTCCCAGACCTCATTACAATCTCACCAGTGGGTTTCCTATGACATTTTTTGGGAAACTGGAAACAGGGAGAAATTTCCAGTGGGTCAGCCAGATGCTTATTTAAAGTGGAAATGCACTTCTTAGAACAAGGTTGTGTTCCCTTCTGGCTTCTTTAATTTCCAAGGTGTTGGAAAAAGAATCATCATTGAAGTTAGTCTCTGACAAGGCCCCCAGGTTCTGAGCAGCCTTTCTGGAGGTGCCTGAGGAAAAGGTGAAGGGCAAAAGGGAACTTTAGTTCCCCAATAATGCCAGGAGAGTTGCCAAATGTGCTGTCCGTCAGGCAAATCTACCACCAGGTAAATTCTGGGGTGTCACCAGGTTTGGATGCAGTGCAGGAAGCATTTCAATAACCACATTAATGTAGCAAAAGTATTCCTCATCATTTATCCCTCTCTCAACAAATTATGGAAATAGTCCTTCATTCTCCTCCCCCACTACACAATTTGATACTTTTGATCACTTTCTTACCACCCAGCACAAGACCCATTTCAAATAAATAGCAAAACCATTCCTTGTTCCCTTGACACCAGCCCCTTACATAATTTTTCCTTCACTGGCTAGTCTTTGCACACTCTCCCAACTTCTTTCAGGACTCTCTCCTCATGTCACACTACATACATGTGTCCCATTCAACACCACTTCATTTGACTTGCAACTTGCTTCTTCACCCTCTCATCATTTTCACCACAAGCCCTATAACATCTGCTCTTACCTTTTTCAACAGCCACTCACTAACCCCTGTATAACTCTTTCTGTATGACAAAACAACACACAATAATTATCATGAGAGGAGTAAGACTGAGAGGTGGGAACTAGCTAACTTCATGATTCTGGAACAACAAGCTGTGGAAACTTTTAAGTCAGCCATAGCTATGAGCATTGAGCATTTTGCTGTTGAGTGGCTGACTTGAATAAGGTAAAACCAAAAAAACAAAAAACTGTGGATGCTGGAAATCCAAAACAAAAACAGAATTACCTGGAAAAACTCAGCAGGTCTGGCAGCATCGGCAGAGAAGAAAAGAGTTGACGTTTCGAGTCCTCATGACCCTTCGACAGAACTGAGGACTTGAAACGTCAACTCTTTTCTTCTCCGCCGATGTTGCCAGACCTGCTGACTTGAATAAGGTCACTGACAATTACTTATTTTTCCCTTTAATAAGCACTGGAAAATGCACATTTAGCCAGCTTGACTGCATCATGAAGCACATCTTTTGGAGGAGGTTTCACAGATCTGTAAGAGCCTGGTTTGAGCAACTCCTGACATGTGTTCCACTGAGAAAAAGTGACTCCAGACCAAAAAGCCTATGTGTTGAGTTAAGACCTACAATTAATGGCTTCACCTCATTTGTTATGCTCTAACAGGCCCAACTGCTGTTAACCCTGACCTCCGAGGCTGCTGCACCCACACACATTGGGGTGAATTTTAATCCTTGAGGTGAGTAGTGGGAGTTGGGAAAATTCCTGGTTTCACACTTCCCCCTTGGGAAAGAGTGGCTCCAGAGGCACAATATTCATTGATGGGAGGTGGGTACAGGTCAGCCAGCCAAGCCTGGAAACACTTCAGAGGCAGAGGTGAGCCTTCACATCTCAGGTCCTATATAAAAGGCCACCCTGGAAATCACTCATTTTGACAGGAAGGAAGTTGTGAAGGGGTTGAAAGGCTGCATGAGGGAAGGCATTATTATGTTGTCATGTGAGTATAAGTTTTAAATGTTGGTTAACTGGTTATAATTTTATGTAAAGATGACCCATTAAGATCCTTCCATCGGAAACTTTAGATGTAGAAATCTGCCTATTGCAAATGTGCAAGGAGTGTCCACAGAGCTGACGTTCACTGTTGTCACAGACTGGAGGTGCGGGGGGGGGGGGTGTTCATTTAAACAGCACTAATTTCTCCTCTCACCACCTGTCTGTAAACAGAAAGGTGTTTGGATTTGTTTCCCACTTTATAAGCGGTGGCTTATTTCCCAACTCCTCGGTTTTAGTGTGATCCAATTTTCTATTAATAATCCCACAGCAAACTCGAGATAGAATGAGCTCAACAGGTGAGTTATTTGCACACATTCAAAACACGAAAGAGGGTTCACAACATCTCCCTCATATTCAGAGAGTAGAGAGGGATAGAGAAAAGAAAGATTTACAGTGCAGAGACCACAGAGAAAAGAAACATTGTTTCACATGGGTTCCAGAGTCCAGAATCAAAGTCCAGTGAGGTATTCCTTCACGGAGGTCGATGGGTTGAAAACCGATGCCAGATTATTCACTTTACTGGTGGTGTTGATTTCACATGATGAGATAGGCATGCAGAGATGAATCAGTCTCGTAGGCGATGGTACAGACTTCCAGGAGAAGCAGGGTAGATGGGGCCAGGTGCCCAACCTGGGGCAGAGCTTCTTCGGTGTGGCCTGCTAGTCAAATGTTAAACAGCATTCTGAGCTTTTCAAAACAAAAATAAAAATAAAATACCTGGAAAAACTCAGCAGGTCTGGCAGCATCTGCGGAGAAGAACACAGTTAACGTTTTGAGTCCATATGACTCTTCAACAGAACTAAGTAAAATTGGAAGAGAGGTGAAACATAAGCTGGTTTAAGGTGGGGGGGGGAGGGTGGTGGGACAAGTAGAGCTGGATAAAGGGCCAGTGATAGGTAGAGATAGCCAAAAGATGTCATAGACAAAGGGACATAGAGGTGGTGATATTATCTAAGGAATGTGCTAATTAGGGCAGAAAACAGGACAAGCAAGGTACAGATAGCCCTAGTGGGGGTGGGGTGAAGGAATTGAAATAGGCTAGAAGGTAGAGATAAGACAATGGATGGAAATACATTTTAAAATAATCGAAATAAGTGGGAAAAGAAAAATCTATATAAATTATTGGAAAAAAAAGGTGGGGGTTGGAAAGAGGGTGGGGATAGAGGAGAGAGTTCATGATCTAAAATTGTTGAACTCAATATTCAGTCTGGAAGGCTGTAAAGTGCCTAGTCGGAAGATGAGGTGCTGTTCCTTCAGTTTGCGTTGAGCTTCACTGGAGCAGTGTAGCAGGCCAAGGACAGACATGTGGGCATGAGAGCAGGGTGGTGTGTTGAAATGGCAAGCGACAGGGAGGTCTGGGTCATGCTTGCGGACAGACCAAAGGTGTTCTGCAAAGCGGTCACCCAGTCTGCGTTTGGTCTCTCCAATGTAGAAGAAACTGCATTGGTAGCAACGAATGCAGTACACTAAAACTTCTGAGCTTTTCAGTTCACCAAGGCTATGTTATTTGATCCAAAAGCCAGAGGCCCATGTCACATGACTCCTCTCCACCATCTTTGGCAAAGGATGTGTATTCATCATCTGGATTCCAAAGCATCTTAGCCATTAAGAATTGAAAGGGAGGCTGTGGGGCCTTTGTCTTAGCAGATGATCCATCGCCTTCTGGCCAGCCTGAGTTATCAAATGCAGATGGCCTTGGTATAGTTCTCTTTGAAGTTGGACTGTACAGTCTATAGGGCCTCCTCAGAGATAACAAGATGTGAGTTTTCCTAAAACTGCCAAGCTTCTTTTGTTTGGCAGTCACAGGTTCAGCCATTTTAAAGGTCTTTGCTATTTCTAAAATTTTAAAACTTGAGCAATGAGCTTATCAATATATATTTTATAAAAAAATATACAGTGTGAAGTCATAGTCCCTCACACTATTCACAAAAATGCATGACACCCAGCCCTGGAGATGTCAGCACTGTTGCAGCTACAGCAGCTTGTGACACTGTACAGCAAGTAAAATGAGCATGGCACCTCAGAGACTGGTGTCAGGACCCCAGATGCAGATCCTTAATGTCCAACCACAAGCCATTTCATCTGTCACATTTCCAATTGTTGGCACCGAAAAGTGCATCGCACATAACCATGACATCAGCACATTGCCCTCACAGGCATGTGTGACTCCAAGAGAGTATTCCAGCAGGGTCCTTTGGCTCCAGATCATACCATGATATTCTGGGGTGCTCACACACAAGCACAGTATACCCGATACACGAATGGACTCCCCTCCCCCCCTCAATTAACATAAGTCTTTGCGCTACTTGAGAAGAAGGTTCCAGCACATTGTTGCAAAGGGGTATTGAGTAGCACAGCATAAAGAGAAAATCATGACTCATACATGTGCTTTATTCATTGTCATGGCCGAATGGCCCAGAGGAGCAACATGGCTGAGCATCATGGATTAAATGCACCCAGGTTCTGCGACCAGGACCTGGAGATCCGGGTGCAGGATGTAGAAGGCCGGAGGGATCCCAGTATCCATCAGTTCTCCTCATTGCATCAACTTTAGCACCCAGTATCCAGCCCCGGACCTGGGGTATAGACTTGAAAAGGTGCAGCAGATTTGACTCCCTCAGGATGAAAGAGCATGGCAGCTTCCAAGGAAGTGTGCACAGACATAGAGAGAAACCTTATTGTGGATGCACACACATTGCACATTCATGGAATGGGAAAAATTTTCTATTCATTTATCTGTGCGCCTCCTGTGTGATATTTGTGCAATCTATTACACATTGCATTTGTTGAAAGCCAGCTATTAACATGAACCCCATTGGTCTTTAGCTCTGAGACGCCACATCTGTTGGGAAATGAAAGTGCTCGCTAGCAAAGCGGGCATCGGTGACTGATATTATGCACCCATGGGTCGCTGATTGCCGCAGAGGAATCTGGCTGCATATAAGTTGAGTCATGGTAACTTTCATTGCAATTGGCAGGGTTTGGACACCTGTCATGCCTGCATCCAACATGGCACAGATTTCTCTGACCATATCCCGAGACATTCTAAGCCTTCACCTACACAGCCTTTCAGTCATTTTGAGGAAGCTATATCTGTTCTGGTATACCCTTTTTTGGGGGTAATATCTCACCGGCCTCCTACTTACTGTTCTGACTGCGAGCACTACCACCTCATGCCCGGGTACCATGTTTCTAGCCGCATGCTGCCACCTCTGCCTTTCCTCTACATGCTGCATGTGTGAGGGTCCTGAGCCCATTTCTTCAACCTTCCTTCCTTTGTGGATAGCACTCTGCAAACCCATCATGACTGACAGTCTGAAATACCACCCTCTTAGCTTATGAGACAATAAATCATGAAGTGGATGTGCCTTTGCTGTTTTCCAGCCACCCAACTCCTCCCTTCCCTGAGATCATACAGCAGCCTCTATCTCAGAGGCAATTCAACTTTAAATCTGATACCTCATCCTGCTCTTGATAAGACATAGAATTCTTTACATCAGGCCTTCAGGGCTGTTCGCGTCTCCAGTACTAAGTCATGGAGCACACAAAGCGATCTTTGCACCTTTTGACAGTGAAAATCACAACTTCATGCTCTCTCCTCTCTCTTTGAATAGCCCGGCTGGTTCATAAATACTCTGTGAACACTTTACACCCCACCCCCTTTCGCACAGCTGTCAATATCGGAAATGCCATAAGTGGGGGTGGGGCCTCCTAGGTGTCACCCGCCATTTTGAACCCTCCACAAAGTCTCCTCGACTCCATGAAAATCCAGCCCATCGTCCCCACTTCTGTCCCGAAAATAAAAAATGGCCCTGTGATAAATTCAAATTGCTCGTTCAGGGTGAGTATCATAGACAAATCAAAAAGAAGCGTTCTCCAAGTGCTGAAATGCCTTGGCAATCCAGTAATCAGAAAAGCACAGAGATCCAAATAATCCAAATGACTGTAGTTGAGTATCGCCCATGAAGTAGTTCTTCCAGTTACATCTATTTCTGAGGCCAATCCCACAAGGATTCAGTGAACCCAGTTAAAATAGCAGCAGGGTCTCGATGGTGTCATGAGATCCTAATTTGAATATATCCATCAATTACCAGTTGCTATGTTTCTAAAATGAGTCGGTACAATCAGGTTCACATGGGAATAGAGCAGTAAGTGGATTCCTGCAATTTTAATTGCTCATTCACCCAATTCCAGCCAGGTGGGTAGGGCTAAAATCAGAACCTCAGTCTCCGAGCTCAAAGGGTGCTGTGTGAAATAACTGACAATACCCAACAGTTTCTAGTAGACAATCCCTTAGCCAATAATTTAGTGGAATTTGTTAGTAATTGTGAATTTTCTTAGAAAGCCCAAAGTGTTTGATGCGGAAAATTGAAAAGTTCACACTGCCACAGCAGAATGAAATCTACTGAGGTGAAGGTAAAAACACTTTGCTGGGCCAGGAGGGGTTGTACTCTGCAGACACAATAACTGACCCAAGTGCGCTTGGAGTTCACGAAAGTTGAATATGTTCTGTTCCCAACATTGACTTCCCTCACCTTGGACAGCAGAAGAACTCACAGTAAATGTATCCCACAAAACATTTAATGTTTTTGAGTTGACCTATTACAAATGCGACAGGGCACATGGCCAAATTAGTCTATTTTAGCAAGAATTCCAATAGTGAAGGGAAGACATGTTGGATTTTGTTCAAATCAGGTGAGGCATTTTTAAATCTTTTAGTTCACAAACAAATGGACAAAACTATTTGGCACTTTTTTCCTTTAGTTCTTCCCCCTTACATATGCACTTTTACCACTGTGGCATAATTTAAGTAAAGTGTTGGATCAAGATTTGAATTTTAAGGATAATGAGGTAGAAACTATGTTCAGGTATTAGTAAAGGGCCAGTCAATCTAGCAGCAGACATATTTTTGCTAGCACATGTGGATACAGAAGAAAACTTTGACTTATTGAGCAAAACTAAATCTTTCTTGTCAAATTCTCTCAATTATAAATAGCTTTCCTTCAAACCTATTCTTGCTAGTGAAGGCTATGCATCAGCATTGCTCTCTCTCTCCCTGTATTATCAGTGCACTGGAACAGTTAGGATTTCTGTCATTTATTACCAAATGTCATTTAAACTCTCCAGACAATTCTCTACATCAGAGTGAGCCAACACCCAAAACACTAAAATATAGAGTGTAAAGAGAATTTGAAAAACAATGCATTAAGTAAAAATTTGCCAGTGAGATTGTATGTAAATCTTAAAACATTTTAAATGATGTATTTCTGTTAAGCTCCTCTTTATGAATTTTTTACTACATTCTCTCCTATGCCATAGTTTTTAATTTTAGCGTATCCTCAGCTCCCTTCCCTCTATCCCTTTTCATTTAGTTTTTTTACTCATTGGGCTTCAGCTGTACCTCCTCTCTGCTCTGATATTATCTATAGACTCTCTTCCTTTATGCTTTGATTGGTCTGCAGCTGTAATTTCTCATTTCATTCTCCAACCAACACATTTCTAAGCTTCAAATGCAAAATAAGTGTCTCTGCCAGAGCCTCCAATGTTTAACTCTGACCCCACCTACTTCCTCTTTGGGCCAAGGTTTGATTGACAGATGGAATGGCAAATCACACGTGATCACATACATGGCTCCAGATAACCAAGATCCCATCATTTTACAGCATATCCAGGGATTTGCTTTCATATAGTTCCCTTTACATAATTGTAGATTGGAAATACAAAATTGGCATCAACTTTTTAAAATTAATTTATGAAAGATAAGTATCACTGGCAAAGCCAGCATTTTATTGCCTATCCCTAATTGCCTTTAAGAAAATAATGGCTACCTTCTTGAACCACTTCAGTCCGCATGGTGAAATTGTTCAAAGTGATATTAGGGAGGACTTTCCAAGATTTTGACAAGGAGGGAAAAATGTGATCCTTTGAGTACTGTGAGTACAGTCAGGTAAGTATTTACTACTTTTATTGCTTATAGTTTTTAAGGTCTTATTTTGTGGTTCATCATTTGTAAGGGCTGTATTCTGGAACAACGAGGAGCAGGGAAGAAGGGCCCTAGAGTAATTGATATTATTTGATATTAAGTACCCTCCAAAAGTTTTAATTTAATTTAAAAGGGTAGGTCATGGCTGAAGAGCTCAAAGCCGTGGTGTGCTCATCCTGCTCTATGTGGGAAGCTGGGAACACTTCCAATGCCCGGGCCTAGCACGTGTGCGCGAAGTGTCTCCAGCTGCAGTTCCTGGAAACCCGGGTTTCGGAGCAGAGGCTATGGTTGGGGACACCTTAGAGCATCCGCGAGGCGGAGAGTATCGTGGATAGCACATATAGAGAGGTGGTCACACTGCAGACTAAGAGTCCACAGGTAGGAAAGGAATGGGTGACCACCAGGAAGAGCAAGAGGACTAGGCAGGCAGTGCAGGAATCTCCTGTGGCTATTCCCCTGCAAAACAGATATATCACTTTGGATACTGTTGAGGGGAATGGCCTCTCAGGGCCAAATTCGTTGCACCATGGTTGGCTCTGCTGCACAGGGGAGAAGTAAAAAGTGTGGGAATGCAATCATTATAGGGGATTCAATTGTAAGGGGAATAGATAGGCATTTCTGTGGCTGCAAACGAAACTCCAGGATGGTATGTTGCCTCCCTGTTGCTAGGGTCAAGGATGTCTCAGAGCGGCTAAAGGACATTCTGAATGGGGAGGGTGAACAGCCAGTGGTCGTGGTACACATTGGTACAAACTACATAGGTAAAAAAAGGAATGAGGTCCTAAAAGCAGAATATAGGAAGTTATGAAGTAAGTTGAAAAGTAGGACCTCAAAGGCAGTGATCTCAGGATTACAACCAGTGCCACGTGCTAGTCAGAGTAGAAATAGCAGGATATATCGGATGAATACGTGGCTGAGGAGATGAGGTGAGGGGGAGGGTTTCAGATTCCTGGGACATTGGGTCAGGTTCTGGGGGAGGTGGGACCAGTACAAATTGGACGGGTTACACCTGGGCAGGACCGGGACTGATGTCCGAGGGGCAATATTTATGAGCGTGGTTGGGAAGGGTTTAAACTAAAATGGCAGGAGTCAGAGGAGGGAGAATCAAGGACAAGAACAAAGGACAGAAAGGGGAATAAGAAAAGTGATAGGCAGAGAAATCAAGTGCAAGAATCAAACAGGGCCTCAGTGAAAAATAGTGGGAACAGGCCAAGTAATGTTAAAAAGACAAGCCTTAAGGCTTTGTGCCTTAACATGAGGAGAATTCACAATAAAGTGGACAAATTAACCGCGCAAAATATGTAAACAGTATGATATACGCAGGATTATGGAGACATGGCTGCAGGGTGACCAGGAATAGGAACTGAACATCCAGGGGTATTCAGTATTTAGGAAGGGCAGACAAAAAGGAAAAGGTGGTGGAGTTGCATTACTGGTTAAAGAGGAAATTAACACAATAGTGAGGAAAGATATTAGCTCCGACAATGTGGAATCTGTATGGGTAGAGCTGAGAAACACTAAGGGGCAAAAAACATTAGTGGGGGTTGTATATAGACCCCCAAACTGTAGTGATGATGTTCGGAATGGCATTAAACAGGAAATTAGAGACACATGCAATAAAGGAACATCTGTAATTATGGGTGACTTTAATCTGCATATAGATTGGGCAAATCAAATTAGTAACAATACCGTAGAGGAGGAATTCCTGGATTGTATACGGGATGGTTTTCTGGACCAATACTTTGAGGAACCAACAAGAGAACAGGTCAACCTAGTCTAGGTATTGTGTAATGAGAGAGGAATAATTGGCAATTTAGTTGTGTGAGGCCCCTTGGGGATGAACGACATAATATGATAGAGTTCTTCATCAAGATGGAGAGTGACGTAGTTGATTCTGAGACTAGGGTCCTGAATCTTGATAAAGGTAAGTACGATGTTATGATGCGTGAGTTGGCTATGGTGGATTGAGAAACATTACTTAAAGGGATGACGGTGGATAGGCAATGGTAAACATTCAAAGAGTGTATGGGTGAACTGCAACAATTGTTTATTCCTATTTGGCACAAAAGTAAAACAGGAAAGGTGGCCAAACCATAGCTTACAAGGGAAATTAGGGATAGTATTAGATCAAAGGAAGAGGCATACCAATTGGCCAGAAAAAACAACTGACCTGAAGATTGGGAGCAGTTTAGAATTCAGCAAAGGAGGACCAAAGGATTAAGAAGGGGAAAATAGAGTACGAGAGTAAGCTTGCGGGGAATATAAAAACTGACTGTAAAAGTTTCTATAGGTATGTGAAGAGAAAAGGATTGGTGAAGACAAATGTAGATCCCTCACTTTCAGAAACAGGGGAATTTGTAATGGGGAACAAAGAAATGGCTGACCAACTAATACATACTTTGGTTTTGTCTCCACAAAGCAGGACACAAATAACATACCAGAAATGTCGGGGAACACAGGGTTTAGTGAGAGCGAGGAACTGAAAGAAATCAGCATTAGTAGGGAAATGGTGTTGGGGAAATTGATCGGATTGAAGGCCGATAAATCCCCAGGGCCTGATAGTCTACATCCCAGAGTACTTAAGGAAGAGGCCCTAGAAATAATGGCTGCATTGGTGGTCATCTTCCGAGATTCTATAGACTCTAGAATGGTTCCTACAGATTGGAGGGTAGCTAATGTAACCCCACTATTTAAAAAGGGAGGTAGAGAAAAAACAGGGAATTATAGACCAGTCAGCCTTACGTTGGTAGTGGGGAAAATTCTAGAGTCCATTATATAAGATTTAATAGCTGAGCACTTGGAAAACAGTGGCAGAATTGGACAGAATCAGCATGGATTTACAAAAGGGAAATCATGCTTGACAAATCTACTGGAATTTTTCGAGGATGGACCTAGTAGAGTTGATGAGGGGGAGCCAGTGGATGTGGTTTGTTTGGACTTTCAGAAGGCTTTTGACAGTCCCACATAAGAGATTAACGTGTAACATTAAAGCGCATGGGATTGGGGGTAGTATATTGAGATGGATAGAAAACTGGTTGGCAGACAGGAAACAAAGAGTAGGAATAAACGGGTCTTTTTCCGAATGGCAGGCAGTATCTAGTGGGAGGCAATATTTATGAGAGTGATTGGAAGAGAGTTGATACGGGGATCAGTGCTGGGACCCCAGCTATTCACAATATATATTAATGATTTAGATGAGGGAACTAAATAATATCTCCAAATTTGCAGATGACACAAAGCTGGTTGGGAGGGTGAGCTGTGAGGAGGATGCAGAGATGCTTCAGGGTAATTTAGACAAGCTGAGTGAGTGGACAAATGCATGGCAGATGCAGTATAATGTGGATAAATGTGAGGTTATCCACTTTGGTAGCAAAAACAGGAAGGCAGATTATTATCTGAATGGCTATAATTTGAGAGAGGGGAATGTGCAATGAGACCTGGGTGTCCTCATACACCAGTCGCTGAAGGTAAAGCATGCAGGTGCAGCAGGCAGTAAAGAAGGCAAATGGTATGTTGGCCTTCATAGCGACAGGATTTGGGTATAGGAGCAGGGATATCTTGCTGCAATTATACAGGGCCTTGGTGAGACCACACTTGGAATATTGTGTATAATTTTTTTCTACTTATCCGAGGAAGGAAGTTCTTGCTATCGAGGGAGTGCAGTGAAAGTTTATCAGACTGATTCATGGGATGGCGGGACTGACATATGAGGAGAAATTGAGTCGGTTAGGATTATATTCGCTGGAGTTCAGAAGAGGGGGGATCTCATAGAAACCTATAAAATTCTAACAGGACTAGACAGGGTAGATGCAGGAAGGATGCTCCCGATGGTGGGGGAGTCCAGAACCAGGGGTCACAGTCTGAGGATATGGGGTAGACTATTTAGGACTGAGATGAGGAGAAATTTCTTCACCCAGAGAGTGGTGAGCCTGTGAAATTTGCTTCCGCAGAAGGTAGTTGAGGCGAAAACATTGTATGTTTTCAAGAAGGAGCTGAATATAGCTCCTGGGGCGAAAGGGATCAAAGGATATGGGGAGAAAGCGGGAGCAGGCTATTGAGATGGATGATCAGCCATGATCATAATGAATGGCGGAACAGGTTCAAAGGGCCAAATGGCCTATTCCTGCTCCTATTTTCTGTGTTTCTATATTATGATGGAGCAGCTGAAGATGGTGAGGAACTAACCATAGGAACTCCTGCAGAAATGTCCTGAACATGAAATAATTGGCCTCCAAAAACCACAACTATCTTCCCTAGTGCTAGCTATGACTCCAACTAGTGGAGAGTTTTGTCCCTGATTCCCATTGACTTCAATTCTGCTAGACCTGCCAGTCAAATACCAATTTGATGTCAAAGGCAGCCACTATCATCTCACCTTGTGAATTCAACTCTTGTATCCATGTTTGGACCAAGGCTTTAATTAATTCTGGAGCTAAGTAACGCTGGCAGACCCCCAAGCCAAGCACTGGTGAGCAGGTTGTTGCTGAGTAAGTGCCTCATGATAGCACTACCAATGACACCTGCTATCACTTTGATTATGATTGAGAGTAGGCTGATGGAGAGATAATTGCCGGTGTGGATTTGCCCTGTTTTTTTCTTATTCATTCACAGGATGTGGGCTTCACTGGCTGGGCCAGCATTTATTGCCCATCTCTAGTTGCCTTCTTGAACTGCTGCAGTCCATGTGGTGTAAGTACACCCACAGTGTGTGGACAGGATATAGCCGGGCAATTTCCCAGCTTGTCACGTAGATGCCAGTGTTAAAACTGTACTGGAACTGTTTAGCTAGGTGGTCGAATACAATTGTGCTGCTACTGATAGCCCATAACACCTCAAGAGTGCTCAGTTCTGAGCTGCTAGACCTGTTCTGAATCTATCACATTTAGCACAGTGGTAGTGCCACACAACATGATAGAGGGTGCCCTCAGTGTGAAGACGGGACTTTGTCTCCACAAGTACTTTGCGGTAGCCACTCCCACTAATACTGTCATGGACAGATGCATCTGTGACAGGTAGATTAGCAAATGTAAGTGTCAGAATGTTAAGTGCCATTAAATCATAGGAAAGAGACAAGAGAATGAGCAATTCAGTCTATCATGCTCGTGCCAGTGCTAAGTTTACATCGGAGCTTTCTACTCCAATCTCATTGCCCTGCTCTTTCCCCATATTCTTTCTGTTTCAAGTCTTAACTTAATTCCTTCCTCAGCACTTCATACACTGAGAGCATTACTTCTGCTTTCTTCACATTTATCAAGCAGTCATATTATCACGGTAATTGCCCAGAGGAATTTTCTCATACCTCCGCCATATCTTGAACAGAAAAGCCTAGAAACAATGACTTTTAGAATTATATTTAAACAGACACTTTAATTAAATTTAAACATTTTCTAGGCTTATCTTCATTTTTGCATGACTACAATGCATTGTGTCACTTCATCTAGCAAACTATCAAAAATAAAACAAAATTTGAAAAGCTCTGACAGGAGTTAAAAATTTTTTGTAAAGACAACAATCATAAAGGAAGAGAGAAAAATTGTCCTATCAGTTTTCCAGTGCCTCAAGCTAAATTTTATCCAGTAAATACAAAACAGCAGGAGAAGACACAGTGTAAGAGAAAGTAGATCCCAAACGGCAAGTATAGGAAAAGTAAATCACTTAACTTTCTTATGGATGAAAGGATCTATGTGAACTCAACTTCTCAAGTGTACCATTTGATCATTATTTATTATCTCCACATATCGAAACCTACAGTAAGTGTTGTTACAGCAAGTAGTTGAAGGGGCAATTATTTTGCAAATGAATACAAGATAAATAAGTCTCGTTTCATGCCTCTTAGCAGACTTGCCAATCACCCAAATTATGTTCTTGTCACTCAATTGACAGTTATTATCCATTAGCTATAAGGGCAGGATTTTGCCTTTGGCGGGGGTGCTCGGCGGGGGCAGGCGGGAGACTGACCGCTGCCCGTAATCGGCTCTGCATCGCGATTTCACACTGGCGGGCCAGTTAAGGCCCGCCCAGCATGGGATGCGAGCTCAGCGCTGCCTGTGTGGGCGGGGCGGAGGAGGGCAAGCGGGCCTAGCACGATCTTCGCGCATGCGCAAAAGAGCGCTTCAATGTCCCTGAGGCAAGGAGCTGCCTCAGGGAGGTGAAGTGCTGTTTAAGAAAAAAATAAAGGAAATAAAATTGTCATAAAACATGTCCCCACTCATGTGACTCTGTCACATGAGCTTGCACATGTTTTTAATTTTAAAAGAAAATTTTTTATTTGTTGTTTATTTGCTTTAGGAAACCTCATCCCGCCCGTGGATGAGGTTTCCTAAAAAATGTAAAGGGTGCTTGGCCTTTTTGCCTGCCCACCAACCATTAGGTTGGACAGACAGCGTAAAATTGAATTTAGTTAGCGTCTTAATGGCCTTAATAGGCCTTTCAATTGTCGGCGGGTGCCTGACATCATCGTGTGTCATTTTACGCTTGGGCATGTCGGGTGTGCGCCCGCACACTGAGCGCAATATTCTGCGCTAAGTAATGCCTGTACAGAAACAAAGCCTGAACTCATGAATTCAATTGGACATCATGCCACTCAATGCAAAGATTCGACAAGCACATAGTAAAGGCAGAGTGGTTTTAATGGGGGATTTTATCTTTCTCATGGACTAGCATAAGTCAGAAAGTTAGTGGAGTTTCTTCAGTGTGTTCATCTTAGTTTTCAGCAATAATATGCCCTAAAACCAACAAGAAGGCAAGCTATATTAGATTTAGCAATGAGCCAGATTTAGTTAACATCCTAATGGTGCATGCCCATTTATCTAATAGTAACCACAATATGAGAATGTTCAATGTTGTGTCGGAAAAGGAGAAACGCTGAACGAGCTAAGATTCTAAATTTAGGCATGGCTGACTTCAACAGGATGGGATAGAGGCTGTCTGAAGTAAATCAGGCATTTTTTTTACATAGGAAAACAATGGATGATCAGTAAGAAGTGTTCAAAAAAGAATTAACATGGTACAGGCCAGTTTATAATGCAAAGGGGGAAATATTCCACATGGCAAGGAAAAAAAAACTGCCAAAGATGATGAAACAGGTAAGAAACAACATAATACTAAAAGGAAGCAGCATACAAATATGAAAAAAGTACTGGCAAATGGTAGAAACACAAATAACAGCAAAAAGAGGCAAAACAAATAGGGACAGGCACAAAAAAGGAGTGTGAAAAGATCATAAGAAATAGGAGCAGGAGTAGGTAATTTAGCCCCTCAGGACAGTTCTGCCACCATTCAATCAGATGCTGTCTGATCTGTTTGTGGGCTTAACTCCACTTTTCTGCAACCCCACCCCCCACACCCCCTAACCCCTGACTTCCTTGTAGATCAAAAATCTGTCCAACTCAGCCTTGAATATATCCAAGAGCCAGCATCCATTGTTCTCTGTGGAAGAGAATTCAAAAACTAATAACCTTCAGAGAAGGCATTCCTCCTCATCTCAGTCTTATTTAATAGTTCTAGATTCTTTCATGTGGGGCAATAAGATCAAGGCTGGAATTTTACATTCCCACCCGGACCGAGACAGTGCTGTAAATTGCAGCCTGCCATTCTTAGCTGCGTTGACTTCGGCAGGAATATAAAATCCCGCTGCCATAAAACCATGCACCATCTCTCATCCTTCTAAACTCCAAAAAATGTAGGGCCAACCTACTCCACCTTTCCTCATAAGGCAACACCTTCATCCTAGGAATCAACCTAGTGAACTTTCTCTGAACTGCTTCCAATGCAAGTATTTAGTAAGGAGACCAAAACTGTGCACAGTACTCTAGGGCTAGGATCTTCTGGTCCCGCCAAAAGTCAATGGGCTTTTGGCTAGCCCGCCAAATGCCTCACAGCGGGTCCCGCTATGGCAGAGCCGGAAAAGTCTGGCCTAAGTCTCACCTCAACAATGCCCTGTATTTTTATATCAAGGCTTCCTTACTTTTATACTCCATGCCCCTTGTAATGAAGGACAACATTCCATTTGCCTTCCTAATTACTTGTTGTAGCTCACTTTTTGTACAAGGACATCCAAATCCCTCTGTACTGCAGCATTCTGCAGTCTCTCTCCATCTAAGTAGTATATTGTTTTTCTATTCTTCCTGCCAAAGTGGACATCCTCACATTTTCAGAGAAAAAAAACACTGCAGATGCTGAAAATCTGAAATCAAAACAAGTTGGAAATACTCAGCAGGTTAAGCAGTATCTGAGGAGACAAGCAGAGTTTTCATTTCATAATCAGAACTGAAGAAAGATAAAAATGTAAGTTTTTTTGACCAGCGAAGGTGGAGGGACCAGGAAGAACAAAGGATTAGGTTCTGTGATAGGGTGACGGCCAGGAGAAGTTAAATAACATAAGATTTATTGATGCAACAGCCAAAGCGAATGGTAATGGATATAGTAAAGAAGCAAAGGTTGTGTCCAAATGAGGTATGAATGGCTACACAAAAACCATCTGAAAGCAATATAGAGGCATAAAGAAAGAAACAAAACCAACCCAGCAAAACAAGAAACAAAACAAAAAAAAAAAATTCACATAGAACAAGATGAAGGCAGAGATTATGATCTGAAGTGGTTGAACTCAATGTTGGGTGTAGAAAGTTGAAAAGATAAGGTATTGTTCCTTCAGCTTGCATTGCGTTTCGGTAGAACATTGTGGCAGCCCATGGACAGAAAAGTCAGATTGGGAACAAGGTGGGAATTAAAATGTCAAGTGACCAGAAGCTCATGATCATGCTTGCAGACTGAATATGAGTATTCCTCAAAGCAGTCATCCAGTCTATGTTTGACCTCTCAAATGCAGAGGAGGCCACAACATGAACAGCAAATTATATTAAACTGAAAGAAGCACAAGGAAATTGCTGGTTCACTTGAAAGGAATGTTTTGGGGCCAAGAACGGTGAGAGGGACGGAGGTGAAAAGAGAAGTGTTGCATCTCATATTTTCCCACATTATGCTCCATCTGCCAAATTTTTGCCCACTCACTTAACTTATCTGTATCTATATACATTTTGGCTGGAATTTTCTGGCCCCGTTGGTGTGGGGCATCATGGTGGGCGGGGAGGGGAACAATATGGTGAGAAGGCCAAAAATCGGTTTCACGTCATATTTACCATTGCACTGGCAGGAAAACACGCCAGCCCAGATACACCTGGACAAGTGTGACATGCAGAAGTCGGGACTTACCGTTGGGGCCTTGCTCAGATGGTGGACATCCAAGAAGCAGAAAATGCTGGAGCCCTACAGCTACCAGACCCTGAAGGAACACGTGTATCACAAGCTGGGTGGATTCTCATGGATAAGGCTCCACCGCGAAGCAGTTCATGGAAGATGGGAGGTTTCTATTGATGTGTCGGGTCTGCTTCGGGACCCCATCACGATCTTGGCCATGGGCTGCTACAGATGATCGGTGAGGTGGGTGGAGAGGAAGGTCTATCTGTGAATGGGAAAGGAATGTGTACTGGGTGGGGAGAAGCGGGTGGAGTGGTGAGGTTGGGAGAGGGGTGGTGAAGCTGTCAGAGCAGTGAGGTTGGGAGTGTAGAGGACAAAGGTGTCAGGAGTGAGGTTGTGAAGGTGGGGGAACAAAGGTGTCGGGAGGAGAGGTTGTGACGGTGGGGGAATGAAGGTGTCGGGGGGGGGGTGAAGTTGTGAGGGTGAGGGAACAAAGGTCGAGGGGTGAGGTTGGGGGAACAAGTGTATTGGGGGTGAGGTTGAGGGGGAATGAAGGTGTTGGGGGAGGTGAGGTTGGGAGGGGGAGGACGGAATGCAGGGAAGGAGGGTGTAACAAGGAGAACGCAGCAAGTGGGTGGAGTAGGTGTAAGGGTCTTGGAAGGTATAAGCGAAGCATTTGGAGGGGGGAAGGAGTTTGGAGGGGGGAAAGAGTTCGGAGGGGGGAAGGAGTCCAAGAAGAGGAAGGTGTTGATGGGGAGGAGGGAGTAAGAGTGGGGTATGCCCAGGTGAATGCGCAAAGGAGGGGTCTGTGGAGCCAATGACTTCCTCCTGCAGAGCAAACTGAGGGTGGGCGTGGTAGGAGGAAATGGTGATATGAGAGGGGGCAGAGGGAGCTAAAAGGGTAGTGGTAGAAGGGATGGTGAGGGTGGTTGGTGGGCACTCGGAGGCAGCCATGGACCCTGGGGATGGGAAGGAGGAGGTTGGAGAGATCATTGTGGATGGGGTGGGATTCTCAGGAAAGTAGAAAATGTGCACGTTCATCTGGACATCCTGGAAAGGAAGAGTTCGGGTTGGTAGATGATGGGAGGGAGGTGGGATGTGATGCCAGGGAGGTCAGCAATAATGGGGGAAAGGACATGGGTGACTGGGGGAGGGGAAGGGACAGGGGAGTTGAGCAAAAACCTGACTACTACCATCTTTGTCGAAATCGAAGGGAGCGGAGCCTCGTGTTGGACAGGCACAGGTGCTGCATGGGACCGCAATCAGTATGTGAGCGAAGCTGCAGGTCAGCTTAGATGGACAACTGAAAGAGAACCCCAGCCAGCAGCACTGAAAGTGCTTGGGACAGTGAGATGAGTGTTTTGGATGAAGGCTCTACATGCATGGGCGAGTGCTTGCACAAGGCTCTGAAAGGCCTTGCCACACACAATTCTCCCTCCAGAATCACTTGTGGTCTGGCTAAGTGCAGTTGAACTGCTAGTTGAGGGTGAGGGGAATGCAGGGGGATGACTTGTGAAGCCTGTCAATGAAGCTGAAAGACAACATTACCCATTATTCAGCAGAAGTGAATATATTTTCAGACTATAAAGTGACAAAATATGTTCTCCCATGCAACCACTTGTGATCAGAATTTCTTAACTTCTCTAGGCCTACCACTTCTTCTAGGTGCTGCCCTGACATCCACAGAAAGGGTGGAGACAGCCTGTGCAATAGTTGGCCCTGTTGCTTCCGAGGACTTCAATGTCTGTCCTCTGGAGAGCCGAGGCCTTGAGGCCCCCTGCTTGCTTTGGCTGTCCTCCTGTGGGCCAATTGCTCCCTCTGCAGAGGACAAGTTTGAGTTTGAGGGGGTCACAGGCAAAGGAGGCTCAGAGGAAGCAGACAACCTCTGAGGTTCCTCAGTGGATGACCCAGAGGTGTCATGCTGCTGCTCCTCCTCCCTTTGGGTGCCCGAAGGCCCCAGCCTGACTCCTTAAGGGGAAGGAGCATCTGGAGAGATGTAGAGGTATCCTGTTTCCCTCTCGCCTTTCCACTGCAGGAACTCACCCATGGCTACCAAGATGGAATGCAGGTCTCCACACGTCTCCACACTCTGCTGGATCAGGGTCTCCATGGTGTCTACCACCATTCCCATAGAGACCTCCATATGCACACATGTGGGCACCACTTCCTCGGAGAGCGGACGGATGCACTCCTCCAACTCATATGCCACTCTGTTAAGGGCTTCCAACAGCTCTGTCTGATGTTCCCCCACCTTCCGCTGACTCTCCACAATGCGTTGCAAGGCCAAATCCCGAGGCTCATCATCTGACTCGGACCTCACAGATGCCTCTTCCCCAGCAGTCCTCCAAGTGCTGGGGAGCTTGGCTGAATCTGCCTCCTTCTGCCACGGACACATGTCTATGCCGTTACCACAAGATTATGGGAACCCAAGCCTGCTCTAGATCTAGGTCCCAGTGGGGTGTGTGTCTCTGCGATGGTGGATGGTGTGGTTAAGTGCTGTGACGGGTCTTCCAGGCTGCTTATTTACAGCTCTTCAACAGAGGAGGCGTCCTCTTGGCTGGAGGTGAGTACCTAGCTGGTTGAGGGTGTCAGTCACTTGGCAGAGGTCCCTGTGAACCAAAGTAGAGATAATTAGTGCTTGGCAGCAGAGTCAAAAGCAGGAGAGAGAACACTCACACTTGCATTGAGAAAGGGTTGAAGTGCTGCAGGATCCTCACGTGGGTGTTCGCCGCCAACCTCACCGTAGGCACGGTCCATGTCTTCACCAGTCAGCATGATGGTACACTCCTCAAAGTAAATGAGGTGTCTAATGTGGGCTACTCCACCCCTAGTCTCAGACTTCCCCATGCTGATTTAAGCCAGCATCTCCTATATAAAAACAGATGGAGAGAGTGTGAGCAAGACACATGGCACTGCATGGAATGTTTGTGTGGTGAGCAGAGCCAAGGACAGAATGAGGATGTGAGCTCCAGTGGATATGAGCCTGATGGAGATGTGAGGATGTGCGAGAGTTAGTGGTTTTGTCCCTTGAGGTGTGAGGTCCCTGCAGATGTGTGGTGGGTTTGAGAGTGTGTGAGATGAGAGTGATGAGGTGGTTGATTTAGCCTGGCGGAACAGATTAGAGCATTCATCCTCTTCCTGCATTGGATAAGTGACCTCCACTGTGCTCCGGTGGTGCTGACCGCCATTGCCACCATCTCCCAGGCTGGATTGATGACTGATGGACCTCCTGCAGCAGCAGCAGTAGGACATCGCAGCCGTCTTCGATTGCATTCAGCAGGCACTCCAGAGATGTGTCACTAAATTTGGGGGCTCTCTTCTTCTTTGCTTTTGGGGCCATCCGTTGTCTGGAGCAGTCCTGGTCTGTAGACATGAGGTAGGCATGCGCTCTGGTGCACTTGAGATATGGTGCCCAGTGTGAGAAAGCTCTGAGGTCACAGCGGGATGAAAAAATCTGAACCTACCACCAGCGATCCGGAGTGTTTCCCGGGAATACGTTATTCATGAAGCAGGACACGATGAGAATGGAACAATACAGCACGAAAACCCACCAATGCAGCTGGGGGTGAAACAGTTATTTTCCTGCCCACTGCCACACTCCTGGGATAATTCGCATTTAAACCTGGGATAATTCTGCCCTTTGTACCCCCTCATAACTTGCTTTCCAGCCGATCTTTGTATCGTCGGCAAATCTGGCCACAGGTGGCCCAGCCTCAATACTAGTTTGCGGTCCAGTGACAAGTTAAAAATCTGCTCCTGACCATTTTACATTTGAAGATGAAAGTTGTCCTCATAATATTTAAAACTTAATTGTTGTTTTGATGTTGTTACAGAAATGCTTTATCTCACATGTAAAGTAATACTGAGTGGCAGGTTTTTATGTACTTAAATAATCCACAATGCCTGGAATATAAAAATACTTGCATTTGTTTGTATATGTGGAAAATTATTTGGTATCATGCATCATGCCCACTGCTATTTTACCCTGGTATCTAACTTCCACTCTAGTCCAGATTATCATGAGGTTATCCTTTCTATCTCCTGTAATTACGTTATTTGAAATGGATTTGGAACAGTCACAACCTCAATGTACGATGGCTGAGAGTCAGTGTGTTTAAACGCCAATAAATTAACACAACAATCTCCCGATAATTCAAATCGTATTAAAATGGCACTTTGAGTGCAATTTGAATTAGCCAGTAATTTGAAAGAAGAGTCTTGTGGGAGTAAACTATAATTGATATTCTCACATTGTAAGTATAGCTTGTGTGAGAAGCAGGATATTTTAGTTTTGCAGTAAGGGCACTCAGAATTCTATGCTATATCAAACTAGAGAGCGCTTGATACTGACAGGAGGAAACAATATTGTGCACGCCGAGATTGGCAACTCTCACCTGGTGATGTCTGGTCATTTGGATTTCCACCTGTCCTCATTGTATGCAGAAAATCAAAAATACTGCGGATGCTGGAAATCTGAAATAAAAACAGAAAATGCTGGAAAAGCTCAGCAGGTCTGCAAGCAACTGTGGAGTGAGAAACAGGGTTAATGTTTCAAGTCCATATGACTCTTCTTCAGAGCTAAAGAGAAGTAGAAATGTGATGGATTTTATATGGTTTAAGAGGAGGGTGGAGCAGGTGAAGTAAAATAGGTCAGGGACAGGTGGCAGCTAAGGAGAAATTTGACAAAGATGTCATGGATACAGGACAAAAGGAGTGTTGATGGTAATGTTAAAGACTAAAGAGGGTATTGATACTGGCATAAGGTAAGATATCAGAATGTGTTAATAGCAGAACAAGGGTCAGTGCTCTATGAAAGCACAACATTGAAACACGTGACAGATGGCTCAGTGGGGTGGGAGAGGTGGGGAAAAAGGATTTTTAAAAATTAAATAAATAAAATATAACTAAAAATAAATAAATAAAAATTTAAAAACAATTGAATTAAAAATGGGGGTAAAGATGGAGGTGAGAGTTCATGGTGGGAAGTTGTTGAACTCAAAGTTAAGTCCAGAAGGCTGTAAGGTGCCTAATCGGAAGATGAGGTTCTGTTCCTCCAGTTTGCGTTGAGCTTCAATGGAACATTGCAGCAGGCCAAGGAAGGACATGTGGGCATGAGAGCAAGATGGTATGTTGAAATGGCAACGGAAAGTCTAGGTCATGCTTGCGGACTTAGCGAAGGTGTTCCACAAAGTGGGTAGTCTGCGTTTAATCTCCCCAATGTAGAGGAGACTGCACTGGGAGCAGCAAATATAACAAAAATTGAAGGAGGTGCAAATAAAGTGCTGCTTCACCTGAAACGAGTTTTTGGGACCTTGGACGTTGAGGAGGGAGGAGTTAAAGGGGCAGGTGTTGCACCTTCTGCAATTACATATGAACATATGAGTTAGGAGCAGAAGTAGGCCACTCGGTCCCTCGAGCCTGCTCTGCAATTCAATAAGATCGTGGCTGATCTGAATGCAACCTCAACCCCACATTCCTGCCTATCCCTGATAACCTTTCACCCCCTTGTTAATCAAGAATCTAGCTCTGCCATAAAAATATTGAAAGACTTTGCTTCCACTGCCTTTTCAGGAAGGGAGTTCCGCAGACGCACACTCCTCTGAGAGAAAAATATTCTCCTTATCTCAGTCTTTAATGAGCGACCCCTTATTTTTAAACAGTGACACCTAGTTCCAGATTCTCCTTCAATAGGAAACATCCTTTCCACAAAAACCCTGTCAAGACCCCTCAGGATCTTAAAGATTTCAATCAAATCACCTCTTACTCTTCTAAATTCCAGTGGGTACAAGCTTAACCCGTTCAGCCCTTCCTATAAGATAACCCGCCCATTCCTAGTATTATTCCAGTAAACCTTCCCTGAACTACTTCTAACATGATTGCATAGCAAGGTGCCATGGTGAGGGGATGAGGAGTTGGGGGTGATAGAGACAACAAATGTTGGTAGACAGGGTTTGCAATGAATATCGGCAGACAGAGCTTGTAATGAATGTTAGTAGATAGGGTTTGTAATGAATATTGGCAGACATTACAAGCCCAACTCCCACAGCTACCTCGACTACAGCTCCTCAAAAACTCCTTGCAGGCGAAGCAGCACTTCACTTGCACCTCCTTTAATTTGGTCTGCTGTATTCGCTGCTCCCAACGCAATCTCCTCTACATTGTGCAGACTAAACGCAGACTGGGTGACTGCTTTGCGGAACACCTTCAGTCAGTCCACAAGCATGACCCAGACCTTCTAGCCACTTGCCATTTCAACACACCACCCTGCTCTCACACTTGCCCACACTTCCATCCTTGGCCTGCTGCAATGTTCCAGTGAAGCCCAGTGCAAACTGGAGGAACAGCACCTCATCTTCCGATTACGCACCTTAGAGCCTTCCGGGCTTACCATTGAGTTCAACAACTTGAGACCATGAACCCTCCTCTCCATCTTTATCCCTCTTTCGAATCCAATCTTTTTTACTTTTATTTATTTTTTATTTGTTTATTTATTTATTTTAAAATCCTTTCCCCCCACCCCGCAGCCCCCTACCAACCGGGCCACCTGTCACTTGTTTTTATGTTGTGCTGTCACTGAGTGCTGACCCTTGTTCTGCTATTAACACATTCTGCTATCTTACCTTTGTGCCACTATCAGCATCTTTTTAAGTCTTTAACGCTACCATTAACATTCCCTTTGTCTTGTGTCCACGACATCCTTGTCAATCTTTCCTGAGTTCCCACCTATCCCTGACCTTCTATTTTGTTCCACCTGCTCCACCCCCTCTTAAACAATATAAAATACATCACATATCTACTTCTCTTTAGCTCTGAAGAAGAGTCATACAGACTCGAAACGTTAACTGTTTCTCTCTCCACAGATGCTGCCAGACCTGCAGAGTTTTTCCAGCATTTTCTGTTCTCATTTTATGCATGCTATGCTGAAAGCCCAGACCAATAAAAGTCTTAGCTCAGAAGGGAATCTGTTTTGAGGGGAACTGTTGACCTTGTTTAACACCTTTAAGTGATTATAAAAAGTTGTTCTTTTAAATTTGTCAATGTCTGTTTATTTTGACAAGATTAAGAGGAGTGGAGCATTTGAAGTTTCTGATTTTATTGATTTTTAATGGTCTTTCTGAGTGACACTTTTATGGCTTGTAGGGACAGCAGTTTTATTCAAAGAACATTTCTGAATGGTTATTGTTTACTCAGCAGTTCCACACTTGCCATTATTATTGTATGGCTTATTGGTTATTAACATAGCGCACACTGAATGAATAAGCATGGAAGGGACATCAGTTGGCATGGAGAGTATGAGGGGTCATGGAGAGTGTCTGGGGGGCATGAATTGACATTGAGTTGGCATTGAGAGCATGAGGGGTCATGGGAGTGCCTGGGAGGCATGGATTACTTAGTCCTGTGATGTAACCACTATGCTACTGTTCCCTACACAATGGACACAGCGAGATTACATAAACTTGTTATATTGTCCAAAATTTTGAAGATTAAGGAGCATTTCAATCAAGGTTTTTAAGATACTTAGCAAAACTTATTGGGCAGCAGGAGAAAAACCATTTCCGCTGGTTATGCATCTAGGATTAGGAGGCATAGTCTAAAATTTAGAGCCTGACCTTTAATGAGTGGAAGTTAGGAAACACTTCCACACGTAATGGACCGGAGAAGTTTGGAACCCCTTTCCAGAAATGGCAGTTGATACTGGGTCAATTTTAAATTTTAAATCTGGAATTTATAGATTTATGTAACCAAATATATTAAGGATATGGACAAAGGTGGGTATATAGACTAAAATGCAAATGACTGCTTTTGACATCAAGGCAATATTTGACCAAGGAGCACTCGCAAAATTGAAATCAATGGTAAACTGGGGGAAACCCTCCACTGGTTGGAGCCATACCTAGCACAAAGGAAGGCAGTTGCAGTTGTTGGAGGCCAATAATCTCAGCCCCAGGACATCACTGCAGGAGTTCCTCAGGGTAGTGTCCTAGGCCCAACCAACTGCAGCTGCTTCATCAATGACCTTCCCTCCATCATAAGGTCAGAAGTGGGGATGTTCACTGATGATTGCATAATGTTCAGGGCCATCCACAACTCCTCAGAGATGAAAGCACTCCAAGATCATAAGCAGCAAGACCTGGACAATATTCAGGTTTAGGCTAATAAGCAACAAGTAATGCTCATGTCGCACAAGTGTCAGGCAATGACCATTTCCACCAGACAGAATCTAACCATATCTCTTTGACATTCCATGACATTACCATGGCTGAATCCCCACTATCAACATCCTGGAGGTTACCCTTGACCAGGCACTGAATGGGGCCAGCCATATATATACTGTGGCAACAAGAGCAGGTCAAAAGCTGGGAATTCTGCGGCACGCAACTCAATCCCTGTGTACCAAAAGTTTGTCCACCACCTACAAGGTACAAGTCCGGAGTTCAATGGAATATTCTCCACTTGCCTGGATGAAAGCAGCTCTAAAAGCATTCAAGAAGCTCAACACCATTCCAGACAAAGCAGCCTGTGAGATCAGCAAGCCATCCACCAACTTAAGCGTTCACTCCCTCCACAACCAAAACACAGTGACACCAAGTGTGTACGATCTACTAGATGCACTGCAGCAGCTCAGCAAGCCTCCTTTGACCAAGCACCTTCCAAACCCATGTCCTCTACCATCTAGAAGAACATGGGCAGTAGACATAGGGCATCACCACCACCTGCAAATTTCTCTCCAAGCCACACAGACACCATCCTGACTTGGAACTATACTGCCGTTCTCTCACTGTCACTGGGTCAAAACCCTGGATCTCCCTTCCTAATAGCATTGTGAGTGTACCACATGGACTGCAGCAGTTCAAGATGGTGGATCATGGCAATTAGGGATCAGTGACAATTTTTTTTTAATATTCATTCATGGGAATGTGGGCATCACTGGCTAGGCCAGAATTTATTGCCTATCCCTAATTGCTCTGGTTCGTAGGGCATTTAAGAGTCAAGAAGTTCAATTCAATTCATCGCTACTTCACACACACCACATACTCACAAGAAAGATACAGTAAAAACACTTTGCTCTGCGTCTGGAGTCACATGTAGGTCAGACCAGCTAAGGACGGCAGATATCCTTCTCTAAAGGACATTAGTGAACCAAATGGGATTTTACAACAATCGAAAATGGTTTCATGGTCATCATTAGAATTTTAATTCCAGATTTTTATTGAATTCAAATTCCACCATCTGCTGTGGTGGGATTCAAACCTGGGCCCCCAAAGCATTACCCTGGGTCTCTGGATTACTAGCCTAGTGACAACACTAAGATGCTATCGCCTCCCCCTGAATGCTGGCCTGAACGCTGGCCTTGCCAGCGACACCCACGTCCCATGAAAGGAAAATCAACCATGATCTCATTTAATGGTGAAATGGGTCTGAGGGATTATATGGTCTACTTCTGTTCCTGTTTTCCTATGTTCCTACTCACAAGTTAGTGTCTGCTTTGACCAATGAAGTTGGTAAAGTGGAGTTATTTAAAAATCCCAAAGAGAAATTTTAAACAACTGTCATAACCTATATTTTTAAATGTTATGTCTGAAATGCGACTCTAAATTCAAGAATCAGACCATCAGTTCTTGAGGTTTTACATTAAACTAATTGAAACATTTTATTAATTTACACAGGTTAAAAATATACATACACATGGCTACAAATTACTACTATCATAACTTTTATCAAATTCCCAAACTAATCTCCATTAAGGCAACAGCAACTCATAGACTTAACCAAACACCAGGCAAAACATTTTCACCTTGCAAATTCAAAATGAGGTTATTTTCACTGTGGAGCCAGTTGGAGGCTTGCAGCTGCCTTTTGACCTTACATTGCCTCTGCCCTGCACACCCAAAAACTACTGAAGTTATACCTACCGCCACTCATTGAATTCAAATTCTCATTGTCTCACCAGTCTCTTTGAACTTTACCTTTTAACAATGAAACGCCATTCATTGTACCAACTTTATTAGTAATATAAACATATTGTTTGGTAGCTGCTAGAAAGGCATCAAGTTTTCACCCCACTTCTTGAATGCTCTATTCAAAAAATGCAAATACACTCTACCTCTCTTCCATATCAAAACTAGTACCCATAAAAGCACCCAGACTAGCTGGCTTTAATCCAACTAAGGCACAACTGCAGACTAAACCTCTATTTTGAATGAAAAATATTTTCCAAAATATTATATACATTAATAGCTTCATGACAGTGTCACTGAGAGGAGAATCATTTCTGAAGTGTATTCTGTGATATGGTCAAGAGACAGTAGTAGTTAAAAGGATCAAGCTATTCCAAAGAATAGGAGCAGAACTAGATCATAGTCCGTCGAACCTGCTCCGCCATTCAATTCAATAACAGCTGATTGTGGGCTTCAACTCCTTTCCTGCCCACTCCCCATATCCCTTGATTCCCTGAAAGATCAAAAATCTGTCTCTCTCAGCTTTAAATATACTCAATGATGGAGTATCCACAACCATCTGGAATAGAAAATTCCAAGAATTCATAACCCTTTGAGTGAAGAAATTTCTTTTCATCTCAATGCTAAATGATTAGCGCCTTATTCTGAGCCTGTGCCATGTGTTCAGGAGAAACAACCTCTCAGTGTCTAATCAGAAAGTTCTTCGCTACTTCACACACACCACATACTCACAAGAAAGATACAGTAAAAGAAAGGATTTTCACTTCTACGAATATTAAAACCAAATAGAAAGTCAACAGTTCATGTCCTACAGAAAGAACTTTTCACTCGAGACCTGAAGTTCTCATGAGTCCAGATGCTGAGGATAGGATTTTGTGGAGTTTTATCAGAAAAAGAGATGCGCAGCAAATAGTCAGCCTTGTCAACACTTGTAGCCAGAGGAACAGTTTCCTTTTTCTTGGCAAACTCAGGATCTTCAGAAAAAGAATTTCAAGGAGGCTTTAAAACTTTAAGCCTTGTGGCTTGGTAGAAGGCTAGATGTTATAGCCTGATTTCAGCAGTGATGTTTGTTCTGATGTCACTCCCATATCCCGCTGTCTGCTGCAAAAAGCAAGAAGGGTTTAGAATAAAAAGCTTTCAAAAATCAAAGAGTTTGATCATGTGATGACTGACCATTGATATACGATGGAAAACAATCGATAAGTCTATTCACGTTAATAAAGGAGTTTCCATGGCCAAAAACCATTGACGTACAATAGAGGCAGATAGGGGCCCTGAGCACTTCCCTTGCCATAAATAGTTATGTTAGTTCTCCTTTGTTACCTGGTAACCCTGGAGACAGAAAGTCTGAAGCCTTATTGTGCTTGCCATTTTGGGGTAAGTCTTGACAAATGTAGGCGTGACATTTCACCAGGATGTGATCTAGGCATGTTCATTGTAATCCACCTTTTAGAAGCTTCCAGAAGCTTGGTGAGCTTGCAGTTCCAAAAGTCAGGTGGCCTGTGGCAGCCATCTTAAAGATCAGTAGTGTGCCTTTTTAAAACAGGCATACAAGTTATACTCCATTTGTCACCTTGTATTCACTTAACCTGTCCATGGCCCAGATCTTCTGGTCTCTGGATTGTCGAAGATAGGATGTACAACCTAAGATGCATGTCGGCATCCTGATGCGTTGACCTCCGTGGGAATTGTCCGGGAAGTTTCAACTTTTGATGGGCAATTCCCTGCTTCCTGGGACCCTCTGCAAATGTCTCCGATGCTGAGCGAGAGTCAGAGGCTTCAGACAGTTCAGTGAGACATATCTGAGTAGTTACCCAGGAAAAGTTAGACAGAAGAATCCCAGTCTAACTCCTGGGTAACTAGAGAACTGACAACCGCCCCCCCCCCCACCCCCAGTCGCTTGCAGTGACCCCCTACCACATCCTCACCCCCCCACCCCCCACCCCAATCCCCCAGCTAACCCTCTGACTACCCTCCTGAACAAAATATCCCTCCTAACCATGCTAACGCCCCCAAACTGGATCTACCAACCCACTGACTCACCAACCCCCGACCTACCCTACCCATCTACCTCACCCACGTACCCATTCACTCATTCACCCACTCACCCATTCACCAACATTCAGATTGTATATTTAAATTTACCATACGGCAGCTATTGCCATAAAAAGGGTACGTGGTGTGCCTTCCCTTTAATCCTACAGCCCTGCAACAGAGTGTCCCGATTAACGCTGCACTCCGCATTTCTGGAGAAGCCAGGCTTGGAAGACCCACAAGGAATGCAGAGCAGTGTTTAAATGGGGAAAAGTTCGAGCAGAGTGTCAATCAGCAATAATTGCTGCTCCAAAGAAGATCCAGTCTTATATCTCTTTGCTGCCTCTTTGTGTCCTCCTCACAGGTTTCAGTCCCACCTAGTTTGTATTGTCTACAATCTTAAATTACTCTGTCTCTTCACCTGAATCATTAATATAGATTGTAAATAGCCTAGCCTTTCTGGCACTCCACTAGTTAGAGCCTGCCAACTTGAAAATGTCCTGTTAGATTCTCATTCAATTGCAAGTTGAAGAGATCACTGAACCAAATCACCTGAAGATTACAATTTAGTCTTTCCTTTATATTTCAAAGGAAAATATTTCCACAAATACAACTGATTGGAGTGTAACTGCAGCATTTCGGATTGTTTTAGATCTATGTATGAATGAGGTCTACTCAGGAATCTTGAAATTTATTCCAGATGACTTGTGAGTTACATAAGCTCAATCTACCATGATAGGGAGGAACACTTTAAGCTTGACTTCATTTGAGATTCAGCTGTTAAGAAGCCTAATGCTATTCCTATTCCTGTTCTGTTGAAGTGTCATGAGGACTCGAAACGTCAACTCTTTTCTTCTCCATCGATGCTACCAGACCTGCTGAGTTTTTCCAGGTAATTCTGTTTTTGTTTTGGATTTCCAGCATCCGCAGTTTTTTTTGTTTTTAATCCTATTCCAATTGGTTTAAATCATGAAAGTCTCAGTTTGGATCAACAGATACCTAAATTATTTGAAATTAGCCACCTGAATTACTTGGAACACAAAAGGAGATTTGAGTTAGCCACAATTGAAGCTAAGCAAAAACACAAAGCTAAACAACACAATTACTAAAGCACCCTAGATTATACCTTTCTTGATTGATGCGGCCATCATACTCAGAGTGTTCAGTTCTCAGTGGTCGCTCTCTTACCTCTTCAAAGAATTTAATGAGGTTGTCATGCAGGATTTCTCCTTTTAAAATCCATGTTGACTATTCATTGTTATATTTTAGTTTCTAGATATTTTTCTATTTTCTTCTTTATTTTTCGCCTACCAATGTTAAGTTGATTGGTCCAAAGATTCCTGGGCATGTTCTATCTCCTTGCTTAAATATAGGTAGCAATCTGAAAGTCCTCTGGCACTACACCTTTTCCCAAAAATATATTAAATATGTATAATAGTGCCTCTATCTTGTCCCTGGATTATTTTAGAAAGCTTTAATGTTACCATATCTAGGTTTAACTTCAATGGAATTTGATAATCCAAAACATGATAAGAAGTCAACCTGGAACATGTTATAATTTATTGTCATTGGAAATAAAACAATTCTGCTATTGGGAAAGGAATGTTTTCATCAAAATATAACACCAGCAGTTTGAATCAATAACATCTAAAACACACAACACACAGCTTAACACTGAGAATCCAGCAGCTGAGGTATTCAAAATACCCTTCTGTGGCATGCATCATAATAATTTGTGCTGTTAAAAACTGCAAACATGTCCCTTCTCACAAAATTTAGGAAGTTCTCAAAAGGACAGAGGAGGTGTTTAGAATGTGCTTTGTGCCCAGAGCAGAATGAGGTTTGGAATGTGACATCATTGCCGTTATACAGAATGCGAATAAAATTTTGTCTTTTGTCCTTTCCATTTTGCCAGATTTCAAAGATTATTCGGGCACCAAATCGGGGAAAACTAGCATCAGGAATGCCCAAAGCGCTCAGCAGGGGTGCCACAGTGACATCATGAGCAGAGTAGAGAGCAAATATCTCATCCTTTTTTCCTTGAGTGATCTGTTGCATGCGAGTGGCAGTCTGGTTTAAAATAGGATGAGTTGCAAGTAGTGCATATTTATAATACAATTTCTTCCTCTGCCTGTCGCGTTCATCCTCCAGCTGATGTGCCTTTATAACTTTAAAGTGGTCCAAGTTAATACAACCATATTCTGTGCATGGAAATGAGACATTGTGACAGAAATGGCACAATAGGGAATCAATGGGATTAGCTGCTCTCAACCGTCTTGTGGGAATCCCTACAATTTTTGCCATGTTTACGTATGTTTGTTCCAATAGGCTATTTTTAACCCGTAAGTTGTACTGGCGTCGTTGCTCCTGCTCCAGATAGTGATTACGCATTGGGCAATCACAGCTGTTGGAGCAGAAAATGGTGCTCCACTGATACCGGACACGTATCTTTCCCCAATCGAGTTTTGGTAGTAGACTGTAGAGCAGAGCTAGCCCACTCTGCAGTGTCCGGCTTTTCCCTGTTGACTCCACGTACAGTTGTCTGGTTGTCCAGTTGTCAGGCAGCAGTTTGTGCTTCTTAATATACGTGTCATGCAAATGTTCTCCATTCAGCAGATGCTGGACAACACCTGCGAGTAAAAAACAGATTGAAACAAGCCATTTTGAACTGTTTGAAGTTTGAATTGCTTTTTTAACACTTTGCCCTGTTCTGCCGGAAGCCAGCAGCAGCAACAGGAGTTAACCAACGTAAAATGAGATAAGACACATCTGAATGGAGGAGTGTACATATGCATATTCTGCATGACAGTCATTTATTAGGACATGGCCTACACGGTCATACATCTGAGTAACAAAAAAAACAATCACTGCTAAATGTCCTCAAAGCCATCAATATTGTATTTAGTGGAGGGGATGCAGTCATAGAATCATAGAATGAATCAGCACAAAGGCCATTCAGCCCATTATCCTTGTGCCAGTTCTTTGAAATAGCTAACCAACTAGTCATGCTCCTCTGCTCTTTACCCTTATCCCAGTATTTTCTGCCCCTTCAAGTATTTACCAAATTTCTTTTGAATGTTACTATTGAATCTGCTTCCACAACCTTTTTAGACAGTCTAATCCAGATTTCACCACTCCACTGTATAAAATGTTTCCTCATGCTCCCCCTGGTCTTTTGCCACTCAGCTTAAATTTGTGTTCTATGGTTCACAACCCTCCTACTACTGGAAACAGTTTCCCTTTATTTACTCTATCAAAATGCTTCATGTTTTTGAACACCTCCTGATAACCTTTTCTGCTAAAGCCCCACCTTCTTCAGATTTTCCACATAGCTGAATTCCCTCATCACTGGTACCAGTCCAGTGAATCTCTTATGCATCCAAAGCCCCGTCATCTTTCAAATGACATCATCAGACTGGAGTGCAATCTTAACCCAATTTTCGTGTGTCCTATAAGTGGATCCATGAGGCACAGCAAGATCAGTTGTTTAACAGAAAATCTGTTTCCTTATGGACCTGGAGGAATACACAAGAAAACTTCAAACCTTTCCTGCTCAGAGCTTCCAATACCCTCAAAATGACTGAATCCCCCCTCAAACGTTTACCTTAGTAATTAGAGCATTTGATTCTGGCCTCCTTTCACTCAAAATTCCACTCCTGCCCACAGGCCACATAGCTCATCCCATGGGGTCAAGTAGGGCATAGCTTCAGATTATGTAGATGAACCCCTGGAATCAAGATGTCCCTAGCCACGCATATGAACACATGCGCACACACACACCCTGGGGTGCCAAATCAGCAACTCACTGTTCAACTTTCATTTCACATGACCAATTCATATTGTCAGTTTAATGCGGGGGCAACAAGCTGCAAATCCACGCTGATAGTTAATTATCATACTAATCCAATTTTCCAGCACAATAAGATATTTCAACAATGTATAAAATTTATGGTAAATAGAAAGTAACTGCTCCCAATGTGTATTTTCCCCTCTCCTTGGACAAGCTATGTTAAAAGTGCCGGAATGCAGTGATTTCAATGTTCTGCTTCAACCAATAATTTGTTGCCTCATACATTTATTTTTGCTTTTTGCAGTCCAGCAGCAGGATATCAGCAAACAAATTCAATTCACAAGACTCTACTCGAAACATTTCTTTCAATTTCAAATGATACATTGGCAGTTTGAAGTGGTCACTATCACAGACAGATCTTTAAAAGCATGAAGATCCAAACGTTTCCAAATCAACCTGAGTTTCCTCATCACCAGACAAAGTACAAATAGAAAATGGAGCATCGTACATCTACACTAGCACAAAGCAACGTCAGAAACATGTCACAGTCAGTCCACAGAATCAATATTTACTCTTCTGAAATGTTAAGGGTTACAGTATTTCTCAGTTACTTAAGGACGTGGCACAGTGCCAACTGTATTTTTTTCTGCATGACAAAGTTCTTGGAGTGTTCCTGCATCAACATTTCACTACTAAGTCATCATTAAAGACTCACCCCATAATGCCTAAGAATTATTTGCATATACGTCCCATGGATTGCAAGGTAGAAACCGTAATCCTGATATGCAAGAAAGAAGGGAGCCAGAGAAAACAGCAAACAATTGCCCGATATCAGTAAGGGGAAAACACTAGAATCTATTATTAGGAAACATGATAGTTAAAAGAAATCAGAATATAATTGGACAAAGTCGACACGGTTTTATGAAATGGAAATTGTATTTGACAAATCTGTTACAAGTTTTTGAGGATGTAACAAGAAGGGTGGATAAGGGGAACCCAGTGGATCTCATGTACTTGGATTCTCAAAAAGCATTTAATGAGGTGCCAAAGCTTATTACCCAAAAGACTCATGGGATTGGAGTAGTATATTAGTATGCACTGTGGATTGGTTAAAGGACAGAAAGCAGACAGTAGGAACAAATGAGTCATTTTTGGGTTGGTGGCCTGTATATAATGGGATACCACAAGGATCATTGTTTGGGCTTAAGCTATTTAAACACTGTATCAGTTAGATGACCAAGCATAATGTATTTTCAACATTTGTTGATACAAAATTATGTGGCAGAGTATGCTGTGAGGACACAGAGGCTGCAAAAGGATATAGACAGGTTAAGTGAATGGGTTAAAAACTCCTATGTTCTTTCATTTCAAACTTACATCGAACCACAGATTAACTAAGTGATCATATGACGTAGTTTACTCTCAGCTCCTTGCAGTAAATTTATTTTAATGTTTATTTGTTTCATCTAAGACACACCCATTTTAAACTTGATTGTCTTTATGAATTCAAATCAAGTAACATTTCTCATGGGTCAAAGAATGCAAATACATTACCAAATTTGTTGAAGATGAAAAATATATATAATTATTCTGTATAACAACAGCAGGATAAAAATTAATTTACATTAAAAAAACAAGGTCATTAGACGGCTAACTTGAGGAAGAAGTATACAATTATATATTGGCCTCTTTCCACGTTATTCACTCAATGCCTAATTTTCTTCATGGTCAATTCAACAATGTACAAATGCCAGCACAGTATCTATATTAGCCCTAGAATATTATACAATATTGGATCAGGTCCAATTATTGGTATTTAAAAAGTGATATTGATGAAAAAATAAGTTTAATATACCACTGATAACAGTTCTTAAATTCATGCTTTTGTACCAAAGTGGCATCAAGCTCTCTCCATAGACACACACTTTATACTGGGTTGCACTTCTGTCCTCCAGACCACTAGAGCAGCACATGCACACTCCACACTGAGACAATATTTGCAGCTTGCACCATTAGAAAATTCACTTTAATCTAAAACAGGCTCACAATTTGCCTGGTACTTCACCTATTTGGGTCAGTTCCCCCATCTCGCACACTGTGTGACTGGGGAGGAGTGCAATATTGTTCAAGGGGCCATCCAGCTGACATGCAGTAGCGATGTTCCTGTTCTTGATAAAGTTTTCCAGCAGCCTGTGAGAAGGTTCCCTTGCAACAGAGGAAGAAAAATGAAGTTTAATACTCCTGGACATAAACTGAGACATTTAATAAGCAGAAACACTTTAATTCATAGGCACTTGCTTTGAAAAAGCTCATCTTCCCTCCCCTATTCTGCAGTAGCTAATTCTCATGCTGTCTGTAAAGCTAAGAATTTCTTTTTTAAATCAAATTATTTTCCTCTCCATTCTCCAGAAGAGAATCTGCTTCTCTCACTCATTCAGTTATGCATTTCAGATATCACAATAACTCACTGCTAAATCTGGTTTTCCTCATGTTGCCTAATTCTTTTGCCAATTACTTGGAACCTGTGTCTTCTGGTTATTGATCCTTATGCCACTAAAATCAGTTTCTCCTTATTTACTCTATCAAAACACTTTACGATTTTAAACACCTCAATCAAATCTCCCATTTTTTAAATTATTCATTCACAGGATGTGGGCTTCGTTGGCTGGGCCAGCATTTATTGCCCATCCCCAGCTGCCCTTGAGATGGTGGTGGTGAGCTGCCTTCATGAACCACTGCTGTCCATATGGTGTAGGAACACCCACAGCGCTGTTAGGAGGGAGTTCCAGGATTTTGACCCAATGACAGTGAAGGAACAGTGATATATTTCCAAGTCAGGACGGTGAGTGACTTGGAGGGAAGCTTCTAAGTGGTGGTGTTCCCAACCATCTGCTGCCCTTGTTCTTTTAGATGGTAGCGGTCATGGGTTTGGAAGATGCTGTCTAAGGAGCCTTGGTTAGTTGCTGCAGTGCATCTTGTAGATGGTACTCAGTGCTGCTACTGTGCGTCAGTGGTGGAGGGAGTAAATGTTTGTGGATGTGGTGCCAATCAAGTGGGCTGCTTTGTCCTGGACAGTGTCAAGCTTCTTGAGTGGTGTGGGAGCTGCACTCATCCAGGCAAGTGGGAAGTATTCCCTCACACTCCTGCCTTGTGCCTCGTAGATGGTGGACAGGTTTTGGGGAGTCAGGAGGTGAATTACTCATCACAGCCTCTGACCTGCTCTTGTAGCCACAGTATTTATATGGCTAGTCCAGTTCAGTTTCTGGTCAATGGTAACCCCCCAGAATGTTGATAGTGGGGGATTCAATGATGGCAATGCCATTGACTATCAAGGGGCGATGGTTAGATTCTTTTTTGTTGGAGATGGTCATTGCCTGACACTTGTGTGGCATGAATGTTATTTGCCACTTATCAGCCCAAGCCAGGTCTAGCTGCATTTGGGCATGGACTGCTTCAGTGTCTGAGGAGTTGTGAATGGTGCTAAACATTGTGCAACATCCCCACCCCTGACCTTATGATGGAAGGAAGGTCATTGATGAAGCAGCTGAAGATGGTTGAGCCAAGGACATTACCCTGAGGAACTCCTGCAGTGATGTCCTGGAGCTGAGATAACTGACCTCCAACAATCACAAATATTTTTCCTTTGTGCTGGATGTGACTCCAACCAGCAGAGTACTTTCCCCCTGATTCTCACCGACTCTAGTTTTGCTCAGGCTCCTTGATGCCACACTTGGTCAAAAGCGGCCTTGGTGTCAAGGACAATCGCTCTCACCTCACCTCAGGAGTTTAGCTCTTTTGTCCATGTTTGAACCTTATACAAAAGTAAAATGCAATGCATACTGGAAATCTGAAATATAAAAAAAATACTGGAAATAATCAACAGGCAGAATCTGTGGAGAGAAAAACAGAGTTATTATTTCAGGTCAATAGTCTTTCATCAAAATCCTGATGAAGCATTAACTCTGTTTCTCTCTCCGCAGATGTTGCCTTACCTGCTGAGTATTTCCAGCATTATCTGGTTTTATTTCTGATTTGCAGCAAGCACAGTATTTTGCTTTTGAACCATAATGCCTGGGTTGGCAGTCCAAGAGAAAGAGGAAAGCATTTCTGAGATCACAGAAATAAGAGTCTTCTGGTTATAGAGAGTCAACCAAACTGCTGTTCAATTAGTCTGTGAACCCATCTATTCATGGTAATGACCGGGTTTGGAGTGAAATGAATTATAAACAAAAACTGCTAATTCTATTGATTTTTAGATAATCATTTTTTAAAATTGTATATCAATTGTGTTTAATTATATGCAGGTGGAGGACATGAATTGGGGCTTCACTTGAGCACATATAAAGGAACACTGCCCCACCAGGGGCTGTCATATCTCATTGATTTTTAGTTTAATTAATTGATTTTGTTTTCAAAAAGAGTCTATAAATACTCTCCAACATTTTGGAGATTTATGTTTGTAATGTTTTACACTGAATAAATGCACTGCAGAGTAAAGATCGGCTCCAGTACTATCCTTCAGCATCTGGCTTTCCGGAATAGAACAAGTATTGGTTTCGTGTGTTCTTAGGCACGTACACGGAGTACAGGATGTTTAACATTCAGATGCAGCCTATTCAGTAGATTTTTGTATGTTGAATTGTTCATGAAAGAATCAGTTTTAAGTCAAGCAAGATGATTCACCTTCTTACTTGAAATAGAACTGATTCACTGAAGTGGGTCAGCGTAGCATGATCATTGTAAAAATAAGTTGTATTCATAAAAATAAATGAATCCATTGTAATTGTTTTGTGTGTCCACCCGATGGGAAATAGAGCAGGATTATCAATTCATAACAAGTCTCAAATTATTTCTTGGCCTGCCTTCAGAGATACTAAAGAAATACAAGTACAAAAGGCATGGGGCAGAATTTTTCACCGAGCGAGCGGGCACACGCCCGACCCACTTGAATGTAAAATAGCATTTGATGATGTCAGGTGAGCGTCCCGATGTCATTGTGCACTTGTGCGATATTTCGGTCAGCGGGTGCCACGAGGTTGTCGGAGCTGCGACAGCCATCAATTACGAGGCTGGTTAAGGCCATTAAAAAGGCAATCAAGATGGATTTTACGTTGCCTGTGTGATTTTGTGCACGTTGTACAGGCAGGTGGGCAACTGCCAATTTGCTAAACCTCATCCAAGGGTGGGATAAAAAGGGTCAGCAGCATTGCCAGGGTGAATAGTGAGGAGTTTAGGAGATAATTTGCTGCTGGTTTCTTATTGGTACTTGATAGCTTCATCTCTGTTTCTTAGCATTTCCAGGCTTCATTTCAGGACTTTTTGATGTCACCAAGGCACCTGGATGATTCAGACTGTGTGGATCCTTCCAGGTATCAGACAGCCTCCTGCTACCCTGGTAATGAAGATCGTGGTCTCCACTGGTGTCACCTCCTCTGAGGAGGAAGAGAGATGCAGAAGGGAGAGAAGGCCAGGTGCCCCAATGCAGCTTCCAGGGGATTGCCCTGTGGGAGGAGAGGCGCAGGTACAAGGGCGCAGGGCCAGCAGGAAGTCCAAGGCGGAAGGGGCCACAGAAGATGCCAGGCAGCGATGCAGATACCTCAATGTGTCTCAGGTGCAATGCTGAAGGATGCTCCACCTCTCAAGGGAGACCATGACCTCCATTTGTCAAATGATTGCACCTGAGATCAGCTCCGAATGTGTGGGTGGCTCTGAAGGTCAAAGTGGCCCTCAATTTCTATGCCTCCGGCTCTTTCCACGGGTCAGTAAGGGATCTTGTGGAGTCTCCCAATCAGCTGTCCACAGTTGTGTCAAGCTGGTGACTGAAGCTTTGATCAGGCAGGTACTGACCTTTATTCTTTGCCATATGGCCAGGCTGAGCGAGCCAAGGCTTTGCAGTGATTGCTGGGTTCCCCTGCATCCAGGGTGCCATCAATTGCACATGTGGCCATCAAGTTGCAGGCAGGTTAGCCGGGTGCCTTCATTAACAGGAAGAGATTCCACTCCATGAATGTGCAGATAGTGTGTGATCACAGGATGCAGATTCTGCAAGTCCATGCAAGGTACCCAGGCAACTCCCTTGACGCTTATATCCTGAGACACTCCCAGGTGCCGAGGTTCTTCAGTGCTCCAGCCCGACTGGATGGATGGCTGCTGGGTGACAAAGGCTATCTGTTGAAAAAAAAGGCTTATGATGCCTCTCTGCCGCCCAAGAGAGGCAGAGCAGCGTTACAATAGGAGTCATGCCTCTACAAGGGCAGTGGTCAAGAGGATCATAGGTCTTTTCAAGATGCGTTTCCGATGCCTGGACCGTTCAGGGGACCACTAAAATACCCTGCAGAGCGGATGTCACTGATAGTGGTTGCATGCTGCGCTCTCCACAATCTGGCACTGGCAAGGGGGGACCCACTGGTGGAAGAGGATCTTGACGCAGCTGCGCAGGCCACAGATGATGAATTCAGCAGTGAGTCAGAAGAGGAGCATGGTGAGGAGAATTCTGAGGGTCTGTAACCTGCAGGAAGGCAGGGACACCAGGGACACCTTGATCCAATGCTCCTTCAGCTAGGCTACCAAAGGTCTGCTTCCACCTCATGCCAGGGCTGCCACCTCCACTCCAGATGGCTGAAATGACCCTTTAATTTGCACCCAAAGTCCACTCAATGCCTGTGCAATAAAGTATCCAGTCATTCATGTCCAGCATTACGTACTGGCATACCCTGTACCAGAACAAAAAAAGGTGAAGCATACTCAGGCCATCAGAACCAAAGCAAATTTAATGTTATTGTCACAATGAAGACATAATGACATTACCATTACTGGTGTTGATACCCACACCAGCAGGCATACAAACCAAACATAAATGAACATAAAATCGCTTTCGAGCTCTTCGTTTTGTGCTCATGGTGCCTTTAACTTACGTTTCTGAGTGACTACGTCTTGGTTCCCCTGCCCCCAATGCCTGCCTCGCTGGCACCGGCATTGGAGACAGCCTGCTGACTCTGCTATCATCAGATACGATGGTCACTGGCAGAGGGGCAGAGGAGCTGCTGCCATCATTCAGAGCGCCCTGAGAGGAGCCTGAAGAGACGACAAGCAGCTCATGCACCAACGTGAGGCTGCTCTGGACCTCCCTGTTCACCATTGATGCACAGGCACCTAGCTGGGACACTGGGTGTCTCATCCATCTCCCACACTGGCAGTGACCACCTGAGGTCATTGCATGTGTGAGGGCTTGCATATCTGAGTGCAACCCCAGGAACCCCTGATTCTGTCCCAGGAGCTGCCTCTCCATGAGAGTCGCCACTCTCTCAATGGAGAAGGCAGTGTGTTCAGCCATGAGGGTCAGCGCAGTGCTCACATTCCACATGGATTCCTCCACAACAGAGACCATGGCATGCAGACCCTCATGGATCTCTGCCAGATCCTCCCACACATCCTGCTGGACATCCAGCATCTGCCACCTAATGAACGACTCCAGAGGCTCATCATCTGTCCTCTGAGTGCTGACACCCTGGGCACTCTCTGCCTCCGCCTGTACCTCAAGCGTGTGAAGTGCCCTCACCAATGTGAGCCAACATTCTAACCGCCGATCTAATGTTGGTATCTATGCTGGTACCTGGTTCAGATAGCCGGTGTTCCTCCAGCATCAGGGGTGGCCCTTCAGGGTCAGAGAGCAAGGGCGTGCTGATGAATCCAAAAGGGAAAACAAGAACATGTCATTAGTTAAAGTCATCACACTGTCACTGTGCATGTCAGTGAGACAATGGAGATCTGCAGCATGGTGCCATCGTCTTTTAATGATCAAAGGAGACTCCAGTTTCGAGGTTCCCATCAATGAAGAGACGACACTGGAATGGTTGCACAATCCGAAACTCTCAACTCTGTGCACTGCGCTCTTCGCCTGGCACCCCCACCTCTCCACACACGGTTGCACGTGCAGCGTGCCAGCTCTCGAGCTCAAAGGATTCCTGCTCGAAGCTGGTCGGCAGCAGCAAGTTGGCCGGGTTGGACCCAGAATAATGCTCTGGGAACCCGACTATGAACCCCGCTATTTAATGGTGGAATTTGCATTCAAAAAAAATCTGGAAGTAAAAGTCTAATGATGGCCATGAAACCATTGTCGATTTTTGTAAAAACCCATCTGGTTCCCTAACATCCTTTAGGGGAAGGAAATCTGTATTCCTTACCTGGTCTGGACTACATGTGACTCCAGACCCATAGCAATGTGGTTGACTCTTAAATGCCCTCTGAAATGGCCTAGCAAGCCACTTAGTTGTATCAAACCACTACAAAGTCTCAAAAAAGGAATGCAACCAGTCCGGACCATCCGGCATCAGCCTAGGCATCAGAAATGACAACGGCAATCTCAGCCCTGTCGACCCTGTAAAGATCTCCTTACTAACATCTGGGAGCTAGTGCCAAAATTGGGAGAGCTGTCTCACAGACTAGTCAAGCAACAGCCTGACACAGTCATCCTCGCAGAATCATACCTTATGGATAATGTCCCAGATACCACCATCACCATCCCTGGGTTTGTCCTGTCCCACAGGCAGGACAGACCCAGCTGAAGTGACGTACAGTGATATACGATCGGGAGGGAGTTGCCCTGGGAATCCTCAACATTATTTCCAGAAGCCATGAAGTCTCATGGCATCAAGTCAAACATGGGCAAGGAAACCTCCTGCTGATTACCAGGTATCACTCTCACTCAGCTGTTGAACATCACTTGGAGGAAGCACTGAGGCTGGCAAGGACACAGAATGTATTCTGGGTGACGAACTTCAAGGTCCATTACCAAGAATGGCTCAGTAGCACCACTACTGACTGAGCTGGCTGAGTTTGAAAGGTCATAGCTGCTAGACTGGGTCTGCAGCCGATGGTAAGAGAACCAACACTTGCATTTACCCGGCTATGTGGAAAATTGTCTAGGTATGTGCTGTACACAAAAAGCAGAGCAAATCCAACCCAATTACTGCCTCATCAGTCTACTCTCAATCATCAGTAAAGTGATGGAAGGGCTCATCTACAGTGCTATCAATAACCTGCTCACTGACGCCCAGTTTGGATTCCACCAGGGCCACTCAGCTTCTGACCTCTTACAGTCTTGGTTCAAACATGGACAAAAGAACTGAACACCCGAAGTGAGGTGAAATTGACTACCATTGACATCAAGGCCACATTTGACTGAGTGTAGCATCAAGGAGCCCTAGCAAAACTGGAGTGAATGGGAATCAGGGGGAAAAGTCTCAACTGGTTGGAGTCATATCCAGCACAAAGGAAGATGTTTGTGGTTGTTGGAGGTCAGTCATCTCAGCTCCAAGACATCACTGCAGGAGTTCCTCAGGGTAGTGTCCTCGGCCCAACCATCTTCAGCTGCTTCATCAATGACCTTCCTTCGTAAGGTCAAAAGTGGGGATGTTTGCTGATGATTGCACAATGTTCAGCACCATTCATGACTCCCCAGATACTGAAGTAGTCCATGTCCAAATGCAGCAAGACCTGGACAATATCCAAGCTTGGAATGGCAAGTGGCAAGTAACATTTGTGCCACACAAATGCCAGGCAATGACCATCTCCAACAAGAGAGAATGTAACCATCACCCTTTGATTTTCAATGGCATTACCATCACTGAATCCCCACTATCAACATCCAGGGGGGTACGATTGACCAAAAGCTGAACTGGATTAGCTATACAAATACTGTAGCTACAAGAACAGGTGAGACACTAGGAATCCTGCAGCGAGTAACTCACCTCCTTTCTCCCTAAAGTCTGTCCACCATCTACAAGGCACAAGTCAGGAGTAAAACGGAATACCCCCGACTTGCCTGGTTGAGTTCAGTTCCAAAGACACTCAAGAAGCTTGACACCCTTAGAACAAAGCAGCTCACCTGATTGGCATCACATCCACAAACATTCACTCCCTCCATCACCGACGCACAGCAGCAGCAGTGTGTACCATCTACAAGATGCACTGCAGGAATTCACCAAGGCTCCTTAGGCAGCACCTTACAAACTCACGATCACTACAATCTAGAAGGACAAGGGCTGCAGACAGATGGGAACACCACTAGCTGGCAGTTCCCCTCCAAGTCACTCACCATCCTGACTTGGAAGTATATCACCGTTCATTCTCTACCGCTGGATCAAAATTTTGTAACTCCCTTCCTGACAGCACTGTGGGTGTACCTATACCACATGGTCTTCAATGCTTCAAGAAGGCAGCTCACCACTACCTTCTCAAGGGCAACTGGGGATGGGCAATAAATGCTGGCCCAGCCAGTGAAGCCCACATCCTGTAAATGAATAAAGACAGAGGAGCATTGATTAGTCCACTCTCTACCTGCAGCGCCATTGGAGCCTGGCCAACCCCAGTTGAGGTACATCGCAGGGCACATCCGAGTCATGGCTCTCGAGCTGCAAGGCACTCAGTCCAAGCAGCCAGGGGTCACCTCCTTGATCAGCTCTGACATCATTGACAGTTGGCACTCAAAGTCTACCACCCCTGAGATGCTTGGGGGTGCAGCTGCAACTTAACACTTCTGCAAATTGACCCAGGCCAACATGGTACCCGCCCTTCCTGAGTGCAGCAGGTCACTGAGCTTCTTCCGGCACTTCACCCATGTATGCCGCACCACGTTATGACTGCTAACCAGCGCTGCCATCTCCTTCCATGCCCTCTTTATGAGGTGCAGTGGCCTCCTTCTCCCATCTCTGGGGACAAGTGTGTCCCTCCTGGCAGCTACCTCCTTCAGGAAGACCTCAAGGCACTCATCTGAAAAGCAGGGGTGGGGGGTGGGGGGGGTGCTGAGTGCCCACCCGACCTGCCCTCCCATCTGGCATCTCCAGCCGCACTGAACTCCATCACTTTGCTAACCTGAATAGACGTTCTTCCATGGCAGCCTTCCAGGGGCTGCCTGAGCCGTTTTTAAACCGGCCACCGGGTCACCATTGGACCCAGCGGCCAACACCCCCTGCCCCTGCCCGCCCCTTCCCAGCCAATCGGGAGTCGCGTTTCAAGCTGGGCGGGCCTTAGTTGGCCCTCCAGTGTTAAATCACGGGTGGGAGCCGATTGTTGGCAGCAGCCCATTTCTGGCCCATCCCGTGCGCACTGACTGTGCCTACCTGCCGAACTCAAAATTCTGCCCATGAGCATCTGTTCCAGACCACTAGGGGATGTTGTTTAAATGTCCCTTCTTACAAGTAGATGCAGGCTGTTGAAGTCCACTCCCAGAAAATTATAATGTCCAGGGAATTTAAATCAGTAATTGACTGACACGTAAACTGAGAAAATTATCTATGGCAAACCCAAATTGATGGTAGCATTCTTTACTGGCACTATTTCAATTTTGATGCAAAATCGCAGGAAAGCAGCACTTTATGTTAGAATATAGAAAACACAACCAAATGGGGCTCTTGATGGGATTTATCCTAAGGTTTTGTTTTTACATGATTTGATGATTCCCAAATTAGGTCACATTTTTAAGGGAGAAAGAACAGTATGCACATGGAGTTGGTGGTTCTTGGCAATAATCGGTCCCAGGCTTTGATGAACTTGGCTTTCTGCCTGTGGCTTCCAATTACCTATTATCAAAACCTTTAAGTTGTGATATCTCCATGGAAACACTGAAGTTATTTCACATACTGTTTTGTGTGGGAGAACTACTCTTTATACTACATGTAGGCACTATTAGGCATATAAATGCTTATGCAAATTAAATGGATAAGAATCACTGTCATTAAGGTACAGTATTCGATAATTGCATTGATAATGACAAAATTTGCACTAGTAATAGAATCATCACACTTTTCAAACTCCTTTTTCGAATGTTCTAAGATTCTTGCAGACTTTTACACTCTGACTTCTTGCACAGTGTCCTGTTTGCAAAAGCCAGACTGCGTGTGTCAGTGTCTCTCTATCCATGGCTGTCCATACCCTGAAGGAGATGAAAAATCTTCCAACACATTGGGTATGAAGCCATTATCAATCAGTGAAAAAGCTCCTGAATGCTTATTATTGTCATTCAGCAAGGAAACAAAATGAAAGCTAGCTCAATAGCGCCTTTACTACCTAGCATCTCAGGCTTCACATTTTCTTTTATTTGCACGGATAAACCTAGTCTTTAAAAACAATTTTATGTCTTCCAAATCTTTTCAATGGAAAATAGCTAAAAGATCCCAAACTGCAACAGTTACTTCAGGAAATTTAATTAAAAGAAACTCCATCAGGGAGTGGCAACAGCTTTAGATGAAGCCAAGCCTTGGTGTCACATTTGATCCTGAAATGGACCTTCAGCCGCATATTCATGCCATCTCTAAGACCCACCTATTCCATCTCTGTAACATTGTCTGACTTTGCCCCTGTCTCAGCTCATCTGTTGCTGAAACCCTCATTGATGCCTTCATTAACACTAGACCTGGCTATTCCGATAAACTCCTGGCTGGTCTCACATATTTTACTCCCTGTAAGCATGAGGCCATCCAAAGCTCTGCTGCCTGTATCCTAAAATGGAGGAAGTCTCATTCTCTATCAGACCTGGGCTTGCTGATCGAAACTGGCTCCCGGTCAAACAACGTCTTGATTATAAAATTCTCATCCTTGTTTTCAGATCCTTCTGTGGTGTCACCCCTCCCTATCTCAAAATCTCCTCCAGCCCTACAAGCCCATGTTATATCTGCACTAATCTAATTCTAGCCTCCTGTGCACTCTCAGTTTTAATTGCTCCACCATTGCCTTCAGCTGCGTAGGCCCTAAACTCTGGAATAACCTCCTTACACCTCTTTGCCTTTCTGCCTCGCTTGAGTCCTTTAAGACATTCCTTAAAATCTACCTCTTTGACCAAGCATTCAGCCATCTGGCCTAATATCTCTTGATATGGCATACTTTGATTTATAATGCTCCTGTGAGGTGCCTTGGTACATCTCATTATGTCAAAGGCACTATATAAATAAACTGTTGAGTGTAAAAAGCTGTGCTGTAAATTCAACAATTCTCCCTCCTAAGTTAGATCAACTAAACTCCCAGTAATTTTACAGCTGTCACAGCCACTTCTTATGCCTGTAAAACTTACGAGAAAGATGGACACCACCTTTTTTTTAAAAAGAATGGACAATTTACTGTAACATAAAGGATTCCAGCAGAGTCAGGTGACTTATTTTGTTGTTTCTGTGCAGACAAGGACAGACACGTCTGAACATATCTCAGGGAAATTACCTGAAATGCAAATGGCCTTCCCAGGCTGACTGACTTTCCCTCACAATTTCAATGGAAGAGACTTAAAATGACAACGGTTGCCTTATTGCGCGATGAATTGCTTAGCCATCAACCCATTGTGTGGTCAACGGGAAACATCAGTAGAGTTCTCACCCAGGAAAAGGAAAGAGCTCTACCTCGAAAAGAAAGTGATCTCAGGCAGTGGAGAATAGCTAATTTGTTTGATCTGCATGATTATTTTTAATTTTTAAAAATTCATTCATGGGATGTGGACTTCGCTGGCTGGGCCAGCATTTATTGCCCATCCCTAATTGCCCTTGAGAAGGTGATGGTGAGCTGTCTTTAGAACCACTGCAGTCCATGTGGTGAAGGTAAGCACACAATGCTGTTGGGGAAGGAGTTCCAGGATTTTGGCACAGTGACAGTGAAGGAACGGCAATATCTTTCCAAGCCAGGATGGTGAGAGACCTGGAAGGGAGCTTCCAAGCGGTGGTGCTCCCATGTGTCTGCTGCCCATGTCCTTCTAGATGGTAGCAGTCGTGGGCTTGAAAGGTGCTGTCTAAGGAGCCTTGTGAGATACTACAGTGCATCTTATAGATGGTACATATTGCTGCCAATGTGCGTCGGTGATGGAGGGAATGAATGTGGATGGGGTGCCAATCAAGCGGGCTGCTTTGTCCTGGATGGTGTCAAGCTTCTTGAGTGTTTTTGGAGCTGCGCTCATCCAGGCAAGTGGCAAATATTCCATCACACTCCTGACCTGTGACATAGATGGTGGACAGGTTTTGGGGTGAAAGGAGGTGTGTTACTCGCTGCAGGATTCCTAGTGTCTCACCTGCTCTTGTAGCTACAGTATTTATGTGGCAGGTCTAGTTGAGTGTCTGATCAATGGTAACGTCCATGATGTTGATAGTGGGGGATTCAGTGATTGATGGTCAAGAGGCAATAGTTAGATTCTCTCTTTTTGGAGATGGTCCTTGTGTAGTACAAATGTTACTTGCCACTTGTCAGCCCAAGCCTGGATGTTGTCCAGGTCTTGCTGCATTTGGACATGGACTGCTTCAGTGTCCGAGGAGTCACGAATGGTGCTGAACATTGTACAATCATCAGCGATCATCCCTACTTCTGACCTTATGATGGAAGAAAAGTTATTGATGAAGCAGCTGAAGATGGTTGGGCCGCCGAGGACATTACACTGAGGAACTCCTGCAGTGATGTTCTGGAGCTGAGATGACTGACTTCCAACAACCACAAAGATCTTCCTTTATGCAAGGTATGACTCCAACCAGCAGAGTTTTCCCCCTGATTGCCATTCAGTCCAGTTTTGCTAGGGCTCCTTGATGCCACACTCAGTCAAGTGCTGCCTTGATGTCAAGGGCAGTCACTCTCAACTCACCCTCAGGTTTAGGGACCTAGGTAGAAACTTGAGCTCTGAGTTTTGGAGCTTTTGTCCATGTTTGAACCAAGGCTGCAATGAGGTCAGGAGCTGAGAGGCCCTGGTGGATCCCAAACTGGGTGTCAGTGAGTAGGTTATTGCTAAGCAAGTGTTGCTTGATTGCACTGTTGATGACCTCTTCCATCACTTTACTCCTGATCGAAAGTAGACTAATGGGGCAGTAATTGGCCGGTTTGGATTTGTCCTGCTTTTTGTTTGCAGAACATACCTGGGCAATTTTCCACATTGCAGGTAGATGCCAGTGTTGTAGCTGTACTGGAACAAGTTGGCTAGGGGCATGGCAAGTTATGGAGCACAAGTCTTCAGTACTATTGCCAGAATATTGTCAGGGCTCATAGCCTTTGCAGTATCCATTGCCTTCAGCCATTTCTTGATATCATGTGGAGTGAATCAAATTGGCTGAGGACTGGCATCTGTGATGCTGGGGACCCTCCTGATGAGGGCGAGATAGATCATCCACTCAGCACTTCTGGCTGTAGATTGTTGCAAATGCGTCAGCCAGTTAGCGGAAGGGAAGTAAAGTTAAGACATGGTAGGGCAGCTCAGTCGTGTAGAATACATGTCCTATAATATGTGGGAAGTTGTGGACACTGCTGGTGACCCAGACAAACACAAGTACAGGAAGTACTGCCAGCTGCAGAAACTTGAGCTCTGAGTTTCAGAGCTTGAGCGGCGGCTGGAGTCACAGTGGCTCATCCGTGAGGCTGAGAGATGGTACATTCAGAGAAGTGGTCACACTGCAGCTTAGGAGCCTGGAGGCAGAAAGGGAATGGGTGACCGCCAGGCAGGACAAGAGAACATGGCAGGAGCACCCTGGGATCCTGCTTGCTAATCAGTTTTCCGTTTTGGATACTGGTGAAGGCACTGGTTCCTCGGAGGAGTGCAGTCAAGTTTGTGGCACCACGAGTGGCTTGGCTGTACAGGAGGGGAAGAAGAAGAAAGGAAGAGCTATAGTAATAGGGGGTTCATTAGTTAGGGGAACAGACAGGCAATTCTGTGGCCATAGATGTGACTCCAGGATGGTATGTTGCCTTCCTGGTGACAGGGTCAATGATGTCGCCGAGTGGCTGCAGAACATTCTTCTGGGGGCGGGTGAACAGCCAGAGGTCGTGGTCCATCTTGGTACCAATGACTTACTTGGGAAGGGAATGTGGTCCCACAGACAGAATTAAGGGAGCTAGGTAGAAAATTAGCAAGCAGGACCTCAAAAGTACTAATGTCCAGATTACTCCCAGTGCCACATGCAAGTGAACACAGAAACAGGAGGATAAGGCAGATGAATGCATGGCTGGACACACAGTGCAAGAGGGAGAGCTTCAGATTCCTGGCGCACTGGGACTGGCTTTGTACAAGTCTGACGGGTTGCACCTGAACAGAGCTGGGACTGACTTCCTTGCGGGGTGTTTTGCTAGTGCTGATTGGGGTGTTTTAAACTTACTGGGCAGGAATGTGGGAACCAGGAGAGGGTATTAGCAAGTAATACCAAGGTGCACAAAATATTGGGAGAGACAGACAGCACTAGGATATAGGATAGAGGATATTAAGTTAATAGGTAGAGTTAGAGTAAGGGAAAAAGTATTGAAGTCCAAATCAGGGTTATACTGCATGTAGTGAATGCATGGAGTATAGTAAATAAGATTAGTGAGTTACAGGCGCAGATTGCCATGTGGAATTATGATGTTGTGGCAATAACAGAGACTTGGCTCAAGAAAGGGCAGGACTGGGTGTTAAATATTCCTGGGTACAAGGTATTCAGGCAAGATAGAGCAGGAAGGAAAGGAAGGGGGTGCGGTGGCTGTACCACTTAAGGAGAGCATTGCAGTGCTGGAGAAAGAGGATATCCCAGAAGGTTCAAGGACAGAATCAATTTGGCTAGAGCTAAGGAACAAAAAGGGTGCAATTACATTGCTCGGTGTAAACTATAGGCCATCAACTAGTGGGAAGGATGTAGAGGAAAAATCTGCAGGGAAATTACAGAGAGGTGCAAACATTATAGTTATAATGGGGAACTTTAATTACCCGAATATAGACTGGGATAGTGCTGGTGTAAAGGATGGAGAGGGGCAAGAGTTCCTGGAGTGTGTTCAGGAGAATTTTCTACAGCAGTATGTGTCCAATCCAACAAGAAAGGAGGCACTGCTAGACCTGGTTCTTGGAAATGAGGTGGACCAAGGAGATCAAGTCTTAGTGGGGGAACATTTAGGAGACAGTGATCATTATATCATAAGGTTTAGGATGATAGAAAAGGACAATGGGCAATGCAGAGTAAGAATAATTAACTGGAGGAAAGCCAACTTCAATGGGGCAAGAACAGAGCTGAGCCGGATAGACTGGAACCAAAGGTTGGTGCGCGAAATTGTAGCTGAAGGGAAAGGTAGGTTAAACAAATCCAGAGCTCCCTGAATGAAAAAGGAAATAAAGCAAAGGAGAAAAAGTGTACTTATGACAGGTGTCAGGTGGAAAATACAATTGAGAATCAAGCTGAATACAGAAGGCTCAGAGGAGAGGTGAAGCAGCAAATAAGAGAAGTGAAGAGGGATTATGAAAATAGACTGACAGCCAACATAAAGGGGAATCCCAAAGTCTCCTATTGACACATAAATAGTAAAAGGGTGGTAAAAGGAGTAGGGCTGATTGGGGGCCAAAAAGGGGATTTACATATGGAGGCATGGCTGAGGTGTTAAGTGAATACTCTCCATCTGTCTTTACCAAGGAAGCAGATGCTGCCCAGGCCATGGTGACAGGGGAGGAAACTCTGTCACTAGAAGGGTTCATAATTGATAAGGAGGTATTGGATAAACTGTCAGTACTTAAAGGTGACCAGCCACCGGGACTGGATGAGATGCATCCAAGGATATTGAAGGAGGTGAGAGTGGAAATTGCAGGGGCACTGGCCATAATCTTTCAGTCTTCCCTAGACTCAGGGGAGGTGCCAGAGAATTGCAAACATTACAGTCTTGTTCAAAAAATGGTAGGGATAAGCCCAGCAAATACAGACCAGTCAGTTTAACTTTAGTGTTGGGGAAGCTTCTAGAAACAATTATTTGGGATAGAATTAGTATTTACATGGAAAACTGTGGGTTGATTAGAAAGAGCCAACATGGATTTCTAAAGGGAAAATTGTGTTTAATTAACTTGCTGGTGTTTTCTGAAGAGGTAAGAGAGAGGGTTAATGAGGGTAATACTGTTGATGTGCTGTACATGGCCAAAAGGTATTCGATACAGCACTGCACAACAGACTTGTGGGAAAAGTTATAGCGCATGGCAACATGGATACAAAATTGGCTGAGTAATAGGAAACAGCGAGTAATGGTTAATGGATATTTTTTGGGCTGGAGGAAGGTTTGTAGTGGAGTTCCCCAGGGATCGGTGTTGGCTTTTCCTGATATATATTCATGATCTAGTTCTAGGTGTGCAGGGGACAATTTCAAAGTTCTCAGATAATACAAAACTTGGAAGCACTGTAAACTGTGAGGAGGACAGTGTAGAACTTCAAGAGGACATAGATAAGTCGGTGGAGTGGGCAGATAGGTGGCAGATGAAGTTCAATGCAGAGAAATGTGAGGTGATTCATTTTGGTAGAAAGAACATGGACAGACAATACAAAATAAGGGGTACAACTGTAAAGGGTATACAGGAGCAGAGGGACCTGGGTCTATGTGTGCATAAGTCATTAAAGGTGGCAGGACAGGTGGAGAGAACAGTTAATAAAATATACAGTATCTAGGCTTTATTAATAGAAGCATAGAGTACAAGAGCATAGAGAACTTGTATAGGACACTAGGTAGACCTCAGCTGGAATATTGTGTACAGTTCTGGGCATCACATTTTAAGAAGGATGTGAACACATTGGAGAGAGTGCAGAAGAGATTTACAAAAATGGTTCCAGAGATGAGAAACCTCTGTTATGAAGGTAGATTGGAGAAGTTGAGACTGTTCTCCTTGGAGAGGAAAAGGCTAAGAGGAGATTTGATAGAGGTGTTCAAAATCACGAGGAGCCTGGACAGAGTAGATAGGGAGAAACTGTTCCCATTCATAAAAGGATTGAGAATGAGAGGGCACAGATTTAAAGTGATTTACAAAAGAAGCAATTGTGATGTGTGAAAAAACCTTTTCACACAGTGAGTAGTTTGTGTCTGGAATGCACTGCCTGGAAGTGTGGTGGAGGCAGGTTCAATTGAGGCATTCAAGAGGGCATTGGATGATTATTTAAATAGAAATGATGTGCAGAGTTACAGGAAAAAGGCAAGAGAATGGCACTGAATCGGAATGCTCATTCAGAGAGCTGATGCAAACATGATGTGCAGAATGGCATCCTCCTGCACATAGCAAAAAAAAATTCTGTGATCCTGCGATTCTGTGACTGGGTGTGGCAGGACTGCAAAGCTTAGACCTGATCTGTTGGTTGTGGAATCGCTCAGCTCTGTCTATCGCTCGCTGCTTATGCTGTTTGGCACACAAGTAGTTCTGTGTTATAGCTTCATCAGGTTCACACCTCATTTTTAATTATGCCTGGTACTGCTCCTGGCATGCCCTCCTGCACTCTTCACTGAACCAACGTTGATCCCTTGGCACGGTGGTAATGGTAGAGTGGGGGATATGCTGGGCCACGAGATTACAGATTGTGGTCGAGTACAAATTTTACTGCTGCTGATGGCCTACAATGCCTCATGGATGCCCAGTCTTAAGTTGCTAGATCTGTTTGAAATCGATCCCATTTCACACGGCGGTAGTGCCACACAACACGATGGAGGGTATCCTCAATGTGAAGACGGGACTGCGTCTTCACAATGATTGCACTGTGGTCACATTTACCGACACTGTTATGGATAGATGCATCTATGGCAGACATGTTTGTGAAGATGAGGTCAAGCATGTTTTTCCCTCTTACTGATTTTCTCACCACAGGGATCTTTGTAACAAGGCAAGAAACTGTGTATCGCCTTAATCAATCAAATTGGAAAGTTGTTTTACAGCAGCACAGAATCTGAATCAGGAAGTCAGTTAGAATATTTAATTCAATGTTAAATCAGGTACAGGAAACAAAATAGAGAAAAAGAAAGATGGGATTGAGAGAGAGATAAAAGACAGAAAGAATAAGTTAAAAAAAGTAAATTTTTAAATAATCTCCAGCAATAATTAAAACTCAAGGAATGAGATTCCACTTACAAAAGTTAATTTTCAGTGCCAGAGAAATTCTTTGCCAGTAAATGAGATTTATCACACCAGATATTGGAGAAGCAGTTATTGTCCTCCTTAAAGCAGAGCAGGTAAGGAAGACTAAATAAAGGTATTCAAAATAAGGGGAAGTTTTGATACAATAGGGAGAAACTATTTTATATGGCAAATGGGTCAGTAGCCAAAGGCCATAGATGTAATGTAATTGTTCAAAGAATTAGAGGGGAAATGGGGAGAAAATTCTTTACATAAGATGTTGTCAAGATCTCAAATGTGCCACCTGAAAGACCTGTGAAACCATCGGATCTTTTAAAAAAAACAACTGGACATGTACTTGAAAAGGGCTAATTGTTAGGGTTTTAGGAAAATGAGCTGCGGTGTGGGAGAAAATCGAACAGCTCATTCAAAGAGCTGGTGTAGGTGTGATGGGCCAAATGGCCTCGCTGTGCCATGAGACTCTATGGTTCCCCAATGTTATAGTGTTTCAATATATGAATCTTCATATTTTGTGAAATCATATCCCAGGAAAATTTATGCAGTGTCTGAGAGAGTGAGGGAGAGAGACTATGAAGGGAAGAGAATCACCAATACATATAATAGGAAGAGACAGGCCACTGATGCACACTGTTTATGCCGTTTCTCCACGCTTTCAGTTAAAGTTGCTGCAGCAGCTCGGAGGAACCCGCTTGGAAATTCACAGTGATTATAATTTATTAATGTAAACGGTTCATGAAACGGTATAAGTTCTCCGGTGGAAATCCTGAAGAAACAGCCCAAACAGCCATTTATGCCATTTCCCTGGTGTTTTGTCTGAAGTTACAGTGGGAGAACAGAAGAACAGCTGCTGAGATTCCCTATTTGGTAATAAAACACTTTGCAGTACAATCTCATATAACCACCAGGGGGCAATCTACTGCTACTGGTTCATCACAGCAGCCTAACTGGAAACACCAGAGAAGGAGGAAAACCCAAGTGCTTCGGAATAGAAAACCCATTCTGGTGGAGATTATTAAAGTTCACCAGTATCAACCCAGTTGAAATGGCTAGTGATAGTATTATGTCCCAAAAATTCTTCTTCATAGCTGTCATCTTTTAAACTTTTAATCAGCTGTTCTTAAGAGCTTCAATGGCATGTCTTTTGAACTTCACAGAGATGAAGCTCCCACAACGACTGACAAGTAAAGGTGTCACCCTTTCTCACAACTGGAGCGGTGCCCAAGGTTAAGGCTCACTTGTGAAGTCCTCCACAGTGACATTTCCCACTGGCATTCCTAGTTAAGACTCAGACATGAACAAAGAACATGTGGGTATGATATGGGAGAGTGATCCCTCAGAATAAAGCTGTACGCCAGCAGTGAATCAATGCTTTAGGAGAGAAGGAGGGAACTCGAGAGAATAATTTGACATGGATCTGCCAGATCCTGCGGCTGCAACGCCTGTTATAATTCTGATGAATTAACTCACTAGCTCTACATTTCCTATTAAAACAAGAGCAGAATCATTATGTCATCTATTTGGATTGATATAAATAGCACAAATGTAACAGCCACTAATGTTAAAATAAATCAATAAAATCAAACAGAGGTGGGATGCAGGTTCAAAAACGTGGCTTTCAGAATGAGAAGTTGCTGATTTTAGTATAGGGAGGAAAGAGAAGCTTGAAGCAAGAACTAAATAAAACAAACAAAATAATCTTCTGTCCTTTTCTTACTCCTACCAAACGTGTATAGGAAATAGACTAGAACACAATAACTGCTTGTTCCCCAAGCAGCAAATGGTGTGTAGAAGAGTCATAAAGGGATAAAGGCAGCCAGAAAAAAATCACAGAATTGGGAATGGGGAATAAGTGACGAATTAATGGTAGTTCAAAGCGACGTCTGTTTCTGCTAATCTTCTCACTCTTACAATCTCCAAACCATTTCATACTTCAATGTTCTTGCCTTCCCATGACACTTTGCCAGCGCATATAAAAATGGAAAGGTCTATTTAAAACAGTAGTGAGTTTCTTTGACTTTAATCCATCATTAAGTCGCGTCCTCTGTCTTAAATCCCTCATAGAATCTCTCTCCCCCCCTCCTTCAGTCAATGCGAATGTTAGAGCAACAGCTGTTGCTGTTCCAATCTCATTTTATAAAGAATCAAAACTTTCCATTTTGAGAGGCGAGGTGCTCTAAAATGGCTGAGTGGGAAGGTAGAGAGCCTGCTGTCATATTGGACGTAAAGATCACAAGGTCCCAGTTTGATCTTTTCTCTGCACTGAGTCAGCTTCTTTCAACCGCCTCCCTGTGTTTGGCTTTACTGTCTGAAAAGCTAGGGGAGAGAAAAGTCACCAAGTGTTTTGATCCGTGATCATTATCCAGCACGTGTGTGCATGTGTGGTTATTGTGAGAGGACAGGATTGGCCTCAGACCTAGTTAACCAAATAATCCACTGCCACTCACATCTAGGGGCACAAATGAATAATGACTGATGCAATGATGTATGGGTAGGACTACCGTCTCAATAGAACTTCATCCATCATCAGTCACTGCCTTCAACTGAGGAAGGGAAAAAATAGGAGTAAACCCCAAAGAGACAGGACGTCACATTTAAAATAAACAGATGATTATATTAGCCATCATTTTTCACTGGGGGTCCCTTGATGGACCCCCAACACATGCAGAGTATGGAGATGCACTATACCTACTGCAGGGCTGATGCACCCAAGTTTCCTAGATTGAGTCATCTGGATGGACTTGCTACCCTTCTGACCAGACCTTTGGCAGTGACTATGCAGATGTCAAGAGCAGAAACAGGTGTATAGCTGGAGATAGTAACCAGAAGACAAAAGATCCAAACAGCTTTCTGCGGAAGGAAAATATTTGAATTACTTTTTGCCTGCTTGATTCTTTTGGGTGCTGCAGGGAACTCGCAGGCTGCAGAGAGCTCCAGCACAAGTCACACCACTAGTTTTTGGAAAGCGTTAGAATCCCAGGGTACCATGGAGAGGTCACGGGAGCCCTGACCCAACAGGCCTCCAGCAATATTTCTTCTGCGCTGTTCCTGAGAACTAGCCACAACAAAGAGAAAAGTCTGCATAAGTAAATAAGCTAGCCTTTCACGCGATGAACAAGATATTCGAGAGACAAACTCACACATAGATAAATGGACAAATTCAACCTCATGGGGAATTCTCTTAGATCTCACTAAAAAGACAAATAAACCATTCACTAAGGATTGTAAAACACACCACATCTGTCAGAAAGTGACAGCATAAGGCGTCCCAATCATGAAAGACTTAAACATCCAATTCTCTCAAAGGGATTTTTGAGCTATTGTTTGCTCATGTTCTGGCCACACCAATTAGAAATGTAACCCAAAGCTTTTTTGGCGTGGCATTTTGATCCAATTTTCAGATAATTCTCTGTGCCAGTCAGACATTAACTATTCCGAAAGGATTTTAGTATCTCATAGGAACATGTAAGCATACTTGGAAGGAAACAGGTACTTCTCATTGTCTGAATGCTCAGTCATATTGAGGGGAAAATTAGATTCGGCCGGAAAATGGGCACAGGATCAGAATAACCCTCACCCGATTGTAGCAATGCAGTCAGTATGCAAACTTCATGCTGCCTGCTAATTTAAATAATAGCAGTGTGCAGCCCTGCATTATAAGTAGGATGCTGAGGGCTGCACACCTCAGCAGGGAGTCCCAGCTTGGGAGAGATTAGCACCACTAAAAGATAGCATGCACTAGGTAAAGGCAATATGCATTCTGGCTGCAACAGGCACTGGAACTGTGCAAAGAAGAGTCCCTGAACAGAAAGAGGAGGGAAAATGGTGCAACCATCCGAAGAGGATGCTTCAATGTTTTCCAATGCCTTGGTGCTGGAGGTGGACGGTGGAAGAGAGGTCCTCTTCTTCATGGGGTTAGGAGGCCCTCCATGCAGACAGACATCATGGCTATTGACATCAGACTAACTCCAAGAGTCTGGATGTAACGTGTCAAAAAGTTCAATGATCTCATGAGTGATCATGGTGAGTGAGGTTTTTTTTTGTTATTTCATGGAATGTGTGTGTTGCTAGCTAAGCCAGCATTTGCAACCTATCCCTAATTGCCCTTGAGAAGATGATGGTGAGCTGCCTTCTTGAACCGCTGCAATTCACATGGTGCAGGTACACCCACAGTGCTGTTAGGAAGGGAGTTCCAGGGATTTGGACCCATGCCAATGAAGGAACGGTGATCTATTTCCAAGACGGGATGGTGTGTGGATTGGAGGGGAACTTGCAGGTGGTGGTGTTCCCATGCGTCCACTGCTCGTTCTCCCAGGTAGTACAGTTTGTGGGTTTGGAAGGTGCTGTTACAGGAGGCTTGGCAAATTGCTACAGTGTACCTTTGTGGTACATTCTGCTAAATGAAAGCATTTTCATATACAAATGAACCACTAGCCTCACATACTGTTCCATTCATCACAACCACTTCACTAACCTACCAACAATCTCTATCAACCTTGACTCATACCTCACATTCATTGTTTCAACACATCCTCATACCATGAGCAATGCTGCAAGCCTCACGTCCACATCTCACAGCTTTCACACAATGCCAGCTACTCAACTATGACAGGCACATCACCCAAACAGATTGCACCACACTCAGTGGCACACTTCCCTCTATCTTGCAGGACAAGATGGTGGGTAATCGGCAGCACCTGTAGCTAACCAGCAGGGGAACAGGAACAGCTGAAGATCCTCACCCTCATGAAGGAAATGGATCTGGCCACCATTAAAGTGGCCATCGCTGAGGTGGTAGGGATAAAATCATTAAGAATGATGGTATGTTCCTGCCTTACCCACCTTCGCAAATCCCCTTCCACCCACAATCTGATTTACAAGTTGCAGATGGTATAAGCATGCACCTCTTGTTTCTCCCCCTTCTCTCACAACCTTATTCTTGTGCATTTCTCCTTTCAGATACCCAAGAACTGTCACCTAGTCAAACCTTGATGAGGCAGCATGAACTGCAAGATGAACAAGAGACTGACGAAGCTGAATTACCACTTCTTGAGGTCACACACCGGTTCTTCAGCAGAGGATTGAGTGAGGACTTTGATTGGATAGCTTACAGAAAAAGATTGCTGGACATGCAAATGGAAATGCTTGGCACATTAGTAGACCTGCCAGAAAGTTTGATGTTACTGTCAGGAGCATGGAGGATTTTGGTGTCCACTATGCACATGGTTTTTGCACAGAGCTTGAAGCCCATCATTTTCAGCATGCAAGTGGTGGCAAACTTCAAATAACACTTACAGATCAGACCATGCTGCAGTGTCCGATGGCCAACGTTGCAGCTTCCATTGCAGTACAAGCAGAAACCACCCAACCCCTGAATGCAGCAGTGGAAATGCAAACTGAGGTTATGAAATCATAGCTTGTTGACATGAATGCCTAGCTTAGTACCATGCGGGCTCAGGCTCCTGCCACCATGACTGGGGATACTAAGGCTCGAACAGGCTTAAAAAGTCTCACAGTACTCCTGCAGTTTGTGTTCCAGTAGATTACTAGGATTGCTGAGGTGTCGCCTCTGAGGAATTGTAGTGGCTCTGCGCAGCACAAATCTGCAGTATTCTCTCAACAAGACATCACTTGTCTTTCCACTGCTGTCACTCCATCGATGCCCCTGCTGTTGCCTGTCAACCAGCCAGCCCAGGCTGCTGCAGCCCAAGATGAATTGGTGCAGTCTGAAGTCAGGCTTTCTAGACCACAACTGCTTGAAGGTGTACAGCTGGGTCACCTGCAGTCCCTCCCATTGAAAGTCAGCAGCTTTTCACCAGCCATGCTGCTGCCACTGCATAGGAGCACTAGCTTAGGCACAAGACAAGTACTAAGGAAACGCACAACTTGACTTTTGCATGGTATATTGCTTGGTTAGTTTATAAAATTGTTTTGAATGGTTGTTACACGGCTTTAATTATTCCAGAATTGTGGCAAGCGGATAATGTGATGGTCCATACCAGAGGGTAGGTAGGGTGTGGGTCCATTGTCCAGTGGGGAGTTAGAGTTCTGTTCACAGGAACCATAGTCAAATGTGGCGATCATGGACAGCTCGATCAGAAAGTGGATGCGCTGCTTTCTTCCTTCTCATTCTTCTCTTGCTCTACCTCCTCCTCGTTCTGAGCTGGTGGTAAGGATACCATGGTGCACTCATGGTGACCAGGTTATGAAGAACACAGCAGAAGATTAGGAATCAGGACACATGCTCCAGTGAGTACTGAAGGGCCTCCCACCCCTTCACATTGTAGCCCAACCAGCAGAACTACTGCTTCAGTGCTCCATTAGTCTGCTCCACAATATTTCCTGTGACTGGATGTGTTTGGGTTGCAGAGTGGAGTAAGGAGGTGATAATTGGAGAGCCTTTGTCACTTAGCAGTCATCCTCAGGTTTGGCCTAGTGGCTGAGAGCATGAGGGACAAGAACTACTGCAAAATGAATACATTATGATTGCTGCCAGGATAGAAGGCATCAACCAGCACCATAATGTGCTGAGCATGGTTGCTACTACCTGATATTCAGCAAATTGTAACCTTTGTGGTTGTAGTACATCTCCGTATTTAGATGCATTGCCTGCAAAGATACATGTGTGCAATCGATGGCACCCTGTACCATGAGGAAGCTCACTATCCTGGCATGTGTATGCTCCATCTGCTTCTCCCTATTCAGAGAGAACACAATGAACTCTCCTCTCCAGTTATAAAGATCGTCTGTCACTTCCCTGACGCAGCAGTGGACACCAAACTGGGAAGTGTTCCAGATGTTGCCTGCTTCGACCTGGAAGGATTCTGACACAAAGAGATTCATGGCCATTGTCACCTCATCCTGCTCTGGGGCTGTAGCTCTGGTTTTAAGAGATGGTAAGTTCTGTGAGCACCTCCTTCATTAAGCAATGACAATGTACATACTGCTCCTGGCTTAGGTGGAGGTACGAAAATTGCTTCCTGAAGACTATAGATGGACAAGGACGCCTGCTGAGAGCCCTTCTCCACTTCCTCCCCGCCACCCCCTTCCCGACTCTGTGAAGAGATTGCCCTCTTTGCTGTCTCTGCCCAACTCCCAGGGTGTCCTTGTTCACTGCAAGGTAACATGCAGGTGCAACAAGCAATCAGGCATATATATGCCTGAGCTAGTGCTCCTATGCAGTGGTGGCAGCATTGTAAATTGGCCTTTATTGCAAGAGGATTTGAGTACAGGAGTAAAGAAGTGTTACTGCAGTGGTCTACTCGCCTGAGTGCAGTTTTGGTCTCCTTACCGAAGAAAGAATATACTTGCCATAGAGGGAGTGCAACAAGGGTCCACCAGACTGATTCTTGAAATGGCAAGATTGTCCCAAGAAAAGGTTTTACATACAAACATAAAAAATAGGAGCAGAAGTAGGCCATTTGGCCCTAGAGCATACTCTGTATTGCAATAAGATCATAGCTGACTAGTTTGTGTTTCGAAATCCACATTCCCATCTACTCCCGTTAACCTTCGATTCCCTTGCCTAACAAAAATCTATCTACCTCTGCCTTAAAAATATTTAATGACCCCGCCTCCACCACCTTCTGAGGCAGAGAATTCCAAATTCACTCAACCCTCTGAAAGAAAAAAATTTCTCCTCATCTCTGTCCTAAAAGGGTGATCCCTAATTTTAAAACAGTGCCCCCTAGTTCTGGACTCACCCAAAGAGGAAACATCCTTTCCACATCCACTTTGTCAATACCGTTCAAGATCTTATATAATCAATCAAGTCACCCCTCATTCTTCTAAATTCCAGTGGAAACAAGCCCAGTCTATCTAAAACAAAAACAGAATTACCTGGAAAAACTCAGCAGGTCTGGCAGCATCGGCGGAGAAGAAAAGAGTTGACGTTTCGAGTCCTCATGACCCTTCGACAGTTCTGTCGAAGGGTCATGAGGACTCGAAACGTCAACTCTTTTCTTCTCCGCCGATGCTGCCAGACCTGCTGAGTTTTTCCAGGTAATTCTGTTTTTGTTTTGGATTTCCAGCATCCGCAGTTTTTTTGTTTTTATCCCAGTCTATCTAACCTTTCCTCATGAGACAACCCGCTCATCCCAGGTATCAATCTCGTAAATCTTCTCTGAGCCTCCTCCAACACATTTACATCCTTCCTTAAATAAGGAGACCAAAACTGCACACAGTATTTGAGGTGCGGTCTCACCAATGCCCTGTATAACTGAAGCATAACATCCTTAATTTTATAGAGAGGAATACAGTTGTCGTTGCGAGTCCGTATGACTCTTCATCAGTACTAAGGAAATAGAGAAATGAGGTGAAATATAAGCTGGCTGAAGGGGGGTGGGACAGGTAGAGCTGGATATGGGGCCAGTGATAGGTGGAGGCAAAGAAGAGATTGCCAAATATGTCATAGACAAAAGGACAAAGGGGTGTTGACGGTGGTGATATTATCTAAGGAATATACTAATGGGGACATTAAGGGTAGCAAGCAGGACAAGCAAGTGACAGATAGCCCTAGTAGGGGTGGGGTGGGGGGAAAGGATCGAAATGGGCTAAAAGGTGGAGATAAAACAATAGATCGAAATAAATTAAAAAGTAGGTGGGAAAAGAAAATTATATATATTTTTTTAATTATAAATTATTGGAAAAAGGGGGATCAGAAAGTGGGTGGGGATGGAGGAGAGAGTTCAAGATCTAAAGTTGTTGAACTCAATATTAAGTCCGGAAGGCTGTAAAGTGCCTAGTCGGAAGATGAGGTGCTGTTCCTCCAGTTTGCGCTGAGCTTCACTGGAACATTGCAGCAGGCCCAGGACGGACATGTGGGCATGAGAGCAGGGTGGTGTGTTGAAATGGCAAGTGACAGGGAGGTCTGGGTCATACTTGTGGACAGACCGAAGGTGTTCTGCAAAGCGGTCACCCAGTCTGCATTTGGTCTCTCCAATGTAGAGGAAACCGCATTGGGAGCAGCGAATGCAGTCGACTAAATTGAGGGAAGTGCAAGTGAAATGCTGCTTCACTTGAAAGGAGTGTTTGGGCCCTTGGATGGTGAGGACTCCATTCTCTCTCCCCTTGTCCAGTCTCTTCCCACTTCCATCCGCGATTCCTCTCACGCCTACATCATATCAACAATTTCCAGTTCTCTGGCCCCAACCGCCTCCTCTTCACCATGGACGTCCAATCCCTCTACACCTCCATCCCCCAACGGGATGGTCTGAGGGCTCGCAGCTTCTTCCTTGAACAGAGGCCCGAACAATCCCCATCCACCACTACTCTCCTCCGTCTGGCTGAACTTGTTCTCACACTGAACAATTTCTCCTTAAAGTCCTCTCACTTCCTCCAAATAAAAGGTGTGGCTATGGGTACCCGCATGGGCCCCAGTTATGCCTGTCTCATTATAGGGAATGCGGGACATTCCTTGTTCCAATCCTACTCAGGCCCCCTCCCACAACTCTTTCTCCAGTACATCAATGACTGCTTCAGTGCCGGTTCATGCTCTCATCTGGATCTGGGAAAAATTATTAATTTTGCTTCCAATTTCCACCTCTCCATCATTTTCATGTGGTTCATCACTGATACTTACCTTCCCTTCCTTAACCTCTCGGTCTCAATTTCTGGTGATAGACTGTCCACCAATATTCATTACAAGCCTACCGACTCCCACAGCTACCTCGACTACAGCTCCTCACACCCCGCTTCCTGTAAGGACTCCATCTCATTCTCTGAGTTCCTTCGCCTCCATCGCACCTGTTCTGATGATGCCACTTTCAAAAATTGTTCCTCTGACATGTCTTCCTTCTTCCTTAACCGAGGTTTTCCACCCACGGTGCTTGACAGGGCCCTCAACTGTGACCAGCCCATCTCTCAAGCATCCGCCCTCACACCTTCCTCTCCCTCCCAGAACCATGATAGGCTCCCTCTTTTCCTCACTTATACCCCACTAGCCTCTGCGTTCAAAGGATCATCCTCCGCCATTTCCGCCAACTCCAGTATGATGCCACCACCAAACACATCTTCCCTTCACCATCCCCCCCCACCCCGGCGGCATTCCGCAGGGATCATTCCCTACGGGAGACCCTGGTCCACGCCTCCAACACCCCCTACACCTCAATGCCCTTCCAAGGCACCTTCCCATGCAACCGCAGAAGGTGCAACACCTGCCCCTTTACTTCCTTCCTCCTCACTGTCCAAGGGCCCGAACACTCCTTTCAAGCGAAGCAGCATTTCACTTGCACTTCCCTCAATTTAGTATACTGCATTCGTTTCTCCCAATGCTGTCTCCTCTACATTGGAGAGACCAAGCGCAGACTGGGTGACTGCTTTGCAGAACACCTTTGGTCTGTCCGCAAGCATGACCCAGACCTCCCTGTCGCTTGCCATTTCAACACATCACCCTACTCTCATGCCCACATGTCTGTCCTTGGCCTGCTGCAATGTTCCAGTGAAGCTCAACGCAAACTGGACGAACAGCACCCCATCTTCATCCCCTTCCCAGCATATCCTGCCTCAATAATAATTCACGGGAAACACTCCGGATCGCTTGAGGGGGTGTTCGGATTTGCCCACCACTGTGACATCAGCTCTTCCTTGTTCCAGGCGCCATACTTAATGCGCACCAAAGTGCAACTTATTTAATGTCTTCAGACCAGGACTGCTCCAGGCGACAGCCCCCAAACTCTCTGGAGTACCTGCTGGACACAGTGGAAGACCACCATGATGTCCTCTACCACCATTCTGACTACAGGAGGTCCACCAGAGTGACCAATCTGGCCTGGAAGGCAGTGGCAGCCACAGTCAGTGCCACTGGAGCACAGAGGAGGTCAGCCATCCCATGCAGGAAGATGATGAATGCTCTCATCTGTTCCTCCAGGGTCAGTCAACCACCTTAACACTCTTAACTCACACACGCACAAACCCAACACACATCTACGGAGATCTCACACATCAAGAGACAACACCACTAACTCTCACACACACCCTCACATCTCCATCAGGCTCATGTGCTCTGGAGCTCACATCCTCATTCTGTCCATGGCTCTGCTCACCACACAAACATTCCACACAGTGTCATGTGTCCTGCTCACACACTCTCCCATCTGTTCCCATGCAGGAGATACTGGCTCACAACAACAGGGAGAGGTCTCAGACCAGGGGTGGAGTGGTGCATATTAGGCCCCTCACTCACTTCGAGGAGCGTGCCATTGTGCTGACTGGCGAGGACGTGGAATATGCCTGCAGCCACGGTAAGGTCGAAGGCTAACACTCAGGTGAGGATCCTGTGCCACATCATCCCTCTCTCAACACAACTGTGAGTGCTCTCTCTCCTGCTTTTGACTCTGCCGCCATGCACTTAATTATCTCTACTTTGGTTCACAGGGTGCTCTGCCAACGACCGACACCTTCAGCCAGCCAGTCCCTCAGCTCCATCCAGTTCCTCACCTCCAACTAAGAGGACACGTCCCCTATTGAAGAGGTGGAAGTAAGCAGTCTGAAAAACCCGTCACAGCACGCGAATCGGATGAGTGCGTCTGCCCATTGCATCCCCACCCATTAGCAGTTTAGCTGCATGCAGCCGGACCATGAGTGATTCTGGAGGGAGAAGTGTGTGTGTGGCAGGGCCTTTCAGAGCCTCATCCATGCACATGGAGCCTTTCATCCATCACACTCATCTTACTGCCCCGAGCATTTTAAATGCTGTCTGCTGGGGTTCTCTTTCAGTTGTTCAGCTGCACTGACCTGCATCTCCACTCACACACTGATTGCACTCCCCTGCAGCTCATTTTTGATTTCAACAACCATAGTTGTGGTCTAGTATATTGTCAGCTCCCCCTGTCCTTTCCCCTCCCCCAGTCACCCATGTTCTCTCCCCCATCACTGTCGACCCCCTTGGCATCATCTTCCACCTCTCCACCGGCACCTATCAAACCGAACCCTTGTCTTTCCAGGCTGTCCAGGTGAACGTGCACGTTCCCTATCTTCCTGAAAATCCCACCCCCATCCACATTGACCTTCCCTAGGATGATGTCCATCAGACCCGGAGACTTGTCAGCCCATCAGTTTGCTCAGTACCACTTCCCTAGTGAGTGTAATTTCACCAAGTCGCCCTCTCCCTTTCACCTCCTGATTTACAGCTATTACTACAATGTTTTTTGTATCCTCTATAGTGAAGACTGAAGCAAAATATTTGTCCATTTCATCTGCCATTTCCTATTCCCTACTACTAACTCCCCACTGTCACTCTGTAGAGGACCAACACTCACTTTACTTACTCTTTTCCTTCTTAAATACCTACAGAGCCTCTCGCTATCTGTTTTTACATACCTAGCCAGCTTCCTCTCATACTTTAATTTCTTTCCCCGATTAATCTTTTAATCATTGTCTGTCGTTCTTTATATTCTGGCCAATCATTTGACCTGCTACTCATTTTTGCGCGGGTATGTGTTTTTTCCTTAAGTTTGATGCTTTCCTTAACTTATTTAGTTAACCACAGATGGTGGGTTCTCCCCTTAGAATTTGCCTTTATAGTAGGAATATACTTATTCTGAATATTCAAGCATCTCCTTAAATGTCTGCCACTTTTTCTCTATTGATCTATCCCCTAGCTTAGTTCATTTCAGGTAGCTCAGCTTTCATGCAACAGAGTTGCCTTTATTTAAGTTTAAAATACTAGTCTTACACCCACTCTTCTCCCTTTCAACTTGGATGCAAAATTCAATCATATTGTGCTCACTGCTACCTAGGGGTGCCTTCACTCTGTCACATTTTTCAATGCCAAGTCCAATATAACCTGCTCTCTCCCATATCACCCTATCAAATATCAAACTCTTATCATGGCATCATGCACTCAAACAGTTACTCCCTTCAGGGGTTTTATCAATGGGGGACACATATCAACACTTGTTCTCTCAGCGAGATGTTCATATCACCACCATCCCATCTATCACATTGCTCACACTCCACCCTCTGGCCCTCCTGGGGAAGGTTGACCACACATGGGGGACATGCATTTCACCTAACCTCTGCTCCATCCCTTCTCATCACATGCCTTTCTTTCTCCTACATACAGGCCAAGCTGGCACACAACAGGTGCGAGAGATCACAGACTGGGGGAGGGACAGCTGACATCCTCATCCTCAGTAAATTTAAGGAGCTGCAGCCAATCTGGCTGGGTATGTCAGGGATTGTTTCTGTGGAGCAAGGGAGATTGGCCTCTCCAACCAACCAAGTACGGATCACAGCTTCATCACCTCATCAAATCCTGACATTCACAGTGAGTCACATGCAATAGCTCATGCTCATTAACTGAAGCTCTTTTTTCTATTTTCTAGGCACAGGGACATCGAGACCCCCAAACCATTCCAGCACCACCAGTGCGAGTCCCCGGACCTCATGCGAGGGTGAAGCAACAGAAGAACCATCATGGCACTTGCATGCACCCTCCAGCAACTCAGAGTCACATACGTCAATGGGGCACAGATGTAGATTAGGCTGGGGCTCTCTTTCTGGGAACACCTCGCTGACGTGTCCCTGCAGCAGTTGGAGGCAGGGACAGCCCAGGTCTCTGGTACTTGGAGGGCTGCTGGAGACTAGACACCTGCTCTGTCCAAGTCAGATGATGAGCCTCTGGAAGCAGATGACAAATCAATGCTGGAGGTACAATGACAGGCAGGGGAATATCAGGCAGAGATTCGGCAGTCACTCAGCAAACCAGAGCGAACGATGGAGGAATCCGTTCGTGTTCTGTCAACTGTTGTGGCTCCGACATGCGAGTGCCTCGAGGTCACCATGGGAAGGCCAGCGGCCACCATGGAAACCTTGGTCTAGCATGGATTTGTGCTTGGCCCTGCACTCCTTGGCCACACATCCTCTGGATGTAGGCAACTTGGCCTCCAGGTGCACCATCTCCTGCAAGAGTCAGGGCGGGGCCCTTGGGCACCCACAGGGAAGATGAGTGTCAGCTGGACACCCTGGGGGCCTCCTCTCGGGACACTCCAAGGATGTGTATTCACTCATAGACCCTCCACCTCTGACCCCATCCACTCCAGCTTCTCAGGCCACGAAAGGCACTTCTGACCCTGAACAGGTGGCCTTTATCAGGCTGGGGCCCTCCAAAGGATGTCCGCTAAGGTTATCACAGACATCAGGATGTAGCAGTCAGCAGGCTGCCTCTGCCTCTGCTGCAAATGCTGGGGCTACACCTAGGTGTAGTGCTAGAGTTAGGAAAGTTAAGAAAAATTGATGTCACTTTTGGATCACTAGATATGTAAATAAATTGCACTTTTGTTAATACATTTGATGGTTGTGTGAATGTTCCTGTCAAGTGAAGGTGTTGCAATTTTGTACTCTGGAATCCTCTTATTTCAAGTTTTAGCCTCCCTCCCACTGTGAGATTCACATTCCTATGATGTCAACCTCAGTTGAGCTAGTCTCTGCACCCTCGTGTGATGTCAGGTAGATGTGTTTAAATCTTTATCTGAAGTGTGTAATGTAAGTGTTTCTCACCCCTCTTCCTCAAAGAACACCGTTAGTGAGGACAGCTTATCAGCATTGATAATCTAGCGGCATGTGTGTCTCCTCAGTGATCGTGGCAGGACAAAAGACATGCACGGGAGAAGGAGATCCCCAGGCATGTCCACATCTTAGTTGTAGTAGTATTGGCATCATTAGATGGTGGCGAAAGCTTCAAGTTTCCCTCAAATTGCTCTTGTTCCTAAGTGGGCTCTGAGTTCCCAGAGTGAGCTCACTCACAGGGCCCCACAGACTAAAGCAAAGATCATGGCTTGGCCATTCATGAGGCAAGTGTGAATATGAGACTTGCTCTTGCTGCAAGTGGGAGGGTGTCCCCTGAGTTGAAAGAAGATGGCATTGAGGGCTAGGAGAGATGTGGCCATATTCCCTTACTTAACTTTATTCTTCCTGGAACCTGTCAGCAATTAACGTATCACGGGCACGTCTCCCACATCTTCCTTCTTCCATGGCGTGATCGCACTTATACTGACCTTCAGCAGCCTCCTGAGATCCCTGGGCCTCTGGATCTTCAACTTCTGATGAGCTCTCATCCTCCTCCAGGTCATCCTCTGGCAGGGGGTCACCTCTTTGCATAGTCAGGTTGTGAAGGGCGCAAAACACTGCGATGATGCAGGAAATCCTATTGGGAGTGTATTGGAGTGAGTTTCTTGAGTGGTCCAAGCTCAGGTCCGAGGAACACCAAAGAGAAGGACCAGTCCAACCCTAAATCCCCAGCAGAGTGATGTTTATTACAACAAGGCCAGCACAGCACTACAGCAGGTATATTCCTCTCACCTCAAAGTTACGAGCGAACTGAGGTCTAAATTGTGCACACCACCCCTTTTCAAACAGGTTTGACACTGATGTAATTTCCTGCTGGCGTGATGAAAGATTGGAAGGCGTGGCAAAAATCCGGTGAGTAGTTGATTTAATGAGAATTCATGACATGCTAATGAATGCAAATGGCGTTCGTGCCAGTTGTCAGCGGGATAACCGACCCATCATGAAAACACAGTCGGGAGAATTGTGTCCTGTTTTTACAACAACTGCTTTCTGACTTTTTGCCTCCTGCTGGATTCTCAGCTCCAGCCTGCCACGAAACCCGTTGCCCTTTGTTTCTGACTTCAGTGTACATACCTTCTCGAAATAAATACAAATTGCAAAATCGTTGTGATAGCTTGATCTGGTCAGCCTGGCAAATACCATCTGCCATATCATAACAACACATTGTTCAAGACCCACTGTGCATAGAGACCTTTTAATAACACACCCCTCATTAGAACAGACTTCTAAAGATAGCCTTATAGACTAAACTCACTCCACACATATAGACAGGATAAGAATGATCAGTCACTGAAAACTAGGCAGAGCCCTCTCTGATGTACATGTTCCATATTCTAAATGGTGAGCAGAAATGTTGAAGTAGACAAACAGAAATGGAGATGGGCATACAAGAATGAGAAGAGAAAAAGAATGGAAAAGGGCAGCGTGAAAAGGAAAACTTAACATGGAGCACAAAGTGAGGCGGTAGGAAAGCAGAAAGTGTAATAGAGCAAGTAACAAGAAGGAAAGCGTAAAGAAAGCAAAAAGGGAAGAGTGTATCAGGAAAAAAAGAGGTGAACAACATGGGATTTTATCTTACAGCAACATCCCTCTGAACTAGTGGCCAAGGTAATGCAATCAATTTACCTATAGCTCACACTGACCTGGATTTCCAACCATGCATGGCTGCTAAACGAATGGAACAAAATCTTGCATCCCTATACTATTGTAAACAGGACATTAAGGACCCCTGGACCGTGGTTCTAAATGTACACAGTCGCTGACTCTTGGGTGCCTGGAATTCCCTGCCTAAATTGGTGGTTGGGCTGAAACACTGTTGAGTGAGTTGTCATTTAAAAGGATCTGCACCTGATGTGCTGTAACCTGCAAGGCTATGGATTAGGTGCTGGAAAATGGAATTAAAAATGAGTGGCTAGTTGCTTTTCTCCTCCTGTTTTGGCTGACAGAGACACGATGGGATGAATGACATCTCTCGGCGCCAGAACATTTCGATAGTTCTATAGTTTTATAAAGTTTCCACATTCTAGCTTATTCTGCACAGTATTTAAGTACAGATATGGCAGCAGAAAAAAAAATAGGCATTACCAGCCCCCAATATTAAACATTCTGTCCCGCACACAGTTGGAGCAATGTATAAAAAAAGTTAATGTGACACAGACAGAAATATTTTATCCAAAACATCATAGCTAATGTCTCAAGATGGTGAGATGGTGTGTCAGGCTGGTACTAAAGTCTCCCAAGCCCACAATATCATAGCAAGCAGGTGCAGTTGCACCAGTTTTTTCCTACAAGGTGTTAAAGTCTTCTGTAACATTATGGATTGAGGAACAGCATGTGTGCATGTTGATGCATGGCATGGTTTCAACCCACAAGTGCACCTTGTCCCTCCTCCTCACCTTTTTATTTTGCCCCAATATACTTGGTGACTTTGTATGTTGGCACCCTGTTAATTTTGTATAATTACTAGCACACAGTTGTATAACTGCCACTTAGAATGTTGGCAAAAACCCACTCAGACATCAAGGACATGGAGGTATCATTGCACACTGACAGATTATTTTGAAAACACTGTATCTGCAGAGTATGAATTTCAAAACACTTTTTACACTATATGGTAGATGAATTTAACATCACCTGCCAAGTTTTTAATCTTGCTTTAGGATAGATATTTTATTTATTTATTTCCCTATATCACCTGCTATACTGCTTCCATGGTGATGTAGTGATTCACTGGTTAGTAATCCATTAGTGTATGTCAGTTCAAATCCCACAATGGCATTTTGAGCATTCTGATTCATCAACTGTCAAAAGTACCAACAGGGCTCTGTCAGCTGTTTGACATGAGAAGGGCTGAACTTCCCCAATTCTCAGCTTATGTTATAAGTCATGCTCCAACTTTCCCCAAGTCACTTACCTATGAACTCTCAAATTCTCAACTATCTAGCTTTTGGTCTTTAACTCACCATGCCATCTTGACAGCTAATGATTTGCAATTTCTATCTTTGGCTATTTTCTCTATCTCCCCTCATGCCCTCTCTGAGCTCAACCTGTTGAAGACACCAACCTCTTGCTCTCTAGACCCCATTCCTACTGACCACTCAAATTCCTTTCCTGGTTCCTGTGTGATTTTATTCTTAGCTATTCTGTCATAACCAGATAATCAACTTCTCTTCTCGCTCCTGCACTATTACATCTGGTGTCTCCCAAGGATCTACATACGGCCTCTTCCATTTTTTCCCCTGCATGCTCCCCCTGGGGACATTATTCAAAATCATGGCATCAGTTTCCACCTGTACACTGATGATATTATTTTTCCTCACCCTCTCTTGACCCAGGCTGGGAAGCAAAGCGCTACAAAGAGATATTGATAATAGATTGAGTGAATGGGCAAAATTGTAGCAAATGCATTTCAATGTAGGGATCTAAAAGGATAAAACAAAGATATTTACTAAATAAGCTAGAAACAGAGGTGGTCCAAAGAGACTTGAGGGTCCAAATACATGGATCATAAAAATGTCATGAACAGGTACAAAAATAAAATTAAGACTAATGGAATGCTGGCTTTATTGTATGAAGGATGAGACTACAAAGAGGTAGAAGTATTGCTTCAGCCATACAAAGCCCACATATGACCACACCTGGCAAATTTGAGCAGCTTTGGGCATGACAACTTTGGAATGGTATATTGGCCTTAGAAAGAGCGCAGCATAGATTTACCAGAACAACACCTTGCAAGGTCATCATGGAAACAGGAATCGGGAGTCGGGAACTTTCCCGACGTTGTGATCCTAGCTCTTTTCCGGCAGTGTCAGCACATGGATTTTCATCTCCTGGAGGGTGGCACAGCTTGGAGTTGGGTCTGCTGCCAGCAGGCTGATGCCAAGGCGGCCAGGTTAAAAGACTTGCCTCCATTCGCATACACATCCACCCTGTTCTACAGATCAGTGTAAAGTGCCCCTCAATCTCAAAACCTCACCCCCTTTGTTTGCCCCTACTCCCTCACCTCCACCTCCTACCCCTCCTCACCCCAATCCCCTCAACCCCTTACCCTCTGCACCCCCCTTACCCCTTCATCCCCTCAGCCCCCTGCCCTCTCACTTTCAACCCACCTCATTTCATACTCCCTACCTCTCACCCCCTACCCCTCACATCCCCTTCACCCCTCATCCCCTAACCACCCTTACTCCCCCTTCATCCCCCATCTCATTCAGCCAGTATTCACCTTACAAACAAAACTCACAAGTCCTATAATAACATTTAGAAGTCATTGAAAAGCTAATAAATCTGCCAAACAAAATGAACATCGCTTCACTGGGCTCTTAAAAACCATTATCTTCAGAAGTTCATAAATCTGTCAAAATAAACAAATTCACCTTCCCCAAGACAGTTGTGTAAACAAACTCTGCAGTACAAAATACACTGGTGCCTTGGAAGGCAGCTAAGCCATTAAACTAAAATACCCTGGGACAGCTGAGTAAACAAATTCTGCAGTATAGAATTCACTAGTGCTTTTGAAGACAGCCGAAAGCTCATTCATCTGTCAATTTTCAAATAGACAAACAGATGGCTAAGTTGATCTGCAAAGGATAAATGAAAGCTTAGAAATCTATCAAACCTTTCAAACAGCCAAATAGATGGCTGAGCTGTTCTGTTAAAGAATCAATTAAAACAATGAGGATAGTTTCAACAATTCATCTGGATCTCTCACTAGGCTAGCCTTTCAATATTGTAAAATGTAGATTAGCAATTTATCCAGTAGATAATCTATTCAAACACATCTGAGGACTTTTTCACTTTTACAATGTTGTTGTTTCACTTGAGGGCTTGCCAGTTGTCAGAAGTAATAAGCTGGAAACCATATTATTTGATGGTCACTTATTTTCTTCAATCATAGCACTGTCATCAATCTCTTTAGTAAACATAGATATAACTCAGCTACAATATTTCATGATGAAATGCAAAGGTGGCAACACCATTTTTATTCATCTTTGAGACTCTTCCCCCTTCAATCAATAGTTTATGCCTCTATTCTGCAGGGATAATTTAGAAAGGCTTCCAAAATGTGGCTGCCTCAATGAATATTGCAGAAGGTCTGAAATGTCCACTTCTACAATGGGTGCTTGCAACTTCTAAACAGCAACAGGTTGGGTATCCACCCATCCCACTTCCCACTGAAAATAGCCAGTGTTAGAAATTGGGGCTGGCTATTGCTGCTCCGTGGCCACTGTTTTCCAATTGCCAACTCCATATGTCCCCAAAACAGGACTGCAAAATCTGGCAGCAAGAGTTAAATTACAAGGAGAAATTACACAAACTGGGGTTGCATACACTGGAATTTTGAAGATTAAGGGGTTATTTGATTGACGTTTTCAAGGCATTCGGGGAACAGAAAAAAGAGATTGAGAGAAACTATTTCTGTTGGTTGGGGAGTTTAGGACTTGGGAGCATAATGTGAAAATTAGTGCCAGATTTTGCAAGAGTAAATTGGAAAACACTTCTACATACAAAGTGCAGCAGAAGTTTGGAACCTTCTCCTGCAAATGACAATTGATGCTGGATCAATTGTTAATCTTAAATCTGAGATTGATAAGATTTTTGTTCGGTGAGCGAGGGATTCCTGAAAGAATAAATGTGACAATGGAACCCAATGAACCTCCAAAGAATTTGAGAAATTCGCTGAACAGTATTCGTTCAACATCATCACTTCACACCACATTACCCAAGGAGCTACAGATTTGCAGAAAGACATGCCCAGACGGTCAGGTGAACCTTCCCGAAATGCAGAGAGATAAAAGAAGACAAACCATGCCTTATTGTCACTCCAATCTACACCTCTCAAGGCTGACCTGAAATCACCCACAGAGCTGTAGAATGGGATTGATCTACATTGATTACGTTGTGACACTGGGGCTTGTGGGGGATGGGAGGGTTGGTAAGTCCCAAGGTTGCTACCCTTGATATCCTACTAGTATTCATTCTTCTAATTCCTGGAATTCCCTTTGTTGGACCTCAGTGATATACTACACCTTTGGTTCCAATGTGAATCATGACTTCTGGCTGTTCCATTTCCCTTTCCAAAACACTTTGCACCTCTGTGCTATAAATGCCTCTTCCTCAGTATGTTAATGTAAGCAATTCACTACCCACAGGACAAATGGTCGATGCCTGACATCACAGGCTGTACCTTTGAGAGAGGAAATGTCTGCTACTGTCATGTAATAAATCAAGTGTTTGCAATTGCCAAATTTACCAAGAATCTCTTCTAGGTTGTAAACATTTCCATTTACTCTCCAAAATGAAGTTCCATTGGAATGTTCCCATTAACCATAGTTTTTTTTTAAAACAAAATCTTTCATGATTTCTAAAAATTCTAAATAATGATCATAGTCTTGTATTTTGAGGAGAGTTCCCTCTACTTTAATCAGATGCATTTCTTTCAATCACCAACATCATTTCATCATCACAATCTAATATTAAATAAAAATGTTCTATAAACGAGCTTACCTATTGGGGATCAGTGTACAGTCAATGGGTGGTGGCTTTGTTTTTGGAATGGCATAGAGGGGGTATCTGTCGCCATGGCGAATCATAACATGTACCGACAACAATTTATAGTCTGGTGGTGCATTGCCTAAGAATACAAGAATAAGTCAACCATTAATACATAAAATTTTGAGTAGATAAAAGGTTTTCATGATAAGTACCAATATATAGTATAATTTCATTAGTAAATATATTCAACTTGTTAAAACAGTAATCAATGTAGATGGATTCAAGCAAGATCTATTGGCACACCATCACCACTAACTTGCCTTCTGGGCAGAAAACGCATACAATCCTGCATAAACCCCAGGAGACCAGTACAGCCAATGAGGTAGCATGCATTAGCTTCCAGAAGGGTATAAATGAATCCCACTAGGGAAGTACAGGAGTGAAAGTGACTGGGGCCCTTGAAGATATGGGGAAATGTATTCAAAAGTTTCACAGATGGTGGGGGTGGGGTTGGGGAGGGGTGCAGATAATGGCCACAGAATTTTGGAACCTGTTCTCATTCTGTTCCAAACTCACTCCATAACAGAAAGATTTGCATAACCAACTAATTCCATGGTTTGCTTTTGACCAAACTATACTGAATTAAGCTCATTAAGCAGAAGGAAGTCTTCATGCAGTCCTTTGAGAATTTTCAGAGCTCCTTGTCTAAAATATCAGATAATATACCGGTCTCATATCTGTGTAGGTACGCAAGAAGGTTTTGGGAAACTTATGGTATGAGATACCTCCATGCTCCCAAAAATAGAAAGTCTTTGCATAGTTGCAGCTTTCCTCATTACCAGTTTGATTATTACCACTGAGACCTTTAGCTCCAATTTAGAACATAAGAACGTAAGAAATAGGAGAATTTCAACCCCTCAGGCCTGCCCTGCCATTCAATAAGAACATGGCTGATCTGCCCCAGGCCTCCACTCCTCTTTTGTGCCAGCTCCTCACAGCCCTCAACTCCCCAATATTTCAAAAATCTATCTACCTCCTCTTTAAATACTTTCAGTGATCTAGCCTCCACAACTCTCTGGGGTAGAGAATTCTAGACATCCACTACCCTCTGAGAGAAGAAATTCCTTTACATCTCAATTTTAAAGGAGTGTCCCCTTATTCTGTTAGTATGTCCCCTAGTTAGAGATTGCCCCACAAATGGAAACATCTTCTCAACATCTACTCTGTCACGCCCCCTCAGAATCTTGTGTGTTTCAAAAAGAGCACCCCCCCATTCTTCTAAATTCTAATGAATAAAGGCCTAACCTGTTTAGCTATTCTTGATAAGTCAACCGCTTCATCCCAGGAATCAGCCTCTTCTGAACTGCCTCCAATGCCAGTATATCCTTCCTTAAATACAGGGACCAAAACTGTACACAGTACTCCAAGTGTGGCCTCACCAACACCCTGTACAGTTGTAACAAGACTCCCCTATTTTTAAACTCCAATCCCCTAGCAATACAGGCCACAATTCCATTTGCCTTCTTAACTGCTTGCTGCACCTGCATGTTAACTTTTTGTGTTTCATGCACAAGAACACCCAGATCCCTCTGTGCTGCACTTTTTCAGAGTCTCTCTCCATTTAAATAATAGTCTGCTTTTTGATTTTTCCTACCAAAGTGCATGACCTCACACTTTCCTACATTAAACTCCACCTGCCAAGTTTTTGCCCACTCACTCAACCTGTCTACATCCCCTTGCAGATTCCTTATGCCCTCATCACAACATACCCTCCCAACTATTTTTGTATGGTCAGCAAATTTGGATACATTACATTCTGCCCCCTCCTCCAAGTCATTAATATAGATAGTAAATAGTTGAAGCCCTAGTACTGATCCTTGTGACACTCCACCAGTTATGTCTTTCCAACCTGAAAAAAGACCCATTAGTCTCTCTGTCTTCTGTGTGTTAGCCAATCCTCAATCCATACTGATACATTACCCCCAATACCGTGAGCTCCGATCTTATGCAATAACCTTATGTGTGGCACCTTATCAAATGCTGTCCGGAGATCCAAATACAAAACATGAATTGGTTCCCCTTTATCAACTCTGCTTGTTTTATCCTCAAAGAACTCTAACAAATTTGTCAAACATGATTTCCCTTTCACAAAACTATGTTGACGCTGTTTGATTGCGTTAAGCTTTTCTAAATGTCTTGCTATTTCTTCCTTAATAATGGACTCTAGCATTTTCCCAACAACAGATTGACTGGTCTATAGTTTGTTGCTTTTTATCTCCCTCCCTTCTTGAACATTAGTGGTTTTCCAAAGTGCTGGGACCCTCCCGGAATCCAGTGAGTTCTGGAATATTTCAACTATTGCCTCTATTATCTCTGCAGCCACTTCCTTTAAAACCCTTGGATGCAGGCCATCAGGTCCTGGCAACTTGTCTGCCTTTAGTCCCATTAGTTTATGTGGCATTCCCCTTTTCCCTGTTATCAATTCTCCAGTCGCATCCTCCAATGGTCCCATGCTCACTTTCAGGAGGCTCTTAGTTCTGGTTGACTCTGGTTAAGCTCTTTAAGATTGGTTTGAGATCATATTGATAGTAGTCGTCATGCTCATTAGCGCTGGCTGAATGTTTGTCCCAACATAGATCCCTATTCATCCACAAGAGAAAACCAATTACTGAATAATGAAAAAGGAGGGAGAGAGAAAGACTTCACTTCACAGGAAAGAGACTCATCCAATCCTCGAATTTGCTCTCCTTAGAAGATTGCACAAGAGGCAGTAGGATTCAGCAGCAGCCAACCAGAAGTGGAAGTGCTGGCAAACCCATCTCATGACTGCAGTAAAAGGCAAACACCACAGATGAGTCATGGGGACTCAATTGGGGGGCAGCAGTGTGCCACTACATTGCTCCTCTCACTGTGATGACAAGCAGAAGATACAGAAGACTAAGATATAATCAACACATACACTACACTAATGTCAAGAGAAGCAAGGATTGATGTATAGACATACGTGGAGTATATGCACAAACTAATGGTACCTTCTTGTGAATAGTTGAAAGAACAGATGACTCTTGGTATTGTAGGCACACATTTAAGGATGGTAGTGGAGGCATGGGGTAGCTGGAATACAGAGGCCCACATGACTACTTAATCAGGTGCTAAAGGCTTGCCTTTAAAGTGAAAGCATACAACAGACTGTGCTGCCAGCCATCATCCTTGGCCTTCTCCTCCTCCTTCCAATACAAGGCAAATATAGGAAGGCCAAAATTTATGCAAATTTGACTTCTGTGATTGCAGCTCCAAGTGGAAAATAGCATCAGCAAGACAGTTACTATGGTAAGCGGGCACCAAATAAATGCTGAATTAAAGGAAAAAGCAGTCAGAAAAAATATGCACCAGTCTTAGCTTGTCAGGTCAGAAATAACAATTAGGGTGCAGGGCTCACAAATATAGCAATTTAGCTTTAAGTGTTGGGGATCTTTAATGAACAGCTGCAGACTTCCCAATGTCTGTTTTATACAGGCATTTAGCAAATCAAGAGCTGACAATCAAAAATATCTAGGGTGTTGGGAGTAAGACCAACTTATGTTAATTAACATCAGTTTGTAGAGTAATAAGGCCAGTGCAGCCTCAAAAACAGAATTACTTTTCTCCCACAGAATGGGGTGTTCAGCTTTTGAGTGCGCTTTCCCGCTTCTGTAGGTTGTCAGACAGAGGATGCCTTCCCGAATTCACAGCCACATAATTGGCTTTTCTATATTTGAGGTCCTTTGAATATTTTTTGGAAGAATTATTAATATATATTTCAGAAATATGGAACAAACTGTCTATTAGAAATAACACAGTTGTTAAAAAAAGCACCTTAAGCATTGCAAAAGTGCAAAAAACACTGTTGTAAGTTCTCCCAGGGCCTTTGATAGGTCCCATTCCAAATATGTCACAAGGAAAAATAGAGCAAACCAGGCCAACTACAGGTTTTGCATTTGGTGGACACTTAAGAATTTCTTTCACCTTAATGAAGCTAAATGGGTACAAGTACTTCAGTTTGCCAAGTTCAGGTGTGTGAGCTGCAGCCGAGTAGGAATTTGCTGCTGAGCCCATTCTCCTTTCCACTGTGCTGTTATGCACCTGTTCTCCTGACATACAGAAGCCCCAAATCTGCTCTTTAGTGTTAGTGAAGCACAGTCCCTTCAGACATGTACATCCCTGTGCATAGCAATACACTAAAGCATTTCCTATTCATCTGAATTGTGCATAATTCCTGATACAATTACACCACTTAAATAAAATAATCCCATTACTGAGTTTTAAAATGCTTAGCAGACTAAATATAATCAATTCACATCCATGGAGAGACAGCCATACATTTTACAAATCTAACCACAGTTTAGAAAATGCTATTTAATTAAACTATCAGTTCACTTGCCCTGAAATTCTGAATGACTGCTTCATTTGTGGTTTCTGTTTAAACATAAGAATGGCCGAGGCCTCTGCGATTCAACCAACGTTCTCGAACATCAAACACGCTTGTCAGCAATCTTGCCTTTGTTCGGCTGCACTAGGATTGTACAACAGGAAATTATGTTTAAAGAACATGTACATGTGGAATAATCTATATGGCTCAGATGCCACCATTGACCAGGCCAAGGCCAAAGTTGAATGGATATCTGGGTATCAATGGAAATCAAGAGGCAGGATAATGCCTTAAGTTCTGATGTGTTCCTGGTTGCTAATGGAAATTCTTTGAACACCTTAATAACCAATGCAGCAATAATGTAAAACACTAAACAAAGGAGAGAAAACAAAATGTTATTTTTAAAAAATAAATCCGTAAAGTTGTGAGGGCTACAGCCAACACTGAAGCTCAATTAAAATAACCATGGGTCAGATTAGGGCTCAAAATCAGCTGCATGTACTCCACTGGTAAAGCTGTGCACTAGTACTTTGGAAAATCAGCCTGTTTCCGGTTTGCATTTCAGAAATTTCCAGACAGCTTCTGTGAAGAAACAGAAACTACACCCACAGCTGCCAGTAATTCAGCACACAAGGATTGGAGACTCACAGGAAGGTCTGCTAAATATAGCTTGAACAGAGCAGGATAAAATTTTGTTTCTCGAGGCAAGTAACTGTCACTAGTGCCTGAAAGATTACATATTTAAATTATGCAGGCTTATCTAAAAAATGACGATGGCCTGGTGCATTAATGCGTTGCAAATTGTGGTACTGACCTATACAGACAAAGAGCATCCCAGATTCAATCTTTGGTTTGTACTGAGATACCTCCCAACTTGAGACTTCTACTGCCTAAGCAGCAGGTGGAAGGAACACCATTACTTCCAATTCCTCTCCAAGTCACACACCATCCTAATTTGGATATATATTGCTATTCCTTCATTATTGGTGGATCAAAATCTTGAAACTCCCTGCCTAAAGCACTGCAGGATTATCTTTACCACATGCACTGTAGCAATTCAAGAAGGCACCTTCCTGAGGGCAATTAGGGATCAACAATAGCACTGCTGGCGATGCCCATATGGTTAATGGGGAGAATTTTAACCCCAAAAACAGATGCATGGGGGTTGGGCCACATATTAATACTTTGAAAATCCCAAACCCAATTCCAAACTGCCTAGACAGTCTGACTCTCTCAAGATTCAGCCCATGTACTTCAATACAAATGACCCAACATGCAGAGGCCCCACAGTATGAAAAGCTGCTTTTACATTGTTTGAACTAATGCTGGCAGATCATGAATCACAAGGTCTGTGCAGCTGGGTAAAAACCAAAGGTTGCTGGAAAGACACAGAGGTTTTATGTGGTGAGCAAGGCTGTGGTATTTCCGGGAATTGGTGGCATGAATGTGGTGGGTCTAGTACTATTCTAAAAGCAGTTTAAGAGCCACATTGTTTTGGGGCTTTGCAAGCTGCAGTCAGATTTTCAGTTCGAATTAGAGAGCCACATTCCTCCCTTTTGTCAACAGGAATTACAGATCTCCAGCCTTCCTTTATGTGCATGACAAGGAAAGATAAGGAAATTGGGACAATCATTAAAATGGACATGAGGATTTTTCATTTGAGGACCACTTCCCAGGAAACACACCTATAACATAAAATTGTCTGTAGTTGTGTAAAATAGACTCATATTCCCCATTCAATGAATATGTATTCCTGATGCAAAGTTGCCTAGATACTGTAATAAGCATTTCAGACCTGCCACATCATCAGGGTAATAGGAATCAAGCATGAACTAGAAGACTGAGCTGCACTCAAAGAGCTACTCAACTAATGTTTAGGAATAAATTCAATATTTATATTCAAATTCCAGTGCTCCAAAAGTTAAAAAGATGCAGCTATTAATGCCTCGTGCAAATCTTGTAATCTCAACACCAGAAAAATACTTCAGAAATATTGTTTAAAACAATGTTATATCGCTTCAGAATTTAGTGCCATTTTTTAAAGTTTGGTGTTCAAGTAATAGCCTTTTTGTTTAAGTCACACAGGTCAAATCTAGTCTAAACATCACATGTGTGCAATAACATGCGGTAGAATGGCCTGTCCCAAGCCTAGATTACTTCTGAAAAAAGGTCAGGCAAGGAAAGCAGCATTTTTGCCTTCTAGCAGATCAAAATTCTAAATAACCCAATATCATGGTTACTCACTTTTAAAAACACAAGACCACAGATAGTACATATAATCGTAATTCCAGGTACTGCCTGTATGTATCATAATCTTCCCCAGCGTTGAACTCTGTTGGGTTCCACAGGCAGTAGCCATTTTATTATATGTGGCTATGTTTCACAATGGGCTATGAATTTGCCAACTGAAAACTCAGAGCAGCTGGTAGTCATGTTTAAATTGAGTCCGTGCTATCATTATTTAAAGCATTAATATCAACACATCACAGGAAACAGAGGGAAGATTATTACAGCCTGTTGGCTTAGAAACAATGTATGACTCTCTTAATTCATCCTCATGAATTGCTGCCAGGAATGTCATGAACAATGAGTGACCTTTAACCACCAGTACCTGATCCAAGTTCAAAACACTCTCACTAGAGGTTTGAAAGAATAATATCTAATTATACTGCTGGGTAATTTTACATTTTGCTCCAAGCATCGGTTTATCACAGAATCAGAGAATGCTGTACAATTCAAATGAATGTAGCATGAAAATTTGATCTATCCAGCTATCGTTCCACTTTAATAAAATCCTAGTGTCTGTAAATATAACGTACCACTGAAGAGCTACTTTGGTAAAAATTATATGATGCACATAGGGGCATGGTATAAAACCAAGTGATTCTGCAGTACAGCATTTGCAATATTTTTGCAAAATTTCATAATGGAGCATTTCTATTTCTATTCAAGTCGACATGAAATGATCCCCTTCTCTCAGAATCACTGATCCATGCCGGAACACAGTTCCACAGGCTCTCTTCAGTGATAATCCTGCCAGAACTGGCAGAGTGAATGTAGCTCCTGACCATTCCTCTCAGTGTTGACCCCAGTGGATTTTCCTAGCTTGGTTAACTTAAATATTGCTCAGTGAGTCCTGGTGGCCCTCCAGTGGCATCAGACAGCCTGTCTCTGGGAGGAGTTGGATGCCTGCAGCAACAGAGCAGCAGAGCAAATGGAGTGTGATCAGCTGCCTCTGGGCAGCTGAGGAATGAAGAAAATGTTCTACAAATTTTAAATTTGGCATGCTTGTCAAGTGCAATCAGTTGCACTAAAGAATGGCTGCACTCAACTTTCAGGCTATATAAAATTGAAACTCGCACAACCCCACCATGGTTTTTAGCTGTGTTGAACACAGCTATATAACGGTATCACTGATGCCCAGTGTCAAGGGCACCAATGCATCATATGATGCTTTTTCCTTCAACTTTTCACACCTTGAGATGTGAGGTATGCTGGTAATGCCGTGCTTATTGATGATCACTAATAGCTTGCTGAGAAGTTGGTGGGCTTTTTCCTTAAATGCCTGCAGTTCCCTTTGTTGCTCCCACAATGGTGCCGTTTAATTTTATAACAGTTATTCTAATTCATAACTGACTGGGTTGTTAGGCCACTTCAGAGGGCATTAAGAGTTAAGCACATGTAGCAGGACTGGAATCACAAATACCATGTAGAAGTGCAGGTGAAGAACATTAAAGGACCAATTCAGAGAGAAGCGGGTGAAGTGAGAATGCAGCATCACGTGGATTACAGAATTCCCCATGGTGCAGGATTGTACTGACTGCACAACATCACTTTGCAAGCACCACTGGTCAACTCTGCCCTATACTGCAACCAAAAGGGAATCCACTCCCTCAGTGGCTAGCTGGTGTTTTTGCATGCACAGCATCTCATGCAGGTCAATGCATCATAATGCCTTCATTCTGCTGCAGTCCATTGTGGAACTGCATTTGAGCCACAATGGCAAACCACAGAGTGTGTACTGGGTGACAAAGGCCATCCCATGGTAATATGGCTCATTACTCCAGTCCACAGTGCACCCACATGCACGCAGCCTGCAAATAATGAAAGCCCTGTTGGCACATGAAACGTGATACAGCAGATCATTTGCATGCCGAAACAATGCCGCCACTCTAGAGGAGCTGTGCACTACTTGGCAAAGCCTGTGCCAAAATTTGTGGTGGCCTGCTACACAACCTCATTATAAGGAGGGCACAGCCCTTGCCACCAGATGTATGGAAACAGGCTGAGGAGGAAGAGGAGGAGAAGGAGGATTGTATCAGGCAGTCAACACAGTCCTTTTCTGGCTGGGGTGGGGACATGGTGGGGAGGAGATGTGGTGGTTATCATCAATTAATTCTACTACATTATCGGTAAACACAAACCCAATTCCCCATTCACCAGCAGTCCCAAAACCTTATCTCCCCATCACTGACGATCACGGCATCAACTCATATATGAAGAATAGTCACTTAAGCACCTACTTAGTTCACCTATACATGTACTAACACATGCTGCAGCATGGCTATTGGAAGGCTGCTGACTTATGGTGAGAGCAACTACAGATGGTTTAGAGATAACATCGAGCAGCTCTGGCCCTAAAAGTCCCAGATTTGAATTGCACCACCTCAGCATGGGAGGCAGCAGTCTAGGCTGGCAGCATGTCAGGTGACAGAAAGGATATTTGTGGACTGGCACCATGGATAAATACTACCACCCTGAGAGGACAGTAGCTTTGTGTCCACAGTGCCACTGCCCCTAGATGACATCTCAACAATCCAAGAAATGTCTTGGATCACAGATTACTGGGCCTCTGTGAGACAGTGCAGTTTGCACATTGGTAACCATGTGATGGCAACAAACTGAGCTTTGCATGACTTCAGCCTGAGCTTCCACTGCAGCACCTAGGCAGTGGGTGGCTTTTGCTGCAATGAAAGCTGAAACATCAGCCATCAGACATTGCAACATTATTGTATCCACAAGTGTGCTAATGAAAATGGCCACGACTTTCATGCTGGAAAGGAAGGACTCAAAGCTCTGTGCAAAGCCCTAAGCCAATTGGTGCTGGACTCCACCATGCCTCTTGACATTGACTGCAGGCTTTCTGGCAAGTCTCCAATGCACTAAGTGTTTCTGTGTGCTTTCCCATCAGTGTTTTTCTGTAGGCTGCCCCATCAAAGTCTTCATCTGAGTTCTCTGCAGCAAAACTTGTATGTGACCTCACCCATTATGTTCTTTTATTCGACATAAACATACCAATCATATGGCAAGGATTAGTAAAACAATAATGTGGGTTCTTCATTAGAAGATAAGACCAAATACATACAGTGTTAACTGGGAGACTGTGAGGCACATCTGACCTCGACCACTGCTGCTCTGTTTAGAGTTCAGAATCATGGAATTACTGCAACATATTCTGTCTCGGTGGCAGTGATTGAAAGGAGTTTAAGCTACACCCTCTTAAAGGTACACATACATCATATCACAAAAACCACTGGTAAGCTGGCATTTGTGCTACGTACCCTTGTTCCCAGCCCTGGCAGCAGGCCACTTGTGACAATTCTCGCAACTTGCAGATCCCACCTCTAAACTAGTCTGTGTGTGGAGTACAGAATCAAATGAGCTTATGGGAAATCCCAACAATACCATCCAGTCAACTATTTCTATTAGGACATTTTCAAACAAACTGTATATTATCACGGGTTGTATCCAATAATGTAGAAAGGACTTGCAATGAATTGTTTCTGGGTTGACACAACATGTTAATACACAAATCATTTCTGCAAGAGGTTACACAGATTCAGTGGAATTATCCTCCTGCAATATCTATGTTGCTCCTCATCTGGATGCTTCTAGAAAGTTAGACACAAGGCAGCAGACATCTGCAACACCATATAACACTAGCTGATAATATTAATACGTATAAATAATGGGAACATAATGTGTGACTTAACATTATGTAGGGGATGGCTAAGAGAATGTCCCAGTCTCACTCTCTGATCTGTGCTGAGTTTGCTAACCTGACTGGGGCAATTGTGGATAGTACTATAAATGGCCTCAGCGTCACTGGACTGAGAAACAGGTGGGGGGTAGAAATAGCATGGTATTCTATTCCTGATCATTACACAGTGACTTATGTTGGAAAGTCTGTACATGTGGGTTTTAAGTGAAGATGGCATTGTGACCAGTTGTACTTTTTCCCTTGGTTGGACAATTTTCTGACACTTAGGCCAGGATTTTCCAGTCCTGCTGGTGGCAGGCATCGCCACAGACAGGACGGGAAAATTTGAAGAGTGGCCAAAAGTCAATTGACGCGACAATGCCTACTGCTAGCGGGGTCGGAATACCCCAACCTAAGTTCATGCTCATATGTGAAGAATGGCCACTTAAACAAGCTACTGATGGGCTGCTGGCATGGGTGCCATGAAACTGAAATAAGAGTCCTGCCTCAATCAAAAAAATACCCAAGAAAATAAAAAAAAGAATGACATGTTTTTACAAAAATGATTGGAAACATAGTTAACTTGTCTGCTCCCCATTTGCAGGTGACAAAATAGCAATCAACACTTAGCTAAAGAGTTGCCATTAAATTTGCTATTTCTGTGCTGCAACAGCTGGAAAAGTTGCCTTAGAGCACCTTTTGTAAGAATGTAAGAGCACCTACTTGCTGCATTATTAATATTGAGGCCAATATGCCTTAGAAGTTCAGCTTGGGAACCAGGCCATTCCTGGTTCCATATGTGCTTCCATACAGACTAAAAATCTGGTTATCTTACTTTGAACTAATTTTATATTAACCAAGTCAAAATTGCTCCGCAAATAACTCTAGCATTACGAAGTATCCAAATCGCAATTTAGTATCACTCATCTATTGTTGACAAAATTAAAATCTTGCTTCATAACTGGTTAAGATTACAATGGCAAATGTGTACAGACCTGTGAAGTAAATTTGAGAACAGAATGGTTTATACTGAAGAGAGACTGCAAACAACAGTCCATTTAAGCTCCAATTAACATGCTACTCAAGTTACTAGTGACCATTATTCTCTGAAGAATTGACTTCCCATTTGGTTTTGTACCAGTAACTGGAGTTTAATTTGAGGCTTCACTTTGCATTGAAATTGACAAGTAGTGCTTATGTAATAATCACTGTGATGTTCAATTAATTATTTTTGTGAGGAAAACTCTCATCTTACAATCTGTGTATTATCATCCAGGATTTCCAGAAAGCAGGAAATGCATTCAATAATTTGTCAGTAGTCACAAGATACAAGAATGCATACGGCAAAGGGAACCAGCAGGCTGAGTGGGAGGATGCCATTGTAATGTCTGTCTACGTTGCTTAGATTTGGGTGCTTTTCAGCAGTTGAACATACCTATATGAACATATTTTTTTAAGTCATTAATTAAAGCCCATTCAATATATTAAATTCCCTTCAGGTACTTACTCCCTTATAGGAGAAAATTGCAATGCTATTGGAAAAGTGTAGGGGTGTGGGATTAATTGGACAGTCTTTTTCAAAGAGCTGGCACAGGCACGATAGGCCAAAAGGCCTCCTTCTGAGCTATGAGATTCCACTATTCTATGTGCCTATTGTTACACTTCTGAGGTTTAAAAGAATATTTTGTTCTGGGATTGTATCATTTCAGTCATAAGATTATTATATTTTGTGACAGTACCTTTAAATGTTGTGCAGATGAAAGGGTTCTTGTGACCAGTGCTGAGGTCTGCCTGGGCAGATTAATTGTTAGAGATCTGAGAAATACTCAGGTTATTTTATAGAGAGAGAGATGCAAGATATTTACACTTGGAGACAATGCCAGCAAGTATATCATGAGTATATCATGAATAGACCCTCGACCTTGATTTCAGAGAGTCATGGAAGCTCCGTGCCTTAGCCAAAATGGCTCCAGGACCCCAGGTCATGAAGTTCTGTCCCCATGTCTGACATATCTTATTCTCATAGTTGTGGGGGAGAGGGGATGTGATTCACACATGGGGGAAACCTGAAACCAGCAGGCCCACTTGAACTCGGTGCTGAGTTTTTGTTAGCGCGAGGTCTGTTTACTGCACTGTGTAACTTACGATTTTTAAGAGTAGGTGTGAATGTGCGTAAAAGGTGTTTAAAGTCTGTGGTACTGGCAAGTTATATAGATTCCCTGCTCTTTAAATTTGAAAAAAAAAAATGGTCTGTTGCACCTTTGAATTGAAAACAAATTGGTGTTTTCAATTTCACTAGCTGTTTGATAACATAAGCCTAAGGAATGCAGGTGCTTCAGGGAGCTTAGTTTAAGTTCTGGAAAATTTAGTAAAGGTGAAAGAAAATTTTAAGGACATCTCCCCTCATGTGAAAATGTAATTTAATTAATAAACTCTTCATGAAACCTCATCCCGCCCGTGAATGAGGTTTCATGAAAAATGCGAAGGCCGCCTGAGCTCTTTGCCTGCCCACCAACGTTAAGGTTGGACGGGCAGCGTTCTTAACAACTTAAATTACTTTGTTAAGGGCCTTAATAGGCCTTTGACAGCTCGGCGGGCGCGCAGCTGACTTGGCAGTGTGCCCGCCAAACTGACAATCTAATTGACGCGCAGTGACGTCGGGACACCCGCCCGCCGTCACCACACATCATTTTACGCATTGGCAAGCGGGCCCTGCCCCTGCTCGCCAACGGGAAAATAATTCCCTATGATTGCATGACTGTTTCCAAAACCTATCATTGTCACAGTGGAAGTCTGCAACTTCACATATTTGATTAATAGTCCTGAGAGGTTATTCAGGGATTTATTGTTGTTGATGAGGAGTGATGAATACAAATGTTCATATTTATAAGGGAGCAAATACTTGAAGGGAATTTAATGTATTTAATGGGCTGTAATCAATGACTTAAAAAAAATATATAGTCTGTACTTGGAACTTTATTTCATCTCAGCATGGCTCCTGAGGTCTGTCCATGGTGGGTAATGGTTAAGTTGGCTTGGAGGGTATAGCAGCAAAAGGTAGTGGATGGGGGTCATGGGTATTAGTTGGCAAAGGGGCAATAAGGGGCCATAGGGATGAGTGCGGTGTCATGTGTTGGCATGAGTGGACACTAAGTAGGCAAAGGGGCTATAATGGGCCATGGTGAATGGATGGTGGTCATGGATTGGCACTACATTGGCATAGGGACTTTAAGAGGACATGTGGGTAGAGTGCATAGGTTGGCATGGGCTGTGAAGGGGCATGGGTGTGGATAGAGGGCCATAGGTTGGCATGGAGGGTCTGAGGGGCCTTCGGTGCTGGGTAGAGGGACATAGGTTGGCATTAAAGGTATGGGAGGTCATGGGGTTAGATAGACAAGGCATAAGTTTAGCATGGAGGGTATGAGGGGCCATGAGGGTGGGTAGAGGGGCATAGGTTGGCATGGAGGTTATGAGGGACCACGGGGGGGGATGGAGGCATGAGTTGGAATGGATGCACATGGGGAATGAGGGTTGAGGGCTAGAGTGCCTTATTACTTTCATTACAACTGGGACAAAGTCCCAGAGCATTGAGACAGGCCTTTTAACCAGCCACTTTGACACCCATCAGCCCATGTGGCTGCCTCCACACTGTTTCAGGGGGGCAGTTGGCCCGATTCCATTCCACTACACCGCGCGCCCCCACCCCACCCCCCACCCCGCCCCGTCATCCCGGTAATGAAAATCCAGCTGTTCAGGGATATTTCTCCTGGGGCAGGTAGAAAAATTTCCGACTCTGCATACCTGCCTCAAGAGTGAAAATCAGCTCTAAGTCTCCCAAAGTCCCAAAAAGTTGTTATAGACATTAAGCTGTAAACACTAGTGCTGTAAACTATCCCTTTACCCCTAAGATTAAAAGGAGTTGGGATCAAAGACAAGTAATTAACATTTCTACATAGACACTAAGCTAATGTGTTTCCCATTGCCATGGAGAAAATGGTGGAGGAAACCATTTTGACATCAGGTTAATGGCTTCCATATAAATCCACGAGTACCATGGACAGGCTGGTTCTCAGTTTTATCTTGTTTGGTCTGCAGCCAACTGAGAAGTAGAGAGCAAATGATAGGATCAGTGAAGCCTGCACTTTAGGCAATGAAAATGCTACCTATAATTCACCAGGCAGAATGCAGGAAGGAGCTTACACTCAGAGTGAAGATTCAAGATCATTAGGAGTTAAAGGAGGATACAAGGTTTGCCTAGCTTGGATACAGAGGAGGAAACCTACAGTGTAACCCTCATAGTGAGAGATAGTTCTGGCCCTGCCACTGTAAATGGCCTAAGTCATGGCCGCTTCAATGACGGTGAGCACCTTCTCCCCCATTGGGATAAGAATATGTCCCCCCACCAGTTCGGTGTTTTTGCCTCTGGTTGTGAGACATTTTGTTCCGAAAGAGAGAGGGAAGTGTGTAAGTGAGTGTGGTGCAATGTGTTTAGATGATGCACCTATTATGGTGAATAGCTGACAATGTGTGAGGCTTGCAGAGGTGCTAAGTGTGTGAAGGTGAGTTGAATTTATGACCATGAATATGAGGTATGATCCATGGTTGATAAAGGTTCTTGAGGTGAGTGAAGAAGGGATGTTGAATTGAACAGTGTGTGAGGCTTGTGGTTCAGTTGCTAGGATATGGCATTTGAGAATGCATTCACTGATCTTGACACTGGTGTGAGGTCATTAAAATCCTCCTGTAGCACATCCCGGTCCTTGGGACTACACTACTTGCAATGACAGCAGTGGCTATTTGGTCACACTATCTTCATAGAAATCATCTGGTGGGCCTCCTAGCCTCTCTTCCCCAGTAAGCCTCATGCACTAAGGTCCCCACTGCTTCATTAGAGAACCTTAGAACATCAGAGAACCTTACAGCATGCTCCCTGCCCTATCATGCCATATCGTACAGGTCAGACTCTCTTTCCCAGACACTTTCAGCATAATGGTTGAGGTTGTTGGAGGTCAGTCATCCCAGCTCCAGGACAGTGTAGTGTTCTCAGGGTAGTGTCCTCAGCCCAACCAACTTCAGCTGCTTCATCAGTGACCTTCCTTCCATCATAAGGTGAGAAGTTGCACAATGTTCAACACCATTCACGACTCCTCAGATACTGAAGCAGTCCATGTTCAAATGCAGCCTTGGGCAATATCCAGCCTTGGGCTGACAAGTGGCAAGTAACATTCATGCCACCCAAGTGTCAGGCAATGACCATCTCCAACAAGGGAGAATCCAACCATCGCTTCTTGATGTTCAATGGCATTACCATCACTGAATCCCCCACTATCAATATCCTGGGGGTTACCATGGAACAGAAACGGAATTGGACTAGCCATATAAATACTGTGGCTACAAGAGCAGGTCAAAGGCTAGGAATCGTGTGACAAGTAACTCACCTCCTGACTCCCCAAAACCTGTCCACCATCCACATGGCATAAGTCAGGATTGAATGGAATATTCCCCAATTGCCTTGATGAGTGCAGCTTCCACAAACTCAAGATGCTTGACAACATCCAGGACAAAGCAGCCCGCTTGATTGGCACCACATCTACAAACATTCACTTCCTCTACCAACGACGCACAACAGCAGTAGTGTGTACCATCTACAAGATGCACTGCAGGAATTCATCAAGGCTCCTTCGACAGCAACTTCCAAACCCACGACCACTACCATCTAAAAGGACAAGGGCAGCAAATAGATGGGAACACCATCACCTGGAAGTTCCCCTCCAAATCACTGCAAAAGGTCTAATCCATGTTTTAGAAGGCCACATTGGAGACTTCAAAAATGGCCCAACCCATTTTTCAGGCATCTGGAGGTACAGGATATTGGACCCTAAATAGAGTTTCATTATACTTTTTTACATCCATAAAATGGGCACAATGAGATCCAATTTCTACCCCCAGGGAATCACTTAAAAGAAGCAGCAGAAGTTAAAGATTTTACTTGACGTTTCGCTTAAACATGTTTCAGTAAGTTTTTTTAGGTTGCAATTATTCCATGTTAAGGAGTTGTTATCGAACATTCTGAATTATAAATGCAATCCTAATTGGGCATCATCTGCTGACAGGTCCATTGAGGAATCTGGCAGACCTACATCGGAAATCAGTCTATTAACATATAGTCAGTCATTATCATGTACTTAAATTAGCTCTGTCTCCTTTTGCAGCATAGAACTCAGTTAGTGATGACCAATATAAACTCATCTCTATTATACTGGTCATGTACACAGATATGATAACATGTTTTAAATTAATTTGATCAAGAAATTTAAAATACATTTTTAGTCTATCATTCAGCTTTAGCAAGTTAGAGACTCTCATTAATATCATACCTTCCAGGCCATGATCAGTTTTATTTGGCACATTGCAGTATTGATAGGCCTCATAGATCGGGTCCAACCTTGGAGGGGCAGTGTACAGATCTACCAATATTCGTTTTCGGGCTTTAGCGACCATTCCACCCTCTTTTGGTTGTGTCACAGGAATCAAGTGCACTAGAACAAAGAATTAAAGTTAGCTTAGTTACTTATCAAGGCAAACAGCATAAGTATCGAAGACATTTGTGAAATGATAGATCCATTCTGGTTTAGAAACAGAACATGCAGTTTTTACTGGTAATGTGCACGCAATAATCAGATATTATAGTGAAGACATTTTTCTATTTATCAAGTATAGAAAAGCTAATTTTCCCTTTAGTTTATCGCTGTTGTCTATTTTCCTTTTCCAGTTGGCAGATACTCATTCCAATTCACAGTTCCTCAGGTAGTTACTCTCATTAGGTGCTTCAGCCACGTAGCTGTTTGCAAGTCTGAACTAGATGGTAAACATTGACAGACTATTAAAATGTGAGCAGCACCATAGCCAAATAAATCTCTGTTCTCACTTGACATCTAACAACATGTGCAGGATATTTATTGAGAACTGGAACTGGGGCTGGTTTTCCCCCTTCTAACCAAGACATGTGAAGATAGCTGTTTTCTACTGGTGCCTCAGCTAAAATCAGCTAACTCAGAATTAATCTTGGTCTAACCCTTAAACTTCCCAACCTGTATAAGGACATCATACCATGTTCATCCATTGAGCTAACTGGGGGAACTGAGATCCATGATTCCAAAGACATGCCACTCGAATAAGTAATCTATTATTTATTAAAGTGATGTTTCTTCTGAATTTTCAAAAGGTGCTGTACCTTTACATGGCACTGTAAATGGAAGGTTGTGCAATGGGGCAGCATCTAATATTACATGTAACTCTCCACAGTGAAGCAAAAGCAGTGCATTCCTGAAAGAAATCACCCCTTACTCTTTGTGTGAATCCCAGCCAGCAATTCCACTCCCCATATTTTATGAATCCTAATCTTGAAAAGAGAAGGGGAAAAGAGCTGTGTCTTTCTGCCAACATGAAAATCTGAGCCTCGTAGTTTCCCTGCATTTCTCTGTCCCAATCTCTTTCTCCAGTCCCATTTTCCTCCACACTTCTCCATTCTACAGCTCTCTCCTTTCCCCATCCTTTTCCGCCATTCCCACACTACAGTTTCCTTCCCGGGTTTATTCCCATCTCTTTAGGATAGAGAAGCAAAGGCAGGAAACTACGTGGCTACCTGAGCTTCTCATTCCTCCTCTTCTCTCTGCCATTGGATTCACATATCAGTCGACCCTCTAACATTACTTCACCTGAATGCTGCACTTGGTAATTATTCCACAGGAGATCAATTAATGATGGAATAAAATGCTCACTTGCTTTGATAAGGTTGCAAACCCTGGTGGAAATGACTAAGGACCCCACTAATCAATAACTTGTACAGTTTGCAAAAGGGTAGCTGGATCAATTGGTAAATTGGAGCAATTACTGAGGAAATGATCAATTGATATTCTAAAATCTAAAATAGAAAAACCTTTATAAATCACATAACTGTGACAACAGGTTTATGAAAAAGGCACGGAAAACAGAATAAAATGGAAATTAGAGGGCTGTGTTTCAACACTGAAGAAAAACTGTTAAAGTGGCTGCAGTGACTTTACTCCTTCCAATTCCACTACTTTCTCTGCAGCAATTTAATCCATTCCTTTGTGCAGAAGTGTGAAAGGCATCATTGGGGCTTGACTGCAATTTTAACCCAAAGACTGTGCGGGCAGGCCTTCATAGCTTCCCCAACCTCATGGGTTACATGTAGATGAGGCCAGGGAGTTAAAATCCCCCAGGCATCATGTTGCAAAGGATCACACAGTTTCTTTTCTGCCTTGGCCTTCACCTTCATAGCTCTCAATGGGAGCTAAAATCTGGACTTTATTAAAATTGGCAGCTACGGATTAGGAATTTGTTTGTATATGTGTGGAGTACACTGTCCTCATCGTGGTTTCTGGGTCAATAATCACATTAGAACTTCAGTTGTTTCTTGAAATTGAAATTACACCTCGTGGTCTTAGTGAATGAATGAATGTTTAAATAGGGGCAGAATTTTCAGTTCGGCGGATGGGCGCAGTCTCTTCCCATTCCCATTCGGGATCGGCCAGGGAATGAACCACCGGCCGCAATCGGCCTTTGACTGCGATTTCACACTGGCTGGCGCAGCCAGGTTGGGGGCGGGCGGGGGTGGGCGAACGATGAATGAAAGCTCCCTGAAGGCAGAGAGCTGCCTCAGGGAGCTGATGACTTTAAAAGCAATAAATCTGGAAAAAAAAAATCCACACATCAGAATTAGTCATCTGAGCATATAAATGATGAAAATTCTGTCCAGACAATTTTTAAAATTTAATAACGGAAACCTCATCCTGCGAAGTCTGCCTGGCGGATTCGCCCATTTGCCAACTTGCCAATTTGTTAAGTTGGACAGACCACGCAAAATCAGGGGCAATTGGAACTTTAATGAGCTTAATTTCCCTCTTTATTGTCGGCAGCCGTGCTTCTGACTTTTGCGCATGCCCCGCTAACCAAAATATCACGAGAGCAGGGATGATGTCGGGACGCTCGCCTGACGTCATTGCCTGCTATTTTACACTCGAGTGGGTTGGGCATGCCCTAGGGGCGATTCTGTGGTTGCATTCCCCCTACAAGTGAAGCTCCCAATTGGGAGTGCAGCTTCAGCCTCTTATGTTCATTGCAAGTTGTTTCCTCTGTTATATTTAAAGGGACATTAGCTTGCTTAAAAAATGTAAGTGGAAGGAATTTTATTAGCTTGTTCTAATATCCCAAGATGCAATCTCAGGGCCAAAGTATTTTTAAAATAAACAGGTCAACATTTTACATTTTAAATTATATTAATATTACACCCACAAAATCCAGGTATGTCACCTCCTCCAAAATGTACTAGTCCTTCAGCAAACTATGTATTCTACATTCAGTACTAATGTATTATTCCCAAAGAAATTTGCATAGCTTTAACTCACATGTCACTATGACAACCATCTCTACAGACTTCTGATAATAAATTAACTGCTAATCCTCAATCGAGAAAGTATAACCCCAGAACTATATTGCTTCAAGGCTCGTCATGTTTATTATGATTACAACTATTTGTAAATACCACAAACAGTGGTGATAATAAATTCAGAGCTATGAAGAAGGAAAATTGTTGGATCTTTTTTAATTGATTACCACTCAATTTATTTGAGTGGATTTTTTGAAAAGCATTTTTCAAACACAATTGCCATGTCATATGGATTAAGATCTGATCTTAATACATTTGTTAAAAATGTGCCAAATAATTTTCACAAATAACATACAGGTCATTTTAAAATTCCATATTCTGATGTGATGGATGTTATTTTGCTGCACTGAGAGTCAAGCTATTTAGATTTAAACAAGAATTATTCAGCATTTCAAGAGCCTTACTTTACGGAACACTATTTTATAGATCTATTTTTCATGAAGTTACTCTGGTAAATTTTCACAGCTGAACTAATCGTGCAAAAATTGGGATATTTAAACTTCCATATTTAACATGGATAGATTTCAAAGGAAGTTACTGCTTGCCCTGTTAATTTGATACATTGGCCCAGATCTTCTTGCAAATACCCTGCGTTGCTGATGTTCACAAAATTTTCTGTGCCCCAACAAATTGCGTGCATGCAAGTGAGAGGGGTAGAGGATGAGTGAGTGGGTGAGCAAACAACCGAGTGAGCGAGAGATGGGTGGGTGAGTGGATGAGTGAGCGAGCGAGTGCGCGATGAGTGAGTGGGTGAGTGAGAGTGTAGTCAGTTTGGGTTGGGGGTAGTCTGGTAGGGTTGGGCATGTGGGTAGTAGGGTGGCTAAGGGGAATAGTAGGGTGGGTCGGGGAGTATTTGGTTGGGGTCGGGGGGAGTTGTTGGTTCAAGTCAGGTCGGGGGATCGTGGGGGGGGCCAGTCGGGTCAGGGGGGGGTATCGATGGGAAGGGGGAAATTCGGTTGTGGTGCTCAGTTCAGTTACGCTGGTTAATCACGGAGTTATACTAGAGATTAACCGCTGTAGCGTTTCCAAGCTAAGTATCCAGGGTAAGTCCTGCAACTCTGGCCCAAGTCTCTGGCACTGAAATCAGTGTAAAAGACTTTCACGCAGGGTCTAAGATGGCGCATATCAGCCCATTAGCAGTTGAAACTACCCGGGCAATTACAGTGCATATGCATGCACCAAGACTTACACAGGTTCCCGACACAAAGCACCGACTTAAGTCTAGTTTCGCTGCTCAGGACATCGGAAAATTCAGACCAATGTTTGTCAACTAACTCAATAAAAATATATCAAACAATAAATATATCTGTCAGCAATAGCTTGTGATAGAAAGTAGGAAGTCAACTTTCCAGCATACAGGTATTAACTGTAAACAGAAAAACAACATTTCCAAATGCTTAACAGCTGGCATTAATGCTTGTTCTGCAGGCCTTATAAGATTATAGCAGACACGGCAAGAAGTAGTGGCATTGTGAGCAATTATCTGAACAGTGGTTTCACTGTTACTTTCCCTTTTCCGTTAAGTTTGTTGCCCAGTCACCACTGGTTTTTAGAAATGACTTTACAATATGATCCAGTTATAAATCTTCTCACACTAGTCTAAACAACTTTCAGTAAAACAAAAGGCTTTTTTAATGCTCTTTATATATATATATATATATATATATACACATACGTATTAAAAAAGCTTATTTATCACTCACATACTGGCAACATGCTCACACAACTTGAAAATAAAATTCACAACCCACATCCAATTATTCCACACAAAAGTATTTTGCCTGTAATATTTCCACACAGAAAATGTGTTATTCATATTAAACTGATATTTAAAATTGTACTTTTTTCATGGGATCAGATGTTCAGGTTCAGGAATTCTGACAAAGGGTTGCTGACTTGAAACATTAACTCTCTTTCTTTCCGTAGATGCTGCCAGTCCTGCTGAGTATTTCTAGCATTTTCTTGTTTTTATTTCAGGTTTTTATTTGTTAGGTCTGAGGGCACAGGCACATCAGACTAAACATGCAAATATGTGGTTACCCACACAACCAAGATGGCTATTCAAACAGTAAGTGCAAATATTTGCTCCAACTATTGGGGGGGAAGGGTGTGGGGAGGGAGTTTTTCCAGTTTCAAGACTCTTCTTCGAATATTGCTATAAATATGAAGTAAGTTTTAAAAATGTTTCTTCCACTGAAATTTGCTTTAAGTATAAGAGAATAAGTATAAGAAAAGTTCAGCCTTCACATTGAGGATACCCTCCGTCGTGTTATGTGACCCCAACACCGTACTAAATGGGATTGATTTTGAACAGATCTAGCAATTCAAGACTGGGCATCCATGAGGCACTGTAGGCCATCAGCAGCAGCAGAATTGTACTCGAACACAATCTGTAGCCTCATGGCCTGGCATATCCCCCACTCTACCATTACCATCAAGCCAAGGGATCAACCCTGGTTCAATGAAGAATGCAGGAGAGCATGCCAGGAGCAGCACCAGGTATACCTAAAAATGACCTGCCTGGTGAAGCTATAACACAGGACTACTTGCATGCCAAACAGCATAAGCAGCAAGTGATAGACAGGGCTAAGCAATCCCACACCCAATGGATCAGATCTAAGCTCTGCAGTCCTGTCACATTCAATCGTGAATAGTGGTGGACAATTAAACAACTCACTGGAGGAGGAGGTTCCACAAATAGCTCCATCCTCAATGATGATCAGTGCAAAAGATAAGGCTGAAGCATTTGCTACAATCATAAGCCAGAAGTGTCGAGTGGATGATCCATCTCGGCCTTCTCCAGAGGTCTCCAGCATCACAGATGCCAGTGTTCAGCCGATTTGATTCACCCCACGTGATATCAAGAAACGGCTGGATCGTGCAAAGGCTATGGGCCCTGATAATATTCCTGCAATAGTACTGAAGTGCTCCAGAACTTGCCAGGTCCCTATCCAACTTGTTCCAGTACAGCTACAACACTGGCATCTACCTGGCTATGTGGAAAATTGCCCAGGTATGTCCTGTGCATAAAAAGCAGGACAAATACAATTTGGCCAATTACCACCCCATCAGTCTACTCTCCATCATCAGTAAAGTAATGGAAGGGGTCATCAACAGTCCTATCAAGCAGTACTTGCTTAGCAATAACCTGCTCACTGACACCCAGTTTGGGTTCTGCCAGGGCCTCTCAGCTCCTGATCTCATTACAGCCTTGGTTCAAACAAACATGGACAAAAGAACTGAATTCCCGAGGTGAGAGTGACTGTCCTTGACATCAAGGCAGCATTTGACAGAATGTGACATCAAAGAGCCCTAGCAAAACTGGAGTCAATGGGAATCAGTGGAAAACTCTCACTGGTTGGAGTCATACCTAGCACAAAGGAAAATGGTGGTGGTCGTTGGAGGTCAGTCATCTCAGCTCCAAGACATCACTGCCGGAGTTCCTCGGCATAGCGATCTTGGCCCAACCATCTTTAGCTACTTCATCAGTGACCTTCCTTTCAACAAAAGGTCATTGCACAATGTTCAGCACCATTCACGACTCCTCAGATACTGAAGCAGTCCATGTTCAAATGCAGCAAGACCTGGACAATATCCAGCCTTGGGCTGACAAGTGGCAAGTAACATTCACGCCCCCCAAGTGTCAGGCAATGACCATCTCCAACAAGAGAGCATCCAATCATTACTCCTTGATGTTCAATAGCATTACCATCACTGAATCCCCCACTATCAACATCCTGGGGGTTACCAATGACCAGAAACTGAATTAGACTAACCATATAAATACTGTGGCTACAAGAACAAGTCAGAGGCTAGGAATCGTGCAAAGGGTAACTCACCTCCTGACTCCCCGAAGCCTGTCCACCATCTACAAGGCACAAATTAGAAGTGTGTTGGAATACTGTCCATTTGCCTGGATGAGTGCAGCTTCCACAACACTCAAGAAGTTTGACACCATTAGAACAAAGCAGCCCGCTTGATTGGCACCACACCCACAAACATTCACTCCCTCCACCACTCTCGCACAGTAGCAGCAGTGTGTACCAGCTACAAGATGCACTGCAGGAATTCACCAAGGCTCCTTCAACAGCACCTTCCAAACCCACGACCACTACCATCCAGAAGGACACTGGCAGCAGATAGATGGGAACACCACCAACTAGAAGTTCCCCTCTAAGTCACTCACCATCCTGACTTGGAAATATATTGCTATTCCTTCACTGTCACTGGCTCAAAATCCTGGAACTCCTTCTCTAACAGCACTGCGGCTGTACCTAGACCACATGGACGGCAGCAGTTCAAGAAGGCAGCTCACCACCACCTTCTCAAGGGCAACTAGGAAGGGCAATAAATGTTGGTCTAGCCAGCGAAGCCTACATCCCGTGACTGAATAAAAAAAGGAATGAATTTTCTAATTTTCCTTAACTTTGTAGATCATGACATTTTCATCTCCCAGCTAAGAGTTTAGCCTTTGGCTAAATGGTCACCAAAAGATCCATCATTATTTATTATCCTTAAATGAACTGTCACTTGAAAGCTCTTTTATTCCTATTTGCATTGTTAAATCCATTCTATTAAGAAAAGTTACATCTTCAAAAGTGGCTGTGTTACAGACTACAGACTGGTATTGCAGGTTAATGTAAATTCAAACCAAAGGTACAAATTAATTGCAATTTGTTGGGGTGATGTAACCAAGCAAGCAAAAGAGTTATGTTATTTTTCAGTCTCCACTCGGTGCTGTGGAGAGCAATGAATGTGTAAGAGCCGGGAATTGTTGATTCCTTACAGGTTTCAGTTCTGGGTGCCAGATAAGACAATGTATCCAATCTATGAGGCAATTTTTCTTGTGTAAGGTAATCCATTAACTTGACCAATGCTTCCAAGGTTGAGTCCGACCTTGTTACCTAATTCCCAAACATTTCCAGCAGAAGTCACCAGATCAGATCAAAGCTCTGCAACCTGTGACATCCAGTGAATGACGGACAAGTAACTCCACCTCTGTCCTCATCGATGACAAAGCCCAACACTTGAATGAAAAAAATAAAATTGAAGTGTTTGCAACCACATTGAGCCAAAAGTACCGAGTGGGTGATCCTTCCTGGCCTCCTCCTGAGACGCCAATGATCACAGATGCCAGTCTTTCAGCCAATTTGTGATTCCACATGGCATCAAAAAAATGGCTGAATGCACTGAGCAGAGCAAAGGCTACCGACCCCCGACAAAATTCCAGCTGTAGCACCGAGGACATGTGCTACAGAACTAGTCATGTCCTTAGCTAAGCAGTTCCAGTAGAGGTAACATCTGCACAAAAAATATGGAAAATTGTCCAAAGATGTTCTATCCACAAAAAATAAGATAAATCCAACATAGTCAAATACTATTTCATCAGCTTACTCTCAATCAGCAAAGTGATGGGCAGAGTTGTCAGCTGTGATGTCATGCAGCACATACTCACATATAACCTGTTCATTAATGCTCATTTTAGGATCCACCAGGCTCACTCAGATCCAGATCTCATTATAGCCTTATTCCTAATAAGGAGGCAAGAGCTGAGCTCCAGAGATGTGGTGAGAATGCCTGTCCTTGACATCATGTGTGATACCAAGGAACCCTAATAAAACTGAACTCAATGGACATTAGGGAATAAACCTGCCACTGGCTGGAATCAAACCTGGCTAAAAGGAAGATGACTGTGGTAGTTAGAAGCCAAGCTAACAAATATACGGTATGCCCACCATCCAGGAACTTAGGATGCAACATAAAACTAAACCACCATTTTAGTCATATTGCCACCAGATGATATCATAATGTACAGGGACAGTAAACACAACTGCTTTTCCAGCTGTAGTTCTAATATAGAAAGTATTAAATAAACAACAATGAAAATGGAACAGAAAAAGGAAAGCCAGAAAATGAGGGGAAATAGTGTGACCTAAGTGCTTAACTTAAATATAGGACATGGTTGCTTGAATAATATTAACATGAAACGATAAGAAGCTTAATAAAATAGGTGGTAAGCATGGACAAGGCAGGTTTGAATTTGTAAAAGAAAAGTTGACAAAATGGAACAGAATCCTGCATCCAGAGGAGAAGGAAAAAGCAGACCAAGCCTAAGGCTGAAGGCTGCCCCTGACAGCATAGTATTCTGACCACATCCTGCTACCTTAAGGGCAGACATGAGCAAATATTGCTGAAGGAGACAAAGAAAAAATTGTCAACTGCTCATTTTCCTAAACCGATTTCAACTATAATGAAACATACATATACACGTGTGTATATATCATGTATTTATAAAATTAGAGTTGTGTATGTAACAATAAGTCTATGTCAAAACAAATTTGAAGTCAGGAACAAATTGGAAATTATTAATGATTTGCTTGAGTGGAGAACTGACAAATGATGAGCTTACTAGACTTGCATACAAGCTGATTACAATGGATTGAGGGGCTTTCCCTCTCATAATTAGTGACCATTTTTGAAGGGTTTTCAGTTCCAAATGTCAGTTCAGCTGGTTGTAACATTGAGCCACACATGGATCCCAGCATTAATATAAACCAAGAATATGTTGCTTTCCAAGTGGATTTGTTACCAGATGCCAGATTTGTTAGCCTTCTATCCACCACAGACTGACTACAGAGTGGTCTGTGTGGATAAGGATAAAACATATCATTCATTATTAAAGGAAATCAATTGCTGTTGACGTCACTGGTAATTTGTTTATTTGAATAGTACACAGAAAACTGGTTCAAAGTGGAGCAATTTTTAAAAGCTTCTGAGCTGAAAAAAATTACATGTAATATATATTTTTTTGAAACCTTTGAAGCCACATGAGATAGATTGATTATAGTTTATTGTAGGTATTTCATGCTCCTGTCCTCTTTGTTCACTGCACATTAGTTATTCTGGAAATGGAGAACGTGTTATAAAGTGTAATGCAAAATAACTAGCAGGATGAAGTGGTTGATGGTGGTGAACTCTCACATTAGTTTTGCTGATCCTGGTAACTGATACAGTTGACATTTAACTGGAACTTGCACTATTTTTCAAGGTTTCCATTCACATAAAAAAGTAGATTTTATGAACTTGCATTTGCAGCTGAGAGCTTTGTGCACCAGAAGCGTATATTGAGACTCAGGCGTGTGGGTCAGTGGGCCTCTCAGGATTTTCTGTAAATTAAAAGTTAATGAATGGAAAATCCTGCAGGGCCCTGTGATACGAATGCAATTTATTGAATCTACCTTGTAGTGCTTCCCCACTTAAAACCAGTGCTACAACAAAGGATACAGACTATTGGCTTTGCTCACAGGTGAACTGCTGCAGAACAGAGCTAGAAACTTTAACAGTATTTTCATGGCAATTTGCTATTGGATTCAGTGTTCAATTTACATTGCATAATGAAAGCAAAAAATGTGATGTCATAAACTAAATTCTCCCATGACCTTTGAGTGCGCCTGAGTAGGATAGTGTGCCATATTATTAACAGCTACTCCCTAATTGTGTTATTGATCACTGGATATTATAACGGATAACAACCATGTTCTTCTAAGTCTCTTGAAAGACAGAAAAAATATACTGTCAGACCAATGTGTGCAGCCTAAAACTAATAGCTTTATTTATAGCCAAGAGTCTGGAGCTGTTAGGGAGGCAAAGTACTTTTAGTACAATACTTGTCATCAATTCAAGGTAACTTCAATCTACAAGGAAATGCTAAGCCTTTTGGTAGAAAAATATTTCTTGTAGACCTTTCTCATCAAACTTTCAAAGTGAGCTTCTGGATGGTGACAGCAGATGTTTGTGTCTGGGAAAGTAGATCTGGTGATTTGCAGATCAACAGGAACTCAGCATACACAATTGGATTTTGCAGGGGGTATTTGATGACAAAGTTCCAATCTTCGTCATCAGTGTCACACTGAAATTGACCACAACTACAGGATTTAATGCAGGTCAGATTAGTACAGAAATCCTAAAGTTTTAGTCTGTCATTCATTGGCCTCCCAGCACCATGCCCATTGCTCACCCCAGAGCTGGTAAATCAGTCAATGCGGCAAAAACCTCTCCTTTTCCATTCTTATATTGTCTTAGATACCCCGTAAAAGGTTACTTGTTCAATCAGGTATAACTGGGTTTTTACAACAATAAGCGTAACCACTGCTAACCAACAAATATGGCCCTGAAAACATAATTTTATATTTGGCGGGTGTTGCTACATGTCTCCATTATGATTAATTACTAGATTTTTTAAAACTAAATTTTTAAAATAATTTTCTAGAAAAGTTTTTTACATAATATTTCAGCTTCTACCTTCACCCCATGGGTTGAATTTACCCCCGTTGCGGAGGGAAGTTGATGGGCGGGCGCGCTTCCAATCGGCGCCCCTGATCGGAGGTGCAGTGCCACTTTACGTGGGCGGGCCAATTAGGGCCCACCTAGCGTAACGTCCGCACAGAAGCGCTAAGTGCTCCTTGTGTGGGCGGGTGGGGATTCTCAAAATCGAGAGTGCGCTCTTTCATGCATGCACACTAAAGAACACACTCATCTCCCTGAGGCTTAGTGCAGCCTCAGGGAGATCGGCTGTATATGTAAAAAAGATAAAAATAGAAAAATAAAATTTCCCTTACATGTCCCCTCATGTGACAATGTCACATGAGTTGGGACATATCCATAATTTTTACAAAATCTTTATTAAAATTTTTTAAAGCCTACATGAAAACTCATCCTGCCTGTGGATGAGGCTTCATGTTTTTTCTAGTTCCTGTCGGGGCTCCTGGTCTGCCCACCAACCTTAAGGTTGGACGGCCAGGTCCTTTAATTACTTAATTGACCCTGTTAATGGCCTCAATTGGTCATTGACAGGTTGGCGGGCGCGCAGCTGATTTTGCTGCGCTCCCGTCTTCCTGAAAATTTAAATCGGGCACGGTGATGTCATGAGTTTCCCCCGACATCACCGTGCGTCATTTTACGTGTTGGCGAGCAGGCCCCGCCCTCACTCGCCGACTCGTAAAATTCTGCCCTATGTGTCTGACCCCATCTTATTTTCACTCCATGTTAAATTTTTTAAAAGTGATTTGATTTCATTGTTTTTCTTGTCCTGATTGTCTGTCTGTGAGAATTATTTAATGTGATTGGCTGCTTGGACAGCTTGATGCATTACTGCAGCTCCACACTGGAAATTTCCATTAAAGAAATTTACGACCAATTGTACAGCGAGTGTGTTAAAATTCTCATCATAGAGATTGCGAGATCTTAGTGAGGCATCCCTTGAGGTTAGTGGCAAGCGCTCTTGCTTTGGCATTGAGCACAAAATCCAAGCCCACGTGTGCCACCTTATGGACAGTCCTTTGCTTCTTTTATTGGTCTTCCTCAGTCAATTACAGTAATCAGGGACTACTGAAGCATTTACTGACATATATTAAGAGCAAATCAAAGTGGCAACTACTAACCACTGTTCTTAAACTATACTGGGTGCTCCTTAGATATAAAATAAGGCCCTTTTGATAATCAATTACTTCACCACAGTCAAGCCATTACAATTTATTATTTTTTAAATATTTAAGAAAACAAAGTGTTGATTATAATTTCCTGGCTTAACTAATTTCTGAGCAGAGATATTGACACAAGCAGTGTAGGACAGGTATTTCTCATTGAATGTACTAAATAGATCTTCTGGCAAAATTGGATAACCCCTGAAGACAGGTGCAGGTAAGCAGCATGCAAACATCATGCTACATGCTCGTTACCATGACTGTAGTGCGCAGCCAGCGCTAAATGCACTGTTGAGTGTCTGCAAGCCTCAGCAGGGGCCAAGTTTATGCCCCACCTAAAGTTTGCCTGCACTGCTTTCTGCACTTCTTAGAAGGGGAGGAGCATTCTGGCTGCAACAGATGCTGGAAGTGGCCAGGAAGACTGTCCAAGCAGGAGGAACATTGAATAATGGTGCAACAAGACAAAGAGAGGGCTCCAAGGTTCTTCAACGTAGCACTGGAGCATTGGTGCAAGAGGTAGACAGGCGGATACAGGCTCTCTTTCCACAGAAGACCAATAGGCCCTCTGCACAAGAACTGTGAAGGCTGTGGCAGCTTGGCTGTCACAGTCAATGTCAGCAATGTTATGCCAAGGACCTGAATGTAAAGCCACAAGAAGCTCAGTGATGACTCGTGAATGGCCAAAGTCAATGAATGAATCTTCAAATGCCATACTGAGTCACTAGTCTCACACTTCTGCAGTTTCCCCCATGGAGAGACAACTGCCATTCCCCAGTCAGGCTGTAGGCACTGGGATAGAAGCACTTGGACAACCAAATGCACACAGGCAATACAGCAATGCACAAGGGTGATTAGTGGGTCTTTTGTGTTAAATATTGGATGATTTGTTTGATAAAATTAGTTTGGAATGTTTGTTTTGTAGTGGCTTTTACTTCAGCGTTTATTTCACCAGAAGTGTGTGCAGGTGGCATGAGTCTCTTCTTGGACGCCAAACAACAGCTCTAGTACCAAAAATACAGGCTCTCTATTGCTTAACATCCAAGTAATTGATATATATCATGAAAAGCTGAGGACAGGTACAGAACCCTGGTGAACATCACTTGTCACATCTCACCAATTAGAGTTGTCTTCCTTTACCTTTAATCTCTTGTGACCTAACTTCCAACCAATTACTAACACACAACTTTGTCACAAGGTTACCCCCAATTCCATGAACTCTAATTTTTGCTGATAATCTCCTGCAAATTCTAATCAAATTCCTTCCAGAAGCCATTTGGACAACATCCATTGACGCTCCCCTGGCCACCATATTTGTGGCCTCCTCAAAAGATTCAACTCAATTAGTCAGACATGACCCACCCTTCACAATTCATGCTGACTCTCTTTGATCTCACTCATACTTCTTTGAATGTTCAGTCACTGTAGGCTCTAGTAACTTCCTCACAAATGACGTTAAGCTGGAGGGTCTGTAGTTTCCTGGTTTCTCCCTCTCTCCTCTTTTAAATGAAGGTAAAAGATTCATTAACATTTTTGAATAATATAGACCTTTTGTGATGGAACAGAATAACGCTATGATCTATATCTACACAGCCTCAATTTTCTATTCCTCCAGGTGTTCAAGTTTTACGATGTAGCACACTTCCTGGGCATTGTTTCGTTCTGCATCCAAGATTGTTGCCAGTTCTTCAGTTTGAACTCAAAAAACCTATAATTTGCTAAAGGTAAAATGTACTACAGATGATAATCTCCTTTTAAGGGCTTCAGATTTTCAAACTACCTATGTTACTGATGATCATTGGCTTGCAGTCCCCAAGTCAGAAGGCTGTGGATTCAAGCCCCATTCCTTCAGCACAATAATCTGGACTGACATTCCAGTGAAGACTGAGCAAGTGGCAGCCTCTTTAAGGTGCTATATTTTGGATGAGACCTTGTATTGAAACCCCATCTGCTCTCTCATGTAAAAGATCCAATGCCACGATTCTTAAGAAGAACAGGAGGGTTATTACAAATATTTATCTGTCAATCAACATCAGTCTTGGCCCTCAGTACAAACTCTGTACCCTCACGAATAGTCCCATTTTGTGGAAACTATCTCAGGCTGAAGTGGACTGTTTTCAACCTTGGTCTTATTCAACCCCAAGTTAAACTTTAGACCTTATATCTTCTCCATCACAAAGTTTGCCTGCACCCACCTCAGCCCACGTGTTACTGAGACCATAATTTTTACATTTGCCACCAGCTTCAAATATAAACTGTTCACCCAAATTGCACCTTCCATAAACACCAAATCATCTAAAGTTCTGCTGCACAAAGCCTAATCCATAACAAGTCCAATTGCCCACCACACCCATCCTCACTGATGTATAATAGCTCTTGGTTCCATAAGGCCTCAAAGTTAAAACTCTCCTTCTGTTTGGATCTCTCCATAGCCCTGCCATTCCCTATGTCTGCAATCTTCTCCAGCCCTACGATCGCTCTTGCACTTTCCAATTCACTAACACGCCTTTTTGCACCCCTAAGCCCTACCCTAAGAGGTCCTGCTCTCCGGAATTCCGTCCACATCAAATCCCTTGGTCTCTCCACATCCCTTTCCTCCTTTGAGACTTTCCTTAAAGTCCACCTCTTTGTTGAAACTTTGGTCTGCCCTCCTAATCACTTCTTTTTTGGCTCAGTGTCCGTTTCCCTCACATCACTGTGAAGGACACTGGCATATTTTTCTACGTTAAAGGCACTGTATAAATGAAAGTTGTTGTTGTTCTTGAGAGGATGCTGGTGTGCTCAAAGAAGGTTCAGAAGGGAGCAACAGGAACTAGTTTGATATTATTATGGCATCAAAGGCAGTCATGCCAGTCATGGGCCATCAACAACAGAAATATAAAACTTAAAACTCATATTACTGTGAGTCTGTAACATGCTGCCAGATCACTATTGTTGCCTGTAAACAGTGAAAGGTTTTCTTTTAAGACACCATAACATCCTATAAATATAAACAAGGGACAATGATATACAGAGGTCAAGGGTGAGCATTACTCTCCTGGGACCATATATTTTATGTAAACCATCTAAGGATGATCCTAAGATTTGCAGCTCTAAGCTAAATGACAGAAGATTCCAGATCTGAACTTGCTGCAATGGTTTTGATTGGGCTTTACTTGTTCCTCGATTTCTATGCCATTATCCTTCTTGCATCATGATTGATAGATACCTATAATTCTCCTCACGGAATTTCCAGTCTCAGCCACGTGTGATTTATAATCTTTCAGGTATCACTCATTAAGCATGGCAATTATTCTTCTAGATTTTAAAAAGTGACATATTTTGATGCATGTCAATCTTAAGAATAAACTAGCTCGATACATTTACATTGTCTGTATTCTGTGTCACTTTTGCTCATTTTTTTTTTTTTACCAATTTTGAATGTCAGTTTTCTTTACTTCCCCACTGTCCTGAAGAGTAATTCCTGGGCACCCTCCAATACTTTACCCAAATATTTCTCCTCAGGAATAAGACTTGATAGTGAATTGCACCATGCTATTTAATTACTGAGGAAGGCACATCACAGTCTTGCTTAACCCTACACTCATCTAATATCCATAAATCTGTACTACATTAAGTGAAAGTAATTGGATAGTGATCAGGGTTAAAACGCTGTCCCTCCCTAACCCAGAACTTGAGGCTATTGTTGCATGTCTGCCAAATGCTACTTGAGACATGCCAACTCAGGTCAGGCTTGCAATTAAAGCTCATACCTTCCTGCTCTTGTTGAACAGTTGGGGAACTGTAAGTGTCATTCAGAACATTTCTACAATTAAGAGAGGCTGCGTGTTACCACACATAGACACAGCCACAAACAGTTGAGATGGCAAGTCTTTTGCATCTATCTCCTTGTGTTAGTGAGGGGCAGGAATGCATTTTAAGACTTTTCTCCAAAGCAAATAGAGTCTGTTCCTGCATAAACTTCACATACCAGCCAATACAACAGATGCTGAGAGCGGTTTATGAAACAGCTTAATAACCTGACCAATATTCCCAAGTGTCGTGACATGGCTCCATCTTGTTTATGCAACAGATGTTGCCATATTTCAAAGCTCTGGTATCAGTCCATTAATAGTACCAAGGACCAAGAGAAATTCCATATCTGATGTAGTTCACTGTTACCGGAGTTATACTGATACTAACCAGGTCTAAGCCAGATACTAAACCAGGTCTCTTCATTCTTTCACAGTCCCTTTCTACTATATTTAACTGGACCAGCAATATAAATACAGTGGTAACAAGAGCAGGTCAGAGGCTGGGAATTCTCTGGTGAGTAACTCACCTCCTGACTCTTCAAAGCCTGTCCACCATCTACAAGGCACATGTTAGCATTGTGATGGAATACTCTTCATTTCCCTGGATGAGTGCAGCTAACACTCAAATGCTTGGCATCATCTAGGACAAAGCAGCCCGCTTGATTGGCACCCCATTCACCACCTTCAACATTCACTCCCTCCACCACCAACGCACAGTAGCAGCAGTGTGTGCCATCTCCAAAATGCACTGCAGCAACTCATCAAGGCTTCCTCGACAGCACCTTCCAAACCCACGACCACTACCACCTAGAAGGACAAGGGCAGCAGATGCATTGGAACACGACTGCCTGTAAGTTCCCCTCCTAGCCATACACCATCCTGACTTGGAACTACATCACTATTTCTTCACTGTGGCTAGGTCAAAATCCAGCAATTCCATTCCAAACAGCACTCTGGATATACCTACTCCACATGGGCTGCAGTGGTTCAAGAAGGCAGCTCACAACCATCTTCTCAAAGGCAATTAGGGATGGGCAATAAATTATGGCCTTGCTAGCAATGATCACATCCCACAAAAGAATTAAAAAATCACTCGTTCTTTCAACAGCGAATAAAGTGGGAAATCAACAACCTTCAGTATTATATATCGATGGAAAACTTTGTTTTATTCAGGACATCCTCAATATTTTGTTACCTTAGAATTTTTTAGGACACATTGTCACAAGGGTAAATTACTAATCTTAATGTAACAGTAATATTTGCCCTGTATTAGTGATTACTGTATTACTGGCATTTTAGTCCAAATCGGGTTTTGCCTCTACAGCTATGCATGATTTTCCACTATCTTTTCCTCAATGGAGCACACAGCTCTTGGCCTTGTAAAAAGGAATTTAGTTCTCTGATTACTATTGTAGATTACCTCAAATGTTTAATATACATCCATCAAGTGCCATGTCGCTATTTCATTAGGAAACCTATTAAGCAGGACTTCTGCTTTGGTGAAATCCAAGCAAAAACTTTGTAACCACACGATTTTCCAACATTGATCCAATTGCATTTTTCATGGTCAGATGAACTTAAATATTTCTGACAGGCTTGAAGTCAGGTTCTCATCCATATCAGGGAGGCAGTTTTAGTAGTGCAGGTGGCTGGGGTGGTGGAGGAATGACTGCTGCTGGCCTCCAGCATCTGTAGAATTGCAGCAGGGCTCCTACTGCTCAACTGAAGAGAAGTCTTAACTTTTCAAACATTTTTGAATTTCATGAAGCAGGCTTTGTGAAACTTAAATGCCTTAGTGACACTTGACACCAGTAATACACTGGTATCCCAAGTGTTCCCCTGACAGTAATAATGAGGAATAAAATGAGTGACCACCCACCCCCCCACCTGCTCTGAGTGGTGATGATGGGGGTGGGGGAGGTGGGGGCAGTGGGCATTTTTAGTGATTGAAAGTAAAATGTGCCTTGTTAGAAGCAGCTTATCTGAAACTTCTCAATGCCAACACTTTAGTAAGACATTTAGTATTAAACACGGTCCATGGGAAACTCTGCTCTATACTTAATTGGGTTTCACCATATGTTTTCAATGAACGTAAATAATACACTGTTTATGTGAAGCATTCCTATATTCGCTGGATTTAGAAAGTGTGGAAATGTTTTTCCCAGGAATAGATGAAAAGTTTGACTGTCATATTTGCTATTTCTAGATCCAGCAATTGTCACCACCTTTTGATTTCTTCAAGCAACTTGTGCTCCTAATTCAGAGAACCTGCTCACACCTCCATTTTACTTATATTTTTAATGGTTCCGGTATATTCTAGGTTTCTGTAGGCAGAACCCTGGAAGTCTACGACCTCTTTCATAGAATTACTTCAAGTACAAACAAACAAAGCTACTTCTTTGGGGCAGGTCTGAGCTTTAAGAAGCCTGTGGCAATGTCTCCCACACCAAACTGCGTAGTTGCCAAAGTCTGAGCTGCTGTTGGCAAGGGTGCTGTAACATAAAGGATCCTTTCAGTGCTGTTTTTTCCTGTTTCTCCCAATTTAAAATTATATCAGTCATCCATTTACCTTCAGTAACTCACCAATGTGCCCATTATTTATATAAGTGACGGGGTTCACATGCTATTCAACTGAGAGGAAGCATCTTGGCCTCACCTAATGTCCACTGGATAGCAATCGGAATGCTAACCGATTTCTCCCATCGTCCATAAGCAATGAGGTCAATTATGATACTCACTCCACCAACTCAGTTCCATCCAATAAGACAGCGCGGGCTGGAAACTGGATCTAGGGCCTTACAATCTGCACAGCTCAGCTACTCGCCAAATAAACTCATTAAGCTATTATGGAAATTTACTGCAGCTTTTTCAGAGTGACAATAAACATTATTCAATTTACAGCGCAGAAGAATGCTACTTCCATCAGATTTCCTGGAAGACATGCAGTTTATTACAAATCAATGAACCTTGGTTTCTTCTTTGAACTCCAACAGAGCCATGGGAGAGGAACAGTTTGTATATTTTTGCAAAGCTGCTTGATGCCACAGAGATGGAAGTTAGCACATATAAATACATATGAAAGGTATTTCAGCTCCACCGATGTCTGAGTTGAGAAATTAGCTAAGTCTCACAGGCTGAGGAATAGATTGTTGAGTTAGCTGATATCAGGCAAGGTACCAGTGGGACTATGAAAACTGGTTGAAATTTCCATAAGTGAGGGAAGAGAGAGAGAAAAATCAGATGGAAAGTGTTTACTTGTTGAGATTAGATAAAGCTGAATTGTTGTGATGTCTTTTGTCAGGTAGATTCCCAATACTCAATGACTGAATTCACACATAAAGAATTCCCATTAGCACAAGGCACTCTAGGCTGACTGACACCTTTGGAGCTATACCCCACTGAGCACCTTCAGGAAAGGAGTGAACATTTTTCTGGTGAAGGTAGATTGTGGATTGGAAAAAAAGCACACTGAATGTCGTGCGAGCACAATGCTTCAGTACTCATGGAACTACACACCGTCTGACATTACTTTTCTACACAGAAACATAACAACACTGTGGTGCTCCTACTGTACAGCAATATCAGTATATGTAATGCTAAATCATATAGGCTAGAAGTTCCCAGGTTCAATTCCTGGCTTGCGCTGATCAAGCAAAACAGCCAGGGAATTGGACTTCTAGATTTTGGTAATGGTAAGGTGCATACATGATCAGACTGGGTTATGATTCACTCCATGATTTAATATCCTTGCAAGGTACTCGGTGTCTGGACTCTTATAACGAATAACGACTTGGATAAGGTATAGCAAGATTAAGTATAGGTACAACATGGTTTACAGCCTCAGATCATGCTCCATGGCATGAGATGGCTTTCCACATTTTGGTCAAAGCACAATGAAGCTACAGTGTCGAAGAGGGTTGCAAATGTTGTGTGGTGACTGACAGGAAAGCTTCAAGACACCAGAGATGTGCTGTGTTCTGCTCACAGTCAAAAGTGAAACTAAAACTTGATTACGCGACACACTTCCTTTCTAGTGATGTCATACTGTTATCTCTTGAAGGCATATTATGACAGTGGATGGCTATTAACACCAGTGGAACTGTACTTCAGCAGGAATTAGGGAAAGGGGAAATATTTGAAAGAAAAGGAAAATTGATGAAATATTCAATGTTGAGTAGCAGACAGTGGATGCTTTTAGACATTTTTGAAAACATTACCCATAATTCTGAACTGGAAACCACACAACTAAATGCATTTTTGCTGGAGAAACTTCATGCATGGAGCTTAACGCTGAAATCTAATTTATCTCTCTTTTTACCTCTCGCTTGAATTATCTAAAAATGGGGCTTTCCAACACTGCAGAAGAGTTAATTTGCCACTCATCCATAAGAAAATATAAGCCTAGATCCTAATGGCAAAAAGACCCTAATCATGAAAAACTATCTAATACATCTTAATTTACTGAACCGATGCTCAAATAAAAGTACAGCGTATTACTAAACAAAGACAATAAGAACATGCATTATACAGGACCCAAGACATATACAACTTCCAGAATGCTTATTTTCTAAAGAACTTGATCCATTGAGCTCTGGTAATATTCAGAACATCTTGCAGTTCTTCTTACAGTTGAATATGTGGCACAAAATTTTAAATGTATCAGCGCTGTTGTCATTGTTGTGGGTTTTAGATGAAGTTGTCCACAGGGTGGATTTATAGATACTGCTGGAGGCAAGGCTGTTGGTAAACTCTACCTTTTATTGAATATTCTACCAACTAGTATAATGCTAGCAGAAGGCTTCGCATAGAACTCTCAGCATATTCCATTGTCATGTGATCTTACACCACTGATGATGTAGACTGTCTATTTACATAGTTAACATTAACCCTTTACACTACATCTGACCCCAAGTCTCTGACGATATTAGATACATCATTTACATTATCCTACATCTCCCCCTGAAGACCAAGTCTTTATTCCTGGTTCACAGAGATAAACGTTGTGGTGGTTTCATCAATCTCCCCGACCTTGTTCTCAGCTCTCGGGGGACGTATAGGATTCAAGTTCTCCAAGTTCTCTCTCGAACTCTCTAGAGTAGTATGTGAATCATCAGAGACTACTGGCTCTCTGTACAGGTTGTCTTCATGATCGACTGGGTAGTTGGTCCATTCCATTGATTGTTGCCTTCTTGTAGATATAAGTGTACTTCTGTTTCTTCTCACCATTCCATTTTCAGTGTCTACAAGGTAGGATGGTGCATTTAGTGTTTTTGCTAAGATTTGGCCTTTGTGATTCTGATCACAAATCCATACTGATTAATCTGGCTGGAGTCCTGGTAACTTATGCACTCTATGACATTGATTATGTTTTTCTGGTTTGATTTGCATGATACTCATCCTCCTTCTCCCTTTCTCTCTCCATGTCCGCTGCTTTGAGACATGCAAAGGCACATGTGAAAGAATAGGATGCTGAGTCTGTCAAATTCTTCCCCCATTAGAAGTTCTGCCAGAACCAAACCACTCTGAAGCAACGTGGATTGGCAGCTCAACAGTGCTAAGTTGATATCATCATTTTTCTTCAACACAGCCTTGACCATCAGGAGCACTCGATACTGATGTAACCACGATGATAATGTCAGATGACTACGAGACTGAGATCTGGTGGGAAGAAGTACAATCTCATGTAGAGTACTGAGATATATACAGTAAATAAACAAGAATGGCTTTTACGAATAACGATCTTTGGCAGCATTCAGGGAAACCTTAAAGAAACCCCAAACAGACCTTGAAGTCAAGACAAAATACCTTCCTTTCTCCTATTTTGGCCTCTCCATTAGCTTGTGGTGTTTGGATGAAGTAGTCATGTGGATAAATCCATGGGCTTCTGTGAACTGCTTAAAACATACATTTGCAAACTGTGGGCTATTGTCTGAAATGACTAGATCTGGAATGCCAAGTGTGGCAAAAATTTCTTTTAATGATTGCTCCCGAGATGGTACCATGAAGACATTTAACCTCAATACATCTGGAGTAATAGTCAACATGCTATCAAAAATGTCTTTCTCTTGAGCTAGAAATGGTCTGAGACATTGCTACAGCCTGGACGGAAATGAGAATACCATCAGTGGTTCCCTTTGCTCCTGGCAATGGAGCGTATAGATGATGCAGCTTGAAAATCTGATGATTTCTAGATTGTATGGCCACCAAGTGGAAATTTGTGCTCTAGCAGAACACTTTGTAATGCCCAGATGTCCTTGGTGTACCCGCTGAAGGATTTCAAGTCTGAGGACTCTTGATATGACCAATTTCTCGTTATAAATCAGTAAGTCATCCACAACGCTGAGATGTCTTCGGTGCTGGAAGTATTGTTTCAGGATGAGATTACTTGGAACATATTCTGGTCATCCACTGATTCTGTATTCCTGAATTTTAACACATTCTTCATCTGCTTTTTGTGCCTTTTGAATTTCATTTAGCCTCTGTGTTGTTGGTAAAAAAAAATGTAGACAATGAAATATAGAATGCCACATCATTGACAAATTTATGTCCTCTTGATCAGGCTTTTCAACAGGAATGCATGACAATGTGTCTGCCGTTGTTTGTTGTTTTCCTTGATCAAGTTTGTCCATCTGTTTCTTACTTGATACAAGTTGTCCTTTCAGGTAATGAACTTGTGGCTCCTTCGCCAGCGGTTCATGGGAAATCTTCTGCCTGATTTTCTCAAGATTCTTATATGGTTCTATTAGGTTTGGTAATTTCTCCCAAGAATGGCACTTGATTGTCTTTTTCATCTTCAATTTCTTGAATGCTACATTAGTTTCTCCTTTATTTTTTGAGTTAGGAGCTTTTGCTGCAGTGTACAAATTTAAAATGTCCTCTTCTCTTACAGTAATGATATTCCAAATTTTTAGCAGGGTATTCTTTGCGCTGATGCAGCCTTTTCCTGCTACAGTGGACACACTGAATAATGATGGCTAATGTGCCCTCTTTGCTTTTTCCCTATTTTTGCTGCCACTTCTGTGATCTACAAACTGCACTCAGTCGTCTTTCTCCACGAAGTCTTGTTATCGCCTTGAATAAATACACAATTTTGCTTTCTCACTTCTGCCTGCTTCGTTACAGCCTTCGATAGCAATAAATCTTGCTTCAACTGCAGAAAATCTGATAAAGCCTCCTCCAACAATGCAATCCTGAATTAATCCATCTTTCTGGGGTCAATATTCTCAATTCTCAGCTAGTCAATACAAACCATTAATGAAGGAATCTACAAGCTCTCCCGGTCTTGGGTATGCCTGTTGAACTTCGCCCTTTCTATGATGCTGTTCCTTCTAATGCTAAAATAAATATCAAAGGCTTTTATAATCCCTATTGTATTTCGCTATCTCTTTGTTTATGCCCTGTCAGACTATAATGTCTTCTGCACTACTGCCTGTGGCGTAGAGAAGTATATTAATCAGTTCCTTGCTCATCTTCTTTGCTAGTCCTGGAGCAGTTCTGAACCTGGTAAATCTACAATGCCAGTTCTGCCACTTCTCTGTTTGATCAGTGCCTTCCACATAGTCAACATGCTGGTAAAGGAAGAATTTTCTCCATGGCTTTCCTTCACTGCAGCCTTTCTTTGAATTCTGTTGGGGTTTTCCCTGTGCTGTCCTTGTCCCGCAGTTGTTTCTCTTACTGCTTATTCCAGTCCCTGGGCTCTTTACTTGATGCTTTTTCCTTTTCGTTGTCACCATTTGTTATCATTGTTGTGGGTTTTAGATGAGGTGTCCACAGGAGGATTTAGAGATACTGCTGGAAGCAAAGCTATTGTTAAACTTTATCTTTTATTGAACATTCTACTAATCATATACAGTACAAGGCTAGCACAAGGCTTTGCACAGAACTATCAGTCTACTCTGTTGTCATGCGATCTTTCTTACATCACTGATGATGTCGCCTGTTTATTTAACATTAACCATGTACACTACATCAGTTGTTTTAATATAAAGAATCCAGTGTCAAGAAACAACAAGCAATGCGAAGAAAATGGAAGGGCAAATATGGTGAAATTAAGTATTGAAGAATGCATGGATCTATGAGAAAGTCCACACATTACCCAACCAGTGATGAACTTTCCTACCTTGGGTGGCTAATTAGTGATTTATTTTTATATCAAGAAATATATAAACAAATGCCAGAACCCATTTTACAGGTTTACCAAGGGAATCATCATAGAAGACATAACAAGACTTCCATAGGTAATGAAAGTTAAGCAGACTTTTGGGAAGGGCCATCTTAACAGCAGATGATAAGATGACAGTAGGAGTTGTACTTAATCTACTCTGTAAGTGAGACTGTGACTGTGTTTTATGGCTAGAGAAGCAACTGTGATTGCAGTTTGAAGTTGGGTCTTGGTGGTGTAGAGACATGCAAGTCCCTCAAACAGTAGAGCCAAATACAACTAAGTGGAACCAGCACTTGCTACTCATAGGGACTTCCGCAGTGCTATCAGAGGCAGGAGTGGGAGGAGCTGCAGCTCCATTGGAAAGGAATTGCATTATCAAGTTTCTTTCCCACCACACCACTGGACCTACACATCCCCGTTGGGTGACCCATTATATGTCTGAAAGCAGCTGTAAGATATCTCTAATGTGGGTAAAACCCACTATCATTGCTCTTTCTAACCAATTTCCTGGCTGTGACACATTCTAAAAGTAGGTTGCTCAATCTTTCAGTGGTACTAGGCACAGTATTGCTGCGAGAACACTGATTAACACATCTCTACTGCTTGGGCTCTCCTGTAATGGTCTGTAAACCTTATTCACTTGTTTGGAAAGACTGCCAATTGTTCTGTGGTACACTTCTGTAAAATCTTTCCACAGGATTGCAATCGTCTTTGACAGGTTCTGCAGACATATCATAGTTACCTCAAAGATTGTGGCATCAAGTCTCATTTGACAATTAAGCAGTATGGGCTTGAACTTGTCCAGATCTTGCTCCTTCATCTCCTACTGCCTCAACTTATTCCTTTAGATTGCCATTCACCAGTGCCCTTTCCCAAACTCTCTTGAATGCACATGGTCACTCGTTCACTCATCCACCCACTCATTGAAAGACTTGAGATCTTTAAAAACTTAACTGAATACTTTTATGGACACCTTTAAAATGCTGTAACGCAGCAACACTCCACATGAATGATTCAATCCTCACTTTAGCATCCCAATAGTGTACTTTATTATAATTCTGGTTGAGGCATGTGGGTCATTGTCTTTATATTTCACTGCTTTAGAAGGTTTTTCTATGTGGGTTCATCAACTGCAAAGGAGAACCCTGGCTAGAATAGTGATTTCTTAAAATATATTAGTTCTAATCCCATGGCGTAGACATGCTGAAGGGCAAGGACAAAACAGGGGCTCGATTAAGTGACATCCGTAGCACTACTGAAAGAAGGTAGGGAGTTCTCCTGGTGTTCCAGCCAACATTACACCCTCAACTAACACTACCCCCCTGACGCAACTAACCCTCCGACCCAACTAATTCCCCGATCCAGCTCAACTACCCCACCTCCCGACTAACTGCCTGATCCAATTCAGCTACCCCTAAACTGACTAATCCCGCAAACCAATTACCCCCAACCTGACTAACCCCCATGACCCAACTAAACTCCCAACCCAATTCAACTACTCCCCCAGCCAGAATAACTGCCCAACCTAACTCAACGCCTTCCCTAACCCAATCAACCCCCACAACCCAAATACCCATGACCCGACTAACACCCCACCAAACCCGACTCAACTACTCCCCCGTCCCGACTAACTATCCAATCCAACTCAGCTAAACCCCTGCCTGGCTCAACTATCCCCCTGACCCAACTAGCCCCTTGACCCAACTCAACCACCCAGCCTGACCAACCCTCTAACCCAACTACCCCCAACCCAACTAACTCCCCGAACTGACTCAGCTACTCCCTCAATCTGACTAACTGCCCAACCTGATTCAACTAAACCCACGACGCAACTCAATTACCTCTCCGACCCGACTAACCCCATAACCCGACCCGACCACCCACCCGGCGTGATCTGATTTACCCCCAGGCCTGACCCAACTGCCCCCAACAACCTGACAAGACTACCCTCCCCAACCCGACTATCCACACACTCACCCATCCAATTGCCTACCCACTCACAACACCTCATCTTTCAATTGGGCACTTTACAATCTTCTGGACTCAGCAGTGAGTTCAACAATTTCAGATCACACACCCACTGCTCTATTTTTTCAGAGAGAAGGAGCTGGTAATGGTTCTGCTGTTGGCATTTACACCTCTTCTAGACCCATCTTTTGTTTCATTACTTGTCCCATTAATCAACCCCTTTTGCCCTGCACCATCATCTCTACTGTCATTTAATCACTCCTGGCCTCGGCCCAATCACAGACTTTCCCTTTTGTTCTTTCCTACCCTCTTCTTCCCTCTCTTCATTCTCTGGTTCTGTACTTGTTTGTAAAGTGGTGTATCTTTAACTTCTTCCAGTTCTGACAAAAGGTCACCAACCTGAAATGTATCTCTGTTTCTCTTTATACTGGTGCTGCCTGACCTGCTGAGTATTTCTAGCATTTTCTATTTTTCCTTCCAAGACATGTTTCCATTTCTGATCAGCCACTATGCATAACGTGTTACTCAATGGCTCAGGATGTCACAATAAATTTTGTATTTTATCAGCCTCTGTGAAAAGAACTCCTTAAGTATAATAATGTGAAAGGACATTTTCTAGTGAAAGCTGATTGAAAAATGACTTTAGGTCAGTGTGGTACACTTAAACTACAACAACAATTTGTATTTATATAGTACCTTTCACATAATAAGACACACCAAGGCACTTCACAGAAGCATTATAAAACGAAGTATGACACTGAGCCACATTGGACAGATGAACAAAAGCACAGTCAAAGAGGTAGATTTTAAGAAGTGTCTGAAAGGAAGAAAGCAAGGTAGAGAGGTGGCGAGGTTTAGGGAGGGAATTCCAGAGCTAGGGCTTAGGCAGCTGAAGGCATGGCCACCAATAGTGGAGCAATTAGAATCGTAAATGCTCAAGAGGCTAGAATTAGAGGAGTGCAGATGTATCGGTGCCTTGGAGGTATGGAGGAGATTATAGGGATTAGGAGTGGCAAACCACGGAGGGTTTTGAAAATAAGGATGAGGATTCTAAAATTGAGGTGTTGTTTAATCAGGAGGCTGTGTAGGTCAGCGAGCACAGGTGTGATGGATGAATGGCATTTGGTGCATGTTAGGGCACAGGCAGCAGACTATTGGATGAACTCAGCTTTGCCGAGGCCAGAATGCGGGAGGCCAACCAGGTGTGTGTTAGAACAATCAAGACTGGAGGTAACAAAAGTATGGATGAGGGTTTCAGCAGCAGGTGAGCTGAGGTTGGGGCAGAGACAAGGTGATGTTACAGAGTTGGAAATAGGCAGTCTTAGTGATTGAAAGCTCATCTCAGGGTCAAATATGAAACTGAAGTCACAACCAGTCTGGTTCAGCCTCAGACATTTGCCAGGGAGAGTGATTGAGTCAGTGGTGAGGGAATGGAGTTTTTGGAGGAGACCAAAGACAATGGCTCCAATCTTCCCAATATTTAATTGGAGGAAATTTCTGCTCCTCAAGTATTGGATATTGGACAAGCAGTCTGACAACCCAGATGATGGTGCAGGGTGTTGAGGGAGGTGTCGTCAGTGTACATTTGGAAAATAGCTTTGTGTTTTTGGGTGGTGTCGCCGGGGGCAGCATATTGATGAAAAATGTGAGGAGTCCAAGGATAGTTCTTTAGGGTGTTAACTGTGCAGGGATGGGAAGGGAAATCAAGAATGCCGATTCTCCAGTTACGATTAAATAACTAAGAATGGAACCAGGTGAGTGCAGTCCCACCCATCTGGATGTTGGTGGAGAGGCACTGGAAGAGGACGGTGTCGCCAACTATGTCAAAGGCTGCAGGCAGGTTGAGAAGGATGAGGAGCAGTAATCTGTCTTCGTCACAATCACATGGAAAGGCATTTGTGCTAATATAACAGCTTTGGTAATGGTTCACTTTCATCAGCACCTTGATTATACTGACTGAAAATTTGATCTTTATAATAATATGAACATACGAGTTAGGAGCAGGAGTAGGCCACTGGCCCCGTCAAGCCTGCTCTGCCATTCAATAAGATCATGGCTGATCTGTATGTAACCTCAACCTCACATTCCTGCCCATCCCCTAATAGCCTTTCACCTTCTTGTTAATCAAGAAACTATCTAGCTTTTTCTTAAAAATATTCAGACTCTGCTTCCACTGCCTTTTGAGGAAGGAAGACTCTCGACCCTCAGAGAAAAAATTTCTCATCATCTCTTCTTAAATGAGCAACCCCTTATTTACAAACTGTGACCCCTTGCTCTAGATTCTCCCACAAGAGGAAACATCCTCTCCACATCCACCTTGTGAAGACACCTAAGGATCTTAAAGGTTTCAATTAAGTCACCTCTTACTCTTCTAAATTCCAGTGGATACAAGCCTAACCTGTCCAGCATTTCCTCATAAGACAAGCTGCCCATTCCTGGTATAAGTCTAGTAAACCTTCTCTGAACTGCTTCTAATACATTTACATCTTTCTCTAAATAAGGATACCAATACTGTACACACTACTCCAGATATGGTCTCACCAATGCCCTGTACAACTGAAGCATAACCTCCCTACTTTTTTAATCAATTCCCCTCACAATAAACAATAACATTCTATTAGCTTTCTATTACCTGCTGTACCTGCATACTAACTTTCTGTGATTCATGCACTAGGACACCCAGATCCCTCTGAATCTCAGAGTTCTGCAATCTCTCACCATTTAGTCAATAAGCTTCTTTTCCTGCCAAAATGAATGATTTCACATTTGTCCACATAATATTCCATTTGCCAGATCTTTACTCACTCACTTTGTAACCTCCTTATGTCCTCTTCACAATTTACTTTCCTACCTTTCTTTGTGTCATCAGCAAATTTAGCCACCATTTCTTTGGTCCCTTCATTCAAGTAATTTATATAAACTGTAAAAAAATTGAGGCCCAAGCAGTGATCCCTGTGACACCCCACTTGTCATATCTTGCCAACAAGAAAAGGACGCATTTGTGCCAACTCTCTGCTTCCTGATAGCTAGCCAATCTTCTATCCATGCCAATAAGTTACCCCCAATACTATGAGTTTTTATTTTCTGCAATATCCTTTGATGTGGCACTTAATCAAATGCCATCTGGAAACCCAAGTACAGTCTATCCACCGATTCCCCTTTATCCACAGCATGTGACTCCTTCAAAGAATTCCAATAAATTGGTTAAACATAATTTCCCTCTTACAAAACTGCTGACTCTGCTTGATTGCTTTGAATGTTTCTAAGTGCTCTGCTGTAACATCTTTAATAATAGCTTTTAACATTTTCCTTCTGACAGATGTTAGGTTAACTGGCCTATATAGTTTCCTACTTCCTATCTTCCTTCCCCTCCCACCCACCCACCCTCCACCCCCCATTCCCATCCCCGACTTTTTGAATAAAGGAATTATATTTGCTATTTTCCAATCTAATGGAACCTTCCCCAAATCTAGGGAATTTTGGAAAATTAAAACCAGTGCATGAACTATCTCACTAGCCACTTCTTTCAAGACCCTAGGATGAAGCCCATCTGGGCCTGGGAATTTGTCAGTCTGCAGCCCCAACAATTTACTCAATACACTTCCCTGATGATTGTAATTTTCCCAAGTTCCTTCCTCTCTTCCACTACCTGATTTACAGCTATTTCTGGGATGTTATTTGTGTCTTCTAAATTGAAGACCGAAGCAAAATACCTATATAATTGATCCGCTATCTCCCTACTTTCCATTATCAATTCCCCAGACTCACCTTCTATAGGATCAATGCTCACTTTGTTAACTCTTTTCTTATTTAAATATTTATAGAAACTCTTACTATCCATCTTTATATTACTAGCTGGCTTTCTCTCATACCCTAATTTTTCCCTCTTATTAATCTTTTTGTCATTCTTTGCTGTTCTTTATATTCTTTCCAATCTTCTGACCTGCCATCTTTGTGCAATTACATGCTTTTTCTTTAAGTTTGATACAGTCTTTTAGTTAACCACGGATGGTGGGCCCTCCCCTTGGAATTTTCCTTTCTTATTGGAATGTATATATTCTATGTATTCTGAAATATCCTTTTAAATGACTGCCATTGAACTTCTATTGACCTATATCTTAACTTCATTTGCCAGTTCACTTCAGTTGGCTCTACTTTCATACCCTCATAATTGTCCTTATTTAAGTTTAAAATATTAGTCTTGGACACACTCATTTCTCCCTCAAAATTAGTGCAAAATTCAAACATATTATGATTGCTGCTTCCTGGGGGTTCCTTCACTATGAAGTTATCAACTAACCCTATCTCATTTCTCAATACCAGGTCTAGTAATAGCCTGTTCTCTGGTTGGCTCCAGACATGCTGTTCTAAGAAACTATCCCAAAAACATTCTATAAAATCCTCATCTATGCTACCTTTGCCCATCTGATTTTCCCAGTCTATATGTAGATTAAAATCCTCCATGATTATGGCTGTACATTTATAGCAAGCTTCCATTATGTCTTCTTTTATACTGTGTCCTACTGTGTAGTTACAATTAGTGGGCCTCTATGTTGAGGTGATTGTTCTGTTTATGTGTGCTCACAAACGTGGCTAGTACTTTTTCCCTGGCAATGAAGGTTGAGGTGTTGACAGGAGTGTCAGAGCAAATTAAATCAGTTCAGTTCAGTTACTAAAGCGCCCAAGAGATCCAATGGACTTCCTGAGCACTAGACTTGGCATCGCACTATTGTTACCATGGTAGCAGTGTGAAGCAGCCTCCTCTATGAGATTTTGGTTTCAAAGTGCTCCTGTCTAAATCAGATTGAAACACAACTTCTGAGATAAGTGGTTATTTGTGCATTCTGGCAAAGTCGAAACTAGAATGCAACTATGGTTACAAACACAAGCATTGTGGACCTGTAATATCTCAGCGATAGCTGTATGGGCTACCTCATATCAGATAAACAAGGCAGCAGCTTTGATCAACAAGGCTTTTACTATTATGATGTTTTCCCACCTGAAGCCACCCCTGAAATTTCAGAGTCAAACGACTTGTTTCCTTGTCCGAATGCAAATAACTATTTCTCTAATACCATACAAATAACCTTTCTTTTTGTATGTCAATACGTTGCACTGTTCCCCCTTCGTTACTGTCAAAGTGAAGCCTTTCTACGAATTTCCAAACTCTCGAAGCCTTCAGTTCTTCAGATGCTAGTGATAAATCATTTTTAGGAAGATTCTCACCTCGGTGTTACCGAGCTGATGCTTGTGTTTGCAGTAAATTTCCAGGCGTGGGTACAGGGATTCCAGTCTGTAGTTATTCACCAAAATGTGTCCAATGTTTAAAATATTTTTTTGTAGGTTCTTTAGGTATTTTTAAGTCGACCATAAGCTTGAGAGGCAAAATGATGAAAAACCACTGATCCTTTCTCCTTCCAAGACATCAATCATTTTTATTAGTCAAATTTTCACATCATGGTTTCCGTACCTATCTCTTCTTTTGGCTCAACCAGAATATCCTACAATGAGTAAATCATCATCTTTAATTGTTTTGACTGGTGAGACATCATTCTATTCGTGTAAACGCACATCTGGATTCTTGATCGCTTTTGCCAAAATCAATAATCAAAATGCACATGACAGGCCTCGCTCCAGTTTCTTCGATCACACCACCTAACCAGTTCTTTCCTTTCCCCCAGCTTTTCACTACTAATGCTTTGTGTGTCATTCATTCCTTATCTTACTGAGTTTTCTGCAGCTTTTTACTTCCACGACATTGACCAAGCCCAGGCTTCACTAGGCTGAAGCAGGTTTCCGGCTGCTCCATAGTCCAGCAGCAGGAGGCTCCATTTTAGAGTGCACATAGCGTTGCAGAGCAAAGTTTGTTTTAGTCTCTGAGCAGAATACAGTATTTACTTAAGAAAGTGTTTGTTTAAATATTTGCACAAAGCATTCTGAGGGCTGATTTGAGATAGCGTAGCACAGAGCAGAGGTGGGAAGTTCAGTGTTCAATACCATACAATTTTACAAAGATACATAAGGAGTAGCCAGTGGTTTCTTCTTATTTCTACACATTTATGTGGCACAATTAATATTTCACATCCTTCAATTTGCACCAACTGGGGTTGTGCTTTCTCCCACAATTGCAACAGCTTTCAAGAAACATGTTTCCAGATCTTTGAAGTACAGACTTTCTTCACAGGGGCTGTACCTATTTATCTCCAAAAGCTGCAATTTCATTAAGCAAATTGCTGGGAAATTCACTTTTCCTAACAATTTCTGTGGAACATTTGGAATATTACCTGCTATTTCTATGGCTAGAGAAATTTCACAAGTGCCCTTCAATCACAAATATTCCTCAGGCAAGATATTTTCTTTTCCACTGGATTCTCTCCTCAAGCTACAAAACAATCTCAGCTAGTTCCATGAGAAATCATTTTAATAGGCATATTTTTCAATTGACCTGACCTGACCTTTTTGACAGACCTTTTCAAGAAGGTTTAATGCTTCATTGGCCAAATTAACATTTTTTACAAATACCAAACACAGAGAAACAGAATGTAAGAGGTTCCTCTGAGAGAGAACAATTAGAGGAAAGTGTTTAGCATTTGTGGCCTTGCTTTATAACAACAACTTATATTCATATGGCACATTCAACAAAGCAAAACATCCCAAGGTGGTTTACAGGTATTAGCAAACAAAATATGACACTGAGCCACACAAGGAGATATTAGGGTAGAGGGCAGTCGACCAAAAGCTTGGACAATAGTAGGTTTAAAGGAGCATATTAGAGGAGGAAATAGAGATAACGAGGCAGGGAGGTTTAGGGAGAAAATTGTACAGCATAGGACCGAGGCAGTTGAAAGCACGGCCACCGACAGTGGAGCGATTAAAATCGCTCAAGAGGTTAGAAGTGGAGAAGCACAGTTATCTTGTCTAGTTGTAGGGCTAGAGGAGATTACAGAGAAAGGGAGGGGTGAGACCATGAAGGGATTTGAAATCGAGGATGAGGATTTTAAAGTTGCAGCATTGCTTACCCAGGAGCCAATGTACGTTAGTGAGCATGGGGGTGACGGGTGAAAGGAACTTGGTTCGTGTTAGGATATAGTCAACAAAGTTTTGGAGGAGTTTAAATTTCTGGAGGGTGGAAGGTGAGAGACAAGGAAACCGCAATAACATTTGAAAATGTTAGGCAAGCATCATGTGACCAGATGCTTTTACAGTCCAGTTACATAGATCACTAAAGCATCATCAACAAGTACAGAAAATAATTAAAGCCTCTAATGTATTGCTGGCCTTTACATGTAGAGGTCTAGGAGACAAAGGATAGAAGTCACGCTAAGTATACAAAGCCCTGGTTAGACTGCACCTGGAGTACTCGGAGCATTTCTGGGCACTGCACCTTGGGAAGGACAGATTGACCTTGGAGGGAGTGCAGTGTGGGTTTACCAGAATGATACCTGGATTTCTAGGATTAAAGGAACTACATAAGGTAGGCCTGTTTATTCTGGAATTTAGAAAGTTAGGGGGTGATTTAATCAAAGTTTTCATGATATTAAGGGGAACAGATAAGGTGAATAGAGAGAAACTATTTCCAAAGTTATGGAGCCTAGGACTAGAGGGCATGAGAGCTTTTAGGAGTGAAATTAGGAAACACTTCTGCACACAAAAGGTGAGAGAAGTTTAAAGCTCTCTTCTGAAAATGGCAACTGCACTGGATCAATTGTCAACTTTAAAAGTGAGATTTTAGTTGGTTAAAGGTATTAAGGGAGATGGGGCAAAGGCAAGTATATGGAGTTAGGTCACAGAGATTAGCCATGATCTCAGTGAATGGCAGAACAGCCTTCAGGGGCTAAATTGCCTACTCCTGTGTTTCTAAACCTCCAGGATGTACCTAACTAGGGTTGACAACCTTACCCTTGGAAGGTTTGTAACCCTAGACCTAGACAGATGCTTTGTCAATCTTGGTGCACATTGCCAGCATGTGGCTGTCCCATGAACCTGAACCCTTGTTGCAAAATTTAACTTAAAAGTGTTATTTTTAAATTAAATTACACAAATCAAGGCAAAGTAGTCAAAAACCCTGACATATCATATCCACCCTAATACTTCCTGGTCAAACAAATTCTTCCCCCCAAATTTAGAAACTGCTGTTTATTTCTGGCCACCAGGTGGCAATAGCCCCTTTTCTTGAATAATAATACATTGCAGGGATAAAAGTTGCTGGCTTTCCTTTCTTCAGTCCCAATTTTCAATTCTGCCCTAGCAAATTATATAGCTGCATCAATAATTTATAACAAACATACCTTAAAAATATTAAGTAATTCCCCTATAATCATAAACTTACTCTGAGTAAGTTTACACAAACACAATCGTTTTAAGGAAGCCAAGAGTGTGCAAGGAAGAGGGTTGGTGAATTGACACTAAGTGAATTGCTCATTTGGAGAGCTGCTGCAGAAATGATGGACTGAATGGCCTCCTTCTGTGCTGTAACAATTCTGTGATTCTGTGAATAAACTCTTCATTTCCTTGTCTGTAATTTTTTTTTCAAATTTGGCTTCATTGCTCAGAAATGTATTTTTCATATATAGTTATGGTAATTGTATATTCCACACTGCACCTTGAGTACTGTGCATGGTTCTAGTCATAAAGGCACAAAGAAGACACTGAGGCCCAAAGAGTTGCCAGAAAATAGCCACATGGCATATCCTATTTTCAAAGGCCCAGGTCATGAAGGAAGGTTGGAGAACTTTGGGCTTTTCAGGCTCAAAAAGTGATTGAGTTGTGATCTTATAGAGAGATATAAGATAGCAAACAATGTGGAAAAAGTCAAACTTGAATATTAATATTAGGGCAATATGACAAGAGAGTTGTGCATTGAAATGAGACTCAAATATCAGGGCTTCCTCATACAGTGATGAACACACGGAATGGATTTCCAGAGAAAGTTGTGGAGGTGGAAACTTTGGGATTAGTACAGAGATAATTAGCTGCTCTATTTAGGTTAATTGGATGGAGATCATGTGGGTTCCAGGATAGGTGGATGATTTGATTCACCACATTGCCACCTGTGTAGTAAAGATGAAAATTAACTCCTATATACACTGTTTGCATCTACTTCACAACCGATCAAGGCTGCTTTGAGGTAAAGTCCACAGTTACGAATCTGAAGTAGTCAGGACTCAGTATCTCCTCACCACTAGAAAACAAAACTACTTCTGAAAAGAAAGTAAAAACGGCTTTTATTTAATCTACTTTGAGGCTCTGCTAACTGAGGTAAAGTCTTTCTGAAGGTCTCTGGGTCTCAATCCTGATCCCATTCATGCTGATTGTTCCTGCTTTTGTGCAATTTGCAATCTCTCTGCCAGATGAGCTGCAACTCAATATCCTGCATTCTGTTACTATGGTGGATAAGACTGCAGTTCAGTCTGAGAGAGGACGCACGCACCTGCTCCTGAACCATTCCTGCCCTTTGGGCTCTTCTGGGCTCTCCACCGTGGATCTTCCACTCTCCTCTCTCTAGCTCTATATCCAGCTGGTCCCATGCTGACTCCGCTGCGCACTGTGGCTGCTGCGCACAAACACAAATGGCATTTTTATAAATCATCCAGATTCAAAAGGCCAAAACAACCGAATTATGAAGTGAAGAAATAAAGATTAAATGTTCAGACACAACAGAAGTGTAGCCCTATCTCTCCTCTTTCTCCTTTTCTGGCACAGAAAATGTATACCATGGAACTTAGCAACTGTCTTACCCCAAAAAATCTAACAGATTGGATGCAGTTACACCCTTTTTTTTTACAGAACGGAAAAGTCCCTTACCTTTCTTTCCCTTCCCAAAAGACGTAAAGAGGTCTAAACTATTTTAATGCGATATTGCCAACAACATACGTTCACAAAATGGGGGAAATGTTTATGAATAAACGTTTGATGATTTTATTGGTTGACATCAATAAATACAATTTAACTGATTGTCACATTATATAATTACTGTATCCAACACCTTTGCACCCTCTAAGGTATAAACATCAGCAGCACATGTATTTAATTAAAACAAATGATGTTTTCCAGCAAAAAAACATGCATTGCCATTCTAGACATGATCGTTTGGTAGTACAGGATTTGAGTATTGCTGAAAAAAAGAAACTGTTTTGTCAAAGCTTTTCACCTTGCATTCGTCACAACAATTTGCAAGAATACCAAATGTAAATGGAACAACAATTTATACTGTATGAGAAGAGAGTGCTGATTGGTTGGCAAGTGAACTCTGATTGGTGGAGGTGTTGCCATGGAGAATGCACCAGTTGATGGTGGAGGAGTTATAAATACAAAGTTTATAAGGTTGTTATGTTTTTGGACTATCTCTTTAATTTAGGGTAAAATGGAGGCATGAAGGGGGTCATGTGACCTGTTCTGAAGAAGATTGAGTGGCTGAGTTGTTAAAGGTTAAAAGGGGGCCAGGATTATTTCACTAGGAAGAAAGTAGGTGCAAGATGTTCACTGTAGACAGAGACAAGACATCTATGATGGCTCTGGGTAGATTTTTAGTCTCCAAGTCTCACTGGGAGGTGTTAAGAATATCAGGTTTTGTAAATGATTATGCTTTGATCAAGAACCAAAGTACACAGAATTAAGGTGGTTGGCAAAAGAACCAAAAGAGACATGTGGAAAAACTTCATTACGCAGTGAGTTGTTAAAATTTGGAATGCACTACCTGAGATTCGATCATGACTTTAGTGGATAAGCATTGGAAGAAAAAAAAATGCAGGGCAACAGGGAAAGGGCAGAGGAGTGTGACGAGCTAATAGCTCTTCCAGAGCTGGCATGGATGACCGACCAAAAAGCCTCCTACTGTGCTGTAACCATTCTATGATTCTCCCATCACCCACAAATCGCAACCTACACACACTATTCAACCATGACAGCCACATCACCCACATGGATTGCAGATCACTCAATGACACTTCTCACTTTCTTGTAGGAGAATTTGTTGCATAAAAGGAGGCAGCAAGGAAGAACTGGAGGATGACAAGTGAAACTAGGCATTTTAGCCCCCATGGAGGTAATAATGCTGGTCATCTTAGAAAGAAGCATCACTGAGATTGTAGCCACTGGGCTGCTGTTGGGGCTGGAAGGATCAAGAAGAGGATATCTGCATATCTAATCCTTCTTCTGTCATCCCACTCTTTCTTCTGACTAGAAGCTGCAAATGATATTAGCATGCACTTGTTTACTTTCTCTACTTCCCTCACATAATGCAATGCTTATCCCTTTTCATTTCAGTCCCCCAAAATTGGAATGTTCCCATTCAGATGTGAAAGGGAAAAAGACAGCGATGCCAAACAGGCATAGTCACGTGATTTTGTATTTTCAGCCACTAGCTCAGGGGCTGATGCTGCATTTAGTTTAGAGGCTGGATTAGCATGTGGTGAGACACTGGGCACACTTATGCATGAGGCAAGTCTGTGGGAATGGGTAACGTTGATACCAGCTCAGCAGATGGTGAGGTCACGCACTAGTTCTGCTGCAGAGGAGTCAGATGAGAATTTTGATGGGCCAGGCTACAGAAGAAGGCTGATGGGTATACATAACCATTGGTATACTGAAAAACCTGCTCACAATGTCAAGCAGCATGGAAGAATCCAGCACCAACTTGACACAGGTTTTCCACAAGCTGGGACTTGATCCTTTCCAAATATCGAATGGTTAGACAGCTCCACCAGCAAACCTGTGGAACCCATCATTAGGGCTCAGCTTCTACTAAAGGTATCAGTGCTGTAGTGGAAGCTCAGGCTGCTGCCTTGCAAATGCAGATCACTGCCATAATCAGTGACCCTGCAGTGAATTTGTAAATAGTTTGATGGTTTAATAGTAATGAGAAAGGAAGGGAGAAAAAGGAAAAAATGGCAGGTAGCCTAGCTCAGCAGTAGGATTGTCATCTCTGAATCAAAAGATTGTGGGCTCAAGTCCTCTGGCATCCTTGAGTATATAATCTAGGTTGGCATTTCAATGCAGAACTGAAGGAATGCTGCATTGTTGGAGGGGCTGTCTTTCAAATGTAATGTTAATTTCCTGTCCATCTGTTCAGTTTGACTTTAAAGATCTCACAAGAGAGAAGGGGAGTTCTCCCACTTTTATCAACATTACAAAAACAGATTAATTTACCATTTATCTCATTGTGTTTGTGGGACCTTGCTGTGCACAATAATCTGCAGCATTTGCCTACATAACAGTGATTACACATCAAAAGTAATTAGTTGGCTGTTTACAATGTCCTGAGACATAAAAGGCACTAAAGAAACACTAATATGGTCATTATATTAATGATAAATCGAGCTGGTCATAATTCTAGACCACCACAGATGTTTGGGAATGTTGTGTGCTCACTACCATGCACTGGTACAACTCTAAATTTGAAAGTCTGCAAAAATTCTGCAGCCAAATAAACCTCTTGCCAAAATCAATTTACAAGTGCCACATTTCAGAAAACCTGCCAAATCACAAAAAATTTACAGAAAATGATTGTGAAGAGACAACAAATTGAGCCTTGACCTTTTTACATTCGACAATGAAAGTAAAGCTGAAGCTATAGCCTAGATTCTCAGTGCATTGTTCCATTTAAAACAACATGTCATCCTGAGTTCAATCTGCCAAAGGCAAGACACATCTTTATTGCCCTCTTGTGCTCTCAATGATTGTCAGTGAGAGGATACATAAAGTCTATGGTTCAAGCAGAATTGGGAAAGTCTGATCAAACAACATTCTTGAGATGACACCTTAATAAGCAGGTATATTTTATATATGTATGTGCATAGGTGAGGATGCTTGTTACTCAGATGTAAATGTTGAGAAAAGTACATACTTTATTTATTTTAAATCCCAAACTACTGAAATACTATGACCATACATAAACCAAAGGTGAATTAAGCTTTGTTTCTATTGATTAGAATCACAACTTTGTCACTTTTATAGAAATGAGCAGACAACTTTCACTGACCATCATTTTTGATCTGTTTAACTTTTTGGCTGAAACATCAATAAAGGTCTAAAACTAGGTGTGGGGATCTCGACAAGTGATTAACCTATGCCCATTGCTTTTGACGTAGGCAAACTTTGCGGTGTCTGATGGCTGATGCCTCAACTTGCATTGCAACACATGCAGTTAAGGCACTCGTGCATGTTTCGCTGCTGCAGTGGGAGCTCAGACTGAAGTCATACAACCTAAGTTTGCTCCCACGCAAGCTTGGGCAGCTGCCATCATATCTGTAGAGATCAATATGCCAAGGGGCTTGCCTAGCAGAGTCTCACAGCAGTCCAGCAATCTGTTCTCCAACACGTTGCAAGGATTGCTAAGGTTTTGCCTCAGGGTGTGATAACGGGAGGAATCATCCCAGATTTGCACTAAGTGCGGTAGCAGGTGGGTAAAACGATGTTTTCCCCATCAGCTGCAACGGCGGGTTTTCACACTGTATCGTCCCAAACCCGCCGCATTAGTTATGCATTCCCGGGAAACACACCGCTTAGATGGCGGGCGGGCTCTCATTCACCTGCCACGCCATCACTGTCATGAAGTTATTAATGTATATAATATTTTGGAAAATATTTTTCTTTTAAAATAGAGGTTTAGTCTGTGGGTGTGTCTTGATTGGATTAAAGCCAGCTAGTCTGGGTGCTTTGAAATGTACCAGTTTTTATATGTAAGAAATATAGCGTGCATTTGCACTTTTGTGTCTAGAACATTCAAAAAGTGGAGTGAAAAATGACACCTTTCTAGCAGCTACCAAGCAATATGTTTATATTACTGATAAAATCGGTATTATAAAAGGGATTTCATTGTTAAAAGTTCAAAGAGGTTGTTGATACAATAAGAATTAACATTCAATCAGAGGTGGTAGGTATAACTTCAGCAGTTTTCGGGTGTGCAGCGCAAAGGCAATGTGAGATCAAAAGGCAGCTGTAAGCCTCCAATGGGCTCCACAGCAACCCAAGTGAAAGGAACTCATTTTGAATTCGTAAGGTGAAAGTGCTTTGCATGGTGTTTGGTTAAGTCTATGGGTTGCTGTTACCTTAATAGTTTGGGAATTTGTTAAAAGTTATGATAGTAGCAATTTGTAGCCACATGTATATGTATTTTAACTTGTGTAAACTAATAAAATGTTTCATTTAGTTTAATGTAAAACCTCGAGAACTGGTGGTCTGATTCCTAAATTTAGAGTCGCATCTCAAACATAACACTTAAAATTATAGGTTAAGACAGTTTAAAGTTTCCCTCCGGGATTTTTAAATAACTCCGTTTTACCAACTGCGTCGGTCATAACAATCACCTCGCCGCTTCATCAAGCTGGGTGCCATATTTGAAGTCCAGTCGCATGCACACATCTCAGTGCTTGCAGCCCACAACTACTGCAGGGAAGATGTCCATGAAAGCTAAAAGACTGCAGTCCCTGGGTTTAATGACGCATCACTGGAACACCTTTTGGATGCCATAGAGGCCCACCATGATGTCCTCTATCTCTACTCTGGCTGCAGAATGGGCAGTAGCGTAACCAACCAGGCTTGGGAGGTGGTGGCAGTGGTGATCAGTGCCAATGAGGCACAAAAGACATTGCCATCCAATGCAGATAAAGGATGAATGATCTCATCCATTCAGCCAGGGTATGGCGACTATCTCATCACTCTAAACTCACACACTCAAGCCCATCACACATTCACTAGCATCTCACTCACTGCCAGCTCAAGAGACATCACCACCCATTCTCTCACACATACCCTCACACGTCCATCTGGCCTCATCTCCTCTGGAGACTGCCTCCTCAGCCCTCACCACTTTGAGGCCACTTGCACAGATCAACATGTGCCCCCACACATACCCTGGGATACCCTCCTTCCCCAGTACAGCCCTCTTCCCTTGCCTGAGGCCACTTCTCCCTCTTCACCAAGCAGGCCCTAGCCCTGCAGCTATTGAAAAGCCACCACGTGGCTGATCTGGTAGGTAGAGACCTGCCGTGAACCTCCTAAAAGTGATGTGGTGCTGCCTGTGAAGCCTGGAGCTGATGACTGTAAGTGCTGCCTGAAGCAAGGTAGGATTGAATTCCCGAGCAAACTGCAGCCCACCAGATGCACATCGCTTATGTGCTGCTGTGAAACACGTTGCTGTGTTTTCCCGCCGACATGGGCGGATGATCCAGTGGTGGGGGACGATTCCGATGGGCTGGCCTAATACTGATACGCTGATGGACTACAATGAAGCTCCCGAAGTCTGATGGCGGAGAAGGCAGCCCACCATCGGCAGGTGAGCAGACGATCGCTGTCATGAAACCAATCGTACCACACTGTCTGCTCACGCCACCGAACACGCCCAACGCATAGAAAATCCCAGCCCATGACTCTGTGGAGCACAAAACTAATGTCCTCTCTCAGAGTATCTGCAATCTTCCTCCCCCCACTACCACTGTACCAGTGCTCTTGCTGTCAGCAAAATGGTTGCCACTCATGCTGAGGTCGTGCACTTTGAAGCTGGCCTTTCTAGGACCAGAGCTCCTCAAGGTCATCAGCAGCCTTCCCACCAGCCATGCTGCAGCTACTGGGGTACCACTCTGTAGGTGCGCTAGGACAGAGAAAGGAACATGGAAGACAGGCACTAAGGGAATGCAAAACGGTGCTTATACCTTTTTTAATGGAATGTGGGATGATTTAATTTCTAATTTTGGTTTGGGATGTTTGTTTTGTGGTTCAGCATTATAACCAAGAGAATGCTGTGATGGCCAGTGACAGAGGGAAAGTAAGGGTGGGACTGTTGTTGAATAGGATCTGCAGTTGCATTCACTGGTATTGCAGTTGACCAGCCAAGGCAGCCCAGCCTGAAAGGGGATGTGTTGATCCTCTCCTGCTCCTCATCAGCTGCTTGGTGTATACCAAATGGCAAGTGCTTTGCCCTCATGATGATGAGGTTCTGCAGTTTGTAACAGACCATGATGAACTGTGACATATGTTCTGATCACTATTGCAGGGCTCCTCCTGCATGGTCCAACCGGTGGAAGTCTTATTTAAGCAACCCACTGGTCTGCTCAATGACATTTCAAGTGGCTGCATAGCTTTCATTATGTGTATGCTGTCCTATTGGACATGAGTTGTGCATCGGAGTCATGGGCTATGTAGTCAGGATGGTCCTTGCCGCCCAGTAGCCACACACTGATTTGAGGAGCTGAGTCAAATGCTGATGGTACAACAGACTGGCACAGAATTAATGCATCATGACTGCTGTCAGGATACTGGCCACTGACCTGCATGATGCAGTTAGTATGGACACACAACAGCTGGACAGAGGGACTGGAATCCCTTCCAGTTGTTGTAAAACTCTGAATTTACATGTGGCACCCATTAGGCAATGCATGTGCAGTCAAATGCACCCGGTACCACGAGGAAGTTGCAGCCTGGCAGAGCTGCATGTTCGCCCCCACCTACTTCTCACAGGAACGAGAGAATGAACTGTGTTCAGCTTTCTTTGGATACAAAGCCTCAGTGACCTCACTCACACAACAGTGGGTGGCAAACTGGGAGATGCTGCAAATATCGTCTGCTCCAGCCTTGAAGGAATCTGATGCATAAAACTTCAAAGTGACAGTCACTTTCACAGCTGTAGGCAATGCCATCCTTTCCATGCTCTGAGGCTGCAGTCCAATCTCAGAGGGCACTTCCTTCTTGAAGTGGAGGTGTGTCGTGCACTATTCCTCACCAAGGCTAAGAGAGCAGATTTGCTCCCTAAAGATCCTAGGTGGACATGGCTCCCTGTTGAGGGCCATTTCCTCCTCCTCCCTTTTCCAATAGATTGAATTGCTCTGTGTCACTTCTACTCATTTTCCCTGTCATTCTGCAGGCCAAGGGGGATAGAAACTACTGCATATGTGACTAGGATCAAGTGGTTTTATCAGAATGCTTGAAGTGAAGGCTTTCACCACGTATCACTGCCTGTAGCCTTCAACAACTTTAAATAGCAGTACAAAACATCAAACAGTTCTACTAAATTAGCAGCAGCAAGTAGAAATCAACTAACCTGAAAATAGTTGATGATCCAATTAAATGCTGTTGATGAGAGGGCGCCTTCCTGCTGCTGAATACATTTTGTGAGAGATTAAGAGTTAGTTGGAATGGTGATGCCGAAAATGGCATCGCTGACTTCAAATCAATGTCACATGCTGACTGACGGCACAATGTGCTGACCCTGCATACTTCATGTGCCCTACGCCCGTACCAATGCCCTTATCAAAATTGTTTCTGGCCAGCAACAGAATTGTGTGCGTTCAGCATGTGTGCCATCTTTGGCTCAAAACAGCACCTCTCGTGCTGAAAATCCAGGCACTACCCAACCGAATTTTCAGCACTGTGAATTTTCCACACAGTCTCACGCTTACCAAGTTTACCCCTTTGGAGGATGAAGTCAGTTACAGAAATTGAGAAAAGTCCTTGCACATTGTTGACTCTAAACAGACCAGCCTTTCGATCTGACCTAAGCAGTTACATACTGGATAATTCAAAATACAACTGGCAATCTGGAAGCAGGCACAGCTTAGCTACATGTGAAATTCTGGGGTATATTCCTCCATCTGGAAAATTATCTGGCACTGCTGGACAAGGTCAAACAGAGAGTTCCTTTTACCAAAGAGAAGCAAAACCTTTCCTTTTTGGATCTGGCACTGACCAAGGAAACAATTCTGAAACCCTAACATTTAACACAACCTTGTTCAATCATGGAATCTGTGCTTTTGGTCACTGATGTTGCCCAATGTGAATTGATACAAACTTGAGCAGAGGAGAATTTACAATTTTGTGAAGCAGTTTCAATAGACAATTTCAGAAGCTGGGTTTAATTACGGAACACACAAATTTTGTTCATCTCTTCTATCTTTGAATAACCTTCAACTTTAAACAGTTGAATGCTAAGATGTGTCAAATGTCCTTCATTATTTAAAAAAAAGTGCACCAAGTGTTCACTGGAATATTTAATTGTTTTGCTACACACATATCTTTAATGTGAAAGAAATATGGATCGTTCAAAACTGCACTCAATAAAATGAATTTGATCCAGGATTCCTCCAGTGCTCTAGTAAGTAAATGCACACCCTGCCGTAAGCGTCTCAGACTTGCCAACTGTTTCTATTTGATGCAGACAGTCATTATGTCCAAAGTGGTGCTGACTTATGCATTCAGACAGAAATCAGTGCCACTTGGCCATCCCTCATTGCACCTTCTTAGACTTCTTCCTCCAGTTAGTGCTCCAGTCTTGAGTACTGCAAGAAGCATGTGGGAACAAAGTCCCCACAAACTGATGCAACAAAGCTGTACCAACATTTACTGATGGGTCAGTTTTTTTTACTAGCACTCTAGGCTGGACCATTGGTTCCCGAACAGTGATTTTCAAGGCATCTAAAGCTGGGTTAGATAGATTTTTAGTCTCTCTGGGAATCAGGGGATATGGGGAGCGGGCAGGAAAGTGGAGTTGAGGCAGAAGGTCAACCATGATCGTATTCAATGGCAGAGCAGGATCGATGGACCATGTGGCCTACCCCTGCTCCTATTTCTAATGTTCTTATGTTCTTAAGTCATGCCAAAAGAGTCTGCAGTAACATTGAAAATTCATTCGCCACTTTGTAAATGAGAACTGAGTTTCATGATGGACTGAGGATGGAAGGTAATATCAAAAATCTACATTAACGTTCCAAGCAACTGATTCAAAGAAGAGCAGTCATCAATAAGTATCATTTTATATACTTCATAGAACAGGTTTCCCTATGTACATGACAGGAAAATTTACTGAAGCCATTTTGCACAACTGTGGGGAAGAAAACAATCAAAATCGCATATTTGTAAAGAGAATAACTGAGAGTGGATTCCCAGAACAAAGGTATCAGTCAGACTACAATGCACACTTTTTCATCAATATCTGTTTTGTTCCTTTCTAAAGTAGTACAGATAATGAACCAAGACCTCTAATTGCATAAGCTTCACAATGGCACTGTCACTTTGGCACTTGTAAGTAATGAATGTAGTTATTACATTAGACTTTTCATTCATTGCCTACATTCGCCAGCGCAATGACTTTCTGTCTCTCTCATTTCAGTGAAATTCTTCTTGAAGGAAATTCCCCCCAGGGGTACATTCATCTTTATGTACAGCTCCTGCAGCTGATTGCTTCTGATGAGAAAGAGTACAATGTGATTGAGCTCCAATATTGAAAGATGTCTGATAAAGTGAACAATAAGAATGAGGGGATTATATACGCTTCTCCCTGGAATCAAATCTGTACAGTTTGTTTATCCATCACTTTGCCATCCATCATCTACACTAAACCTGTTATCTCTGAAAAGGCTTACTCAAGGGATTATGACCAAAGGGTAAGATAGAACAGCAAGTTTATTTAAAAACATATCATTAAATGTTTTGAACACAGTACATTCAGTTCCAGAAAGTTCTGGGGTTAGAAGGTTGATGTTACTTTACCTTTCATCATTCTACTTTTAAGAACAGCAAAAAGGAAGAAAAAAATGCAAATAAGCAGTCAATAGCAGGAGCAGATTTTACTCACCAGTACACTCAGAGCAGGGATTGTGAGGGGTCACCTGGTAGCATGTGAGAAATCTACAAGTTTTGGTTTCCCCGCATGTTATCGGGTTTTAATTTGAAAGCCTGCATCTTCTGTTATTGACAGGTTCCCTGTACAGGGAGCTGACATGGAAGAGTCTGGAAAGAAGTTTTTATGTGGCCTTTCCATAAATAGTTAAGTATTTCTCATTGGTTCCTAGAAAATAAATATAAATACTCCATTTCACCCATGTCAGGAGTGCACTTTGTGAAACTGTGCAATCTTTGCATCTCATTTCCTATCCATTAAATTTGATGGAACAACGCCCATGATTTTCTGACCACTCAAGTTAATAGTTGTAAAATCACAGACTAGGGCACACAATTTCACGATATGAGGTCCCAACTTGTGTTCAGAATACAAAGAAGAAAACTTATTCAATAGTGTCTTCCTTGCTCACTGCAGCTAGAGAGTAAATATATAGTACGGTTTTATATATATAAAAAACTATTTATATGAACAATAGTTGCTTTCTAATCACTAAAATAAAAGGCAGTTGGTATAATTGTTTAGAAATACTATATAGTATATAACAATTGCATGTTAATCTAGTGATTATTTAATGTTGCATTTTTTTAATACTGGACTTCAAAATAATAACACTAGAAATGCACAGCAGGTCTGTAAACATGCACACGTACATAATAATTATGAGCAGTAGGCCACACATCCCTCAAGCCTGTTCCGCCATTCAATAAGATCATAGCTAATCTGATTGTAACCTCAACCCCACATTTCCACAAACTCCTGATAACCATTGAATCCCTTGCTTATTAAGAATCTATCTGGCTCTACCTTATCAAAGATTCAATGACTCTGTTTCCATCGCCTTTTGAGGAAGAGAGTTCCAAAGGAGGATACCCTCCTCATCTCTGTTTTAAATGGGCGATCCCTTATTTTTGAACAATGACCCCAAGTTATAGATCCCCCCACAAGAGGAAACATCCTTTCCACATCCATCCTGTCAAAATCCCTCAGGATCTTATTAGAAGAGTAATTTGGATTTATAGGCACAGGTGGGTCTGCTGTATATTTCTAGCATTCTCTGTTTGTATTCTTTGAATGTAGAAACCTGTTTTTTTCCCCCAAGATGATTATCTCAAAAATGTTTTTTAACCTTGTCTTCAATTTTATGTTAATAGGTAGAATCATTCCAGAGTCAACATGACTCAGAAGAAGGCCATTTGCCCCACTGAAACTCTGCAAAAGATGGCACAGCTCTGATCTGGCATTCTGCTGTAAAGACTGTTCCCCAAAACAGTTGCAATGAAGCCTGCAGATATGGGTTATGCCACCTTGGTAGCTGCACCCAATCAGGCTTTTCTGGTCAATAATGACACTGATATGCCTTCTTCCTGCAGTATCATGTATAGCAAGACATGTTATGATCAGGGTGCTTTTGCAGAACCATCCATTATTATGATTAGTAAAACGTTCACATATCTTAGTCACACCACTGATGATCAGCTGTAGCAGCTCCTGTTGCAAATAGGAGCCTCCACCAGCTGTACATCTGAATTCACCTGATTGTGGATGTTTATGTTCAGGTACTGGTGGAAGGGCACAGGACACCTCACAGCTCTGCTACGATTGCAAATCTGTGCTGCTATCATTTACCAAATAGCAACTATCAGAAGCAGGAAAAGTCTAGACTGTGATTATCAGAAATTCAGACAGAGTAGCACCATTTGCAGGCTTATCGGGTTGAATGTTCACTTACGCTGCTGGGCGGCAAACGGATGGGTGGCAGATCTGCTGCTTGTTCTATCCCCTGCCTAATGTTAATTTCCCTTGAATGCGATAGGAATGAAAGCCGGATGAGGTATAAAACTGCCAACCGATTCACTAACACCTAGTGAGTGAAAATTCGCCTGGATGAAAAATAGTTTAAATAAAAGAATTGATGCAACAATTTAAAGTGCAGAACTTTTATACCACACTTTCATTACATGGCATGAGCTGATTTTAAAGTGAGGACAGATACTTAAAGAGAGATAAACAATTTGTTTTATACAATTTCAGATTCCATGCTTCTTTTGAAACATCTGAAAAGGAATTCATGGGACAATAATGAACTGCAAATATCACACCCTATAGAAACTGCTTCTCTGCAGAGCCATTATCCCAGTCTTCTAGTCCAGTTTCTCTAATAGCATCTCATTTCATCAGACAGGCTATATTCACAGCTCATTGTGTCCTGCCACATGTAAGTTCCCATTCCACACTATGCTTAACTGAAATGAATTCTACCTTTCATCAGAGTGCTAAGTGAACTTAAACTGGTGCTGAAGTTATGACAGTTGCTTATTTACAGATTACAAAATAATTCCATACCAACTGTATTTAAATGATTTTTGTTATAATTAGTTAATTTATCAAGACAGATGTTCACCCTGTGTTCAGAAATGCAGGTGCAGTTGTTTTTTCCCCAATTTAGCAAAAGACAGCTTGTTTACAGATGTTGAATAAATATTAATGTTTGGATTACACTCAAATGGATTCAGATAAACTAAAGTGACCAACACAAAATTAGACCATTTGGCCAATTGTGCCTCTGTCAGCTATTTTGTAGCGCTATCCAAATAATCCCACTCCCCTGCACATTACCCAGAGTCCTGTATTTTCTTTTTTTCCTTTCATTTTATTTATCCAATTCTCTTTTGAATGTTAGTGTTGAATCTGCTTCTACCACCCTTTCAAAAGTGTTCAAGACCACATTGTACAAACAAATGTTCCCTCATGTTATCTATGGTTCTTTTGCCACTCATCGCAAAATCATGGGCAGAATTTTCCCTTTGGCGTGCGGGGATGGGTCCCGTATGCCCGCGCATAAAATGACACGCAATGACATCAAGCGAGCGTCCCATCACCGCACGCCATCGCGATATTTCATGGATGGGCGCGCGATGATGTCCGATACACACCCGCCATTAATTAACGGGCCACTTAAGGCCCTTGACTCACCAATCGACGCCGATTTTTCAGCACCTGTGCGATCTTCGGGTCGGTGCACGGGCGCAACAGGTGGGCGGGTAGGAGACATTTGTATAAACCTCATGCACGGGTGGGATAAGGGGGCTCACTGGGGTCGTGGCTGTGCTCTGTCAAGTATTTATTTTTCAAAGTTATTGAAACTTACCCATGTGATCTGCAGTACTTCAAACACATCCCAGCTGCTTTGTCTGGACTCCTAACCTTCAGATCAGCACTCTGCAATGAGGAATCTTTTCTGGGCCTGCAGGTTTCGGGAAGCCTTTCCTTAGCCTGGGAATAGGAGCTGAATTCACCACTGAAGGCAGCTTCTCTGAGGAGGAAGGGAGGGCTAGAAGGGGGAGGAGGCCAGGAGTGCACATTCAGCCTCCAGGGGAGACACTTTTGGGAGGACAGGCGCAGGCACAAGGAGTGCAGGACCAAGGTGGAAGGGACCGCAGAAGAGGCCACTATCCTGCTGCCAGGATTTACAGGCGGCAATGCAGCTACCTCAATATGTCTGAGGTGCAGTGTCGAAGAAGGCTCCATCTCTCAAGGGAGACAATCAACTATATCTGTCAGATGATTGGGCCTGAGATCTCCGCTAACTGTGTGAGTGGACATCCCATGCCAGTGGTTCTAAAGGTCACAGCTGCCCTCAACTTCTATGTCTCTGGCTCCTTCCAGAGGTCGGTGGGTGATCTTTGCGGTGTCTCCCAATCAGCTGTACACACTTGTGTCAAGCAGTTTCCAGGCACACTGTTCAGATGGGCATTGACCTTCATCCACTTTCGTTGGGACCAGGCAAGCCAGACACAGCAAGCAAGAGGCTTTGTGGCCATTGCTGGTTTCCCCCGCATCCAGGATGCTATAGACTGCACACATTGGCCATCAAGGCACTAGAAAGTGAGCCCGGTGCCTTCATCAACAGGGAGGGCTTCCACTCCATGAACGTGCAGATAGTGTGTGATCACAGGATGTTGATTCTGCAAGTCTGTGCAAGGTACCCAGGCAGCTCCCACATCGCCTACATCCTCAGACACTCCGAGGTGCCGGGGCTCTTCAGTGCTCTGGCCCAGCTTGATGGATGGCTGTTGGGTGACAAGGGCTATCCCCTCAGAAGGTGGCTCATGACACCTTTCCGCCATCCAATATCAGAAGCTGAGCAGCGGTACAATAGGAGCCAAAGCACCACAAGGGCTGCTGTGGAGAGAGCCATCGGTCTTCTCAAGATGCGCTTCTGATGCCTGGACCGCTCAGGGGGTGCATTCCAGTACCCCCCAGATCACATGTCGGGGATAATGGTTGCATGCTGTGCTCTGCACAATCTTGCGCTGGAAAGGGGGGATGCAATGGACGATGAAGCAGTGGCTGTGGCTGCACATGATGAGTCCAGCAGTGAGTCTGAGGATGAGCATGCACAGGGAAATGCTGAGGGGGTAGACACTGATCCGGGCATACTGCAGGGAGGCTGGGACACCTGGGAGGCTTTAGTCCAATGAAACTTCAGCTAGGCACCACAGATGGACCTCCAGGACAAGCTTGGGCTGTAGGCTCCATACTCGATACCTAAGTGCCAAATCTGCCAGGTTATGAACAGTAACTAAGGGCCTTGTTAATAAAGCTGAATGTCCCACAAAGCACTCAGAACATTTTTGGAAACCATACACATGCAAGAGAAAGAGGCACCCTCAGCCATGGTCACATGTCTGAATTTAATGTCACAGTCAAAGAAACTTAATCCAAAAAAATGACAATGGTGTTTCAATTCAAAGCAAATCAAAGGCCTCATCTCGGGCCAACAAAAAAGCACCAGTGATGAATCCGTGGTGTGCATAAGGTGCCTTATGTTTACGTTTCCGGGCGCTACGTTTTGGTGCTGCCCCATCGCTCAGGGTTGCTTCTGAGACAGCCTGCTGACTCTGCTGTCCTGTTGGCCTCGATGATCTTGGTGGTTGTCCTCTGGCCCGTGGAGCCTGTGCTGGCCCAGCCTGGGAGGGAGCTGTTAGTTCCACAGCTGGCATCTCCCCAGTCGTTGCAGCCTCACCAGATGCTATAGTCACTGGGAGAGGGGTGGAGGAGCCGCCGCCCTCATCCAGAGCGCCCTGAAAGGAGCCCACAGAGACAACAGGCAGCTGCAGCGCCAATGTGAGGTCGATTCGGACCTCCCTGCTCACCATGGATGGGCACTGAGCTGGGAAACTTGGTGCACAGACCATCTCCCACACTGGCACTGACCATCTGAGGTCAATGCCAATATGAGGGCTTGCTGGTCAGAGCGTTACCCCAGGAAGCCCTGATTGGTCTCCTGGAGGAGCCTCTCCACGAGAGTTGCCACTTTCTCCATGGAGGACGCATGGCGCTCGGACATGTGGCTCATTGTTTCGGTGATCATTCATGAAGACTCCTGCACCACAGAGACCAAGCCAAGCATAGCCTCATGTACCTCCCTCAGATGCTTCTGCACACCCGACCGCATTTCCTGCAGCTGCTGCGGTCGTGGATGACTCCAGATGCACATCATCAGGCACCGACTAAGCATGTGCCTGCTCCCCTGCAGTCCTTCAACTCCTGACGCCATGGGCACTCTCTGACTCTGCCAGCTCCTCCAGCGACTGTGAAGTGCCCTCACCACTGTACCCCGGGACACTAGCCAATGTTTGAATTCCCACCGAGGTGCTAGTAACTGCTCTGGTGCCTGTCTTGCAGAGATGGTGTGACGCTGGTGAGACTTCAGGCCCCTCAGGTGTGAGAGGGGGCATCTGCTGCTCCTCCTCCCAGTCCTGCTTCGATGATGCTGAAAGGAAGAAGGACAGTGGATCAGTTAGTGTGGAGACAATGACAAAGTGCATCCCTGTCCCCCGGATCATTATGCGCTCATCCTTCCATAAGCAATGGTCAAGTCATGTTGCAAAATTAAATCAATCAACATTCAGCACTGCTGTTGCTGTTGGGAGAACAATGCTGACCTCACTGTTGGGTGTAAATACTTGGCCGTGGCACTCCAGCCTTACTGACACCAGTGGACCCAGGGCCTCCTGCTTGAAGAAGTTAAGAATGACGATCTGTGCCTGGCCACCACCAGTCCTCACACGCTCTGCCACGTTATGAGCATTCTTCTCCTGAAAATGAGAGAAGAGCATTGATTAGTACAAATTGCACATGGACTCTCTTCGCACACAGCCTACCCTAACCAGAGTGGAACATATCAGGGTGCCAGTGCCTCCTCACCCCCCGCTGCTGCCGAACACTCACACAAAGATGCTAGGCCAGTTGCCCGCACCCCCCCACCCCACCCTGGACACATGCTGCCTTCATCACATTAGGCACCACACGGTACATCCTTCCATAGCAAGGAGGCACAAGCATGCAGAGTGCAGAGGGCAGCAGATGGTTCGTTGCTATTTTGAAACTCCCGTCCCAGCATGCCATCACCCTGACTTGGACGACATGTCCTGTAGTTCAAACACTGCCCAGGGGCAAAACACATCTCTTCATCACCCTCTCAGGGTGACATCAGCATGGGCAATATCTGCTGGCCCATCCAGCAAAGGACACATGCCACCAATGATTCAATACACTCAGACTTGGTGGGGGAGGGTGTCAGCAGGGGGTAAGCCGGACCAATGCCAACATGGTACTCAACCTGCCTGAGCACAAGTCATTGAAGCACTTGCAACACTGGATCCAGGTGCACCGCACCACATCTTGTGAGCTCACCACCTCCGGCCCCTCCTCTCAGCCACGTTTTGTCACCTCCTCCTCGCCTTCTCCTTCCATCCTGGGGAACCAGCACCTCCTGCCGTGCTGCCACCTCCTTGAGGAGGGCAGCAAGGCAATCATCCGAAAGACGAGGGGCATACTGGCCCCCTGGCCCTACCCTCCAGCCTGGCCTGCCCCGATCGCCTACCCTCCAGCCTGGCCTGCCCCGATGGCCCACCCTCCGGCCTGGCCTGCCCCGATGGCCCACCCTCCGGCCTGGCCTGCCCCGATGGCCCACCCTCCGGCCTGGCCTGCCCTCTGGAGTTGCATGAACTTCATTGTCCCTCTGCACAGCCCTTTACCCAGCCATTAAGAGCAGCCTTTCTTGACACAAGCCGCCAGGGAGTCGTGAAGTACGCTGGGCGGGCCTTAATTGGCCCACCTGCGTAAAATGGCAGCACGGACCCAATCGCAAGTGGTGCCCGCCCCCCCCCAACCGCCCTCCCCCACCAGCCCAGCCAACCAGAAAATTCAGCCCCATGTTCTCTGGTTCCTGACCCTTCTTTCACTGAAAACAGTTTCTCCTAATTTGGTCTATTAAAACCATTCATGATTTTGAACACCTCCATCAAATCCTCCCTGCTCTAAAGAGGACAATCCCAGATTCTCCATCATTCCACATGGCTGAAATTCCTCATCCCCAATACCATCTTAGTAAACATCATCTGCACCCTCTCTTAGTCCTTGCCATTTTTCTTAGTGTGGGCCCAGAATTGAACGCAATACTCGAACTGAGACTTTAATGGTGTTTAATAAAGGTTTAACATAACTTATTTTTCCTCTTATGCCTCTTTTACTCTATGCCTCCACTTATGAAGTCAAGTACTCCACATGTATATTAACAGCCTTATAAACTTGTCCTTCCACCATGAAAGATTTAAGTACATACACGTATCACTGTCCCTGTACCCATTTTAAAGTACTACCATTTAGTTACTATTGCTTCTCCTCATTCTTCCTGGCAAAATATACCACTTCACACTTTTTTGCTTTAAATTTCATCTCTCTGATAAATTTTATTAGTCTATGTGCTCCTGAAATCTGTTACTATCCACCTCATTATTTACCACATTTCCCAGTTTCATATCACCTGCAAACTTTGCAATTCTACCTAATTTCAACTCTTTAACATATATCAAAAAAGAGCAGTGCTCCTAACACTGATCTCTAAAGAAAACAAGGGTATGCTGTCTGAAAAACACTAGCTCACAACTTCTCCCTCCTTTCTGGCCCTTAGCCAATTTTTCATCTATTCTGCCACTATCCCTTTAATCTTATGGGCTTTAATTTTGCTAACAAGTCTATCAAGTGCTTTGTCAAATGCCTCTCGTAAGTCCATATACACATCAACCGCACTACCTCTTCTCTCTGTTGCTTTATCAAAGAACTCAAATCAAGTTAATAAAACATGATTTGCCTTTAACTAATCAATGATGACTTTCATTTATTAGCCCATATTTTACCAAATGACAATTAATACTGTCTCAAATTATTGAAAGTTTCTTCATTACTGACATTAGGCGAATTAGCCTGTGCAGTAGTTGTTGGGCTTATTCCTCTCCCAATTATTAAGCAGCAGTTGCAATCATCCAGTTCTCTGGCACAACCCTATATTTAACCAGAGATGGAAGATTGTGGCCTGAATCTCTGCAATAAGAACATAAGATGTAGGAGCAGAAGTAGGCCACTCAGCCTATTGTGTGTGCTCCGCCATTCAATGAGATCATGGCTGATCTGATAATCCTCAACTCCACTTTCCTGCCTTTTCCCTTCGTGATTAAAAATCTACCTATCTCAGCCTTGAATACACTTATTGATCCAGCCTCTACAGCCCTCTGCGGTAAAGAATTCCACAGATTCATTCCCCTCTGAGAGAAGAAATTCCTCCTCATCTCTGTTTTAAATGGGCAACCCCTTACTCTGAGATTATGCCCTCTGGTCCTAGGCACTTCACAAGGGGAAGCAGCCTCTCAGCATCTACCCTGTCAAGTCCCCTAAGAATCTTACATGTTTCAATAAGGTCACATCTCATTCTTCTAACTTCCAATGAGTACCGGCCCAACTTACCCAACCCCTCCTAACAAGAAAATCCCTCCACATCCAGGATCAGCCTAGTGAAACTATTCTGGACTGCCTCCAATGCCAGTATATCTTTCCTCAGTAAGGGGATCAAAACTGTTCAGTGTTCCAGGTGTGGTCTAACTAATGCCTTGTATAGTTTTAGCTCCATTCCCTTTGAAATAAAGGCCAACATTCCATTTGCCTTCCCTTTTACCTATTGAACTTGTATGCTAGCTTTTTGTGATTCATGCACAAGGACTTCCAAATCCCAGAGCAGCTGCTTTCTGCAGCCTTTCTCCATTTAGATAATATTCAGCTCCCCTATTCTTCCTGCCAAAGTGCATAACCTCACATTTTCCCACAATATGTTCCATCTGCCAAGTTTTTGCCCACTCATTAACAAGGTTCCCACTGAAAGGTTTCTTGTGCTTTGCAAATTGGACATTTTTCTATTTCATTTTTTAAAAGCTAGTTAGCTTCTATTACATTTTGTCAGTGCCTTTCTCTGCTGATATTTTATGAAAGCAAACAGTAGATATAGTAATGTCAAGCATTGCAATTCACCTTCATAATAGAGAAGAGAGCAAGGGAAATGCACCTTGGCTCTGGGAGACCACATTACTGCCCATTGTTTTCCACAGGACAGTGAAGAGGTGACACAAGGTCCTTTGAATTCCACTTCGCTTTACATATAACATCATATCCCATGTAAAATGTAATAAGTTTTTAAAATTTGCCATTTGACTTGTTACTGTATTTGGACCCCTAGAACACCCTAGATTAATCTGTCACCAAATCACTAACATGTCTTCATTTCCAAAACATTATATATTGCATTAATCAGCTGCATTAATATTTCAGGGTGTTCTCCTGTTCATATGATTAGTCAAACATGAACATTTGAGTAGGATCCAACTGCTGGACCCAATTTCCATCCTTACTTCCTTTAGTAACCTAGGATGCATCCCTTCCATACTGGGTGACCTTGCTACTTTGAGGACTGACAATTCTTTTTATTTTGTCCAAATATCACAACTGTTTGCTTGTTTACTGCTATATTGGCAGCATCCTCTTCTCTAGTGAAGACAGTTCAAAGTACGTATTTAGTATCTCGTCCATTCCCTTCCCTCCAAGAGAAGATCTTGCTATTGGCCCAATTGGTCCATCCTTCCTCTGACTATTTTCACCATATGGGTTCATTAAAGGCTTTTGGGACCCCTTATATGTTAGCCACTAATCTATTCACATACTCTCTGTCTTCACCCCTCTTATTTCCTTTTTCAGTTTTTCACTGTACTTTCGATATAACACAAATGGCATCAATATTCAAGCTTCAGGAGAGCACAGTGCTCCTTACCCGATCTATCACTATCTCATTTGGGTTCAAATCTATTGAAGAATGAAAAGGTAAGCTTTTTTTAGAATGACTATGAACCAAAGCCTAAATAAATTATGGTTGTTTTGAGCACATTGTTATGATCTCAATAGAGACCATTAACATTTGAAGAGAAATTCAAACTCCCAGTTATTAACTGAAAGAACTACACCAGAAAATTTCACGTTTTAATTCAAAAACCTTTACTGTATTAAAAAAATTAAACTAAGCAAGCACTATTAAATTAACACTATGGCTGGGATTTTCTGGCCCCGTCATGGCAGGACCCACCATGGGAGATTCGGTGGCCCAGCCAAAAGCCCACTGACTTTCAGTGGTGCCGGACAATCCCTGTGGAGGGCGGGACCAGAAAATCCCGCCCAATATTTTTTGTAATTACTTGGATCTCAAACTTAATTCTACTTTTAGTACCAGTCAAGATTTTCCTAATGTATTACAGAATGATAAGGGTTCGTTCACTTCTCCTGGGACCAAAGAAAGTTTGCCACAGCTCTCCAGAATTTACTTTGGTCCTCCTTAGTGCCCCAGCTATTCTCCAAAATATGAGTTTTCACGGGGATCCTTCCGCTAATTTATGGCTAGGCGTCCCTCCAACTTCCCTTCAAGATCTTATGATTGTGCACTCTTTAACTGCATTCTTGCTTAGTGGTTCCACACAAGAAACAACTCAGTTTCTAATGGGCCTCTGCTCCTGTTCTACAGCTGCTTGTTAGCTCCAGGCAGATTTTATCTCCCTGCTTTCTCTAAGCTGACTGCCTGTTTTCTGTGAGAAAACACATAGATAAAAACGAAAACAAAGGAGTACCTCCCTGCATGGCTTATTTCCATAGCATACTCTGGGAGGTTCCAAACAGAAATGTAAACTAATTATATTTTACCTTCAAAACAACCCTTTGATTCTGGGATGCACATGAATAATTTATATCTCTAATGAAGAGAGGGCAATTCTCCTTAGACTTAGAGTCTCTATCAAGAGCTCAGATATGGGTCATCCATTGTTTAAGGTTATCTATCCCACATCCAAATATAACCTTACAAGTACGCAAGGAAAGGACTTTTTATGTGTAAATACCAACATTTACAAATTTAACTGGAAAAACCCTGGCGCCCCCTTTGAACTAAATTATCCTCAATCTGTTTGATTTGCATTTACTTCAGGCCTGTTTACCAGCTTCTAAACCAAGAGTTTCCATTTATCTACATTTAAAAGTTCCAACTCCTAAACTAAAAGTTATACTTCTGAAACACAGGAATTATGTAATTAGATCTGCCCCACAACAGACACAAATTTCTGGGGCACACATGGCATGAATCAATCATGTAAATTGAACAACAAAAACCTGCATTTACATAGTGCCTTTAACATAGCAAAGGGTTTCATGACATGTTACATTAGCGTTACCAAACAAAATTAGAACAGTCTTAACCTGGCAAGTTCTATAAGTAAGAGTAAACTTGGGGTCCCAAATAACTTGTGCAAAACTGTCATATCTGAGTAACAAAGTTTGGATCCTCTGACCCTTTCTTCATCTATTCTGCATCAACTACTCTCAGCCAATTTAGTGGCAGAGATGCTATACTTGGCTCCAACATCATAGGTTGGAGAATGTAAAACTGGCCATTGTTTTCGCTCCAAAACTCCACATAGCTTGTTAACTGTAAATTAATTGTATGCAAGTGGTGGACATTAACTGGGGTTTCACTTGAGCCTGTATAAATAGACACAATAAAACTGTGGTTGTTGAGTTAGGAGGTTTATGCTTGTAATGTGCAACTCTGTAAGTAAATATAAAGGTGTGTCAAGATTGGCTTCAGTTCTGTCCTTCACCGGCTGATTTCTGGAATAGGGCACAGCAAGTCCCACTAAAAGTGCAGACGATGAGTGAGAAGTGGATCAAGCTTAGCTGTGACATCATCTAATGATGATTCTTTCCTGGCATTAGCTGTCAAGCTTCATACATGAATAATGTTCACCTAGCTAAGTTATCAGAGTATGAGCACTTTGAACTATACCTCAGTGAGGGAGTCAACCTTTTCAAGAAGGAAGAGTGGGAAGAAAATTGCAAAAACTTTAAAGACAAAAGAATAAGCAATAAAAGTGAATAATCTGGAATATTGTTGTTGCTATGCCCTCTTGCCTGTGCATATGTTTGCATAAAGTAGGGAGGATCTTAAGGTCGGCGGCAAAATGATTTTTGTGGGGCATCACCTGAGCCTGAAGGAAGCTGCATGTGATTAAAGTTTACATTTGTTTTGAGTATCATTAATTTTGTGGCGCTCCCCTGGGCTGCTGCCATCTTGGGCTCCTCCCCCTCTATGATCACAAGATCACCCTGCCTCTCCATCCTCCCCACACACACAAGGGCTGACCTTGCTGCCAGGTATGCAGCCTCCAGCATCGCAATATTGCATGAGCTCAAATCTAGTGAGCTCCTTCAGGAATCCCATTTGGGTAGGCACTTCACTGAGCTCTGGTTAAATAACAGCTGATACAGAATGTCCTGTGCCCCTCACTGCATGTCCTAGGAAAATGTTGGCAGGTAGCTGGAGTGAAAATAATGGAGGTTCAACTCCATTTTATTTTAACTTTACAAAAGATACTTTATTTGACTTTTAATCTCAGGTAATAAACTATGAAATATATTTTGGTAAATAGTGGAAGTTTGTCAGAGAGTTAAACTACAGGTATAACAGAACAGTTGAAAAAGAAACAAGAGTGGTACTGGTTGTACTTACAAGCTGTGAACAATTTTCTTCTGCTCACCAAGATTGGAGAAATGTTTTCAAAAAAGCCTGTCTCCAGTTAACTAGTGGAATTTTGCAACTATGATTTTAATGAATTGCAGCCTGTCTGGCTGTAAAAGCAAAAGATTGGAATGTCTGGACTGTTAGAAGGCCAGTTTAGGCAGTGGGTTTGAAACTTTTTTATCCCCAACATGTTATGGAGCAACACAAACATTACTTTGGGGAAGTCAGACCAACGGATTAGTCTACAGAAGACGGCCAAGGAATTGACCAATTTACAAATAAGCCATGAAGTGTGACTTATATTTTTAGTGGTTAATGCTTCCTTTCATAGCGATCTGGACAAGCACATTCACAACACCACCTTATATAAAATTAATCTATCAGAAAATAGTACTGCTGACTGAACATTTATTTATAAAGCTCCATGAACAACATGTTATTTATTTCATTTCCATTCATGAAAATAATTCACCGTTGAAAAGAATAGCCTGACATATTGAAGGTCTCAGATTTGGACACAAGAACATCCAAATGTACGAATGTAATGGTTTAATCTGTCCTTGAGGGATTAAGGAAAGATGTTGAAAATGCCCAAGCCTTTTTATAGCAGAAGGCACCTTTTCTTAAGCCCCTATTGGCCACTGGATTTATGGTGGGTCCCACTGAGAGCATATTTGCTTTTACAGTTACACTTTATCCATTACTGCTGTTCATAGTCAATGTTGCTATGCCAATAGACAGTATTCATGGTCATTCTACCTAAGCAAAATACATCCCTTTCTCCTCAGTGTTCTAGTTATGTCTCTGTCACCATTTTCATGCCTCCTACTAAGTACATAATTCTTTTGGGGTTTTACCCACTAATGGAAGTAATTCTGGTCCTTTCTGTTTAGCACAGGAAAAGCTTTTGAGATAATGGGTTGAATACACTTTTTGTTATGATTGCAGACTTTCTATGAAAATTGCAGAGGATTTCAGCTGTCCTGCCTTGTAGTATTAACCAGCATTTCTCAAACTTATTCATCATGAGCCCACCAACCAAGGTTGACAGGATCTAGTGGGAAGCCTTCAGCTGATATCAAAAGTTGTTCTATATTTTAATTCAAAGTGAAGTGAATATATATTTATTACTTTATAAATCTTAAAACCTCCAACCTCCTGCTGCTGTTCTATTTGAAGTTTGCCCCCAAACACCTTCAGGGAGCACAGTTTTTTGGGGGTGCGGTTGCTTTGTTAGTAAGAAATGAAATTAAATCGATAGAATGAAACGATGCAGGGTCAGAAGTTATAGAATCTGTGTGGGTGGAGTTGAGGAATCGCAAAAGGTAAAAAAACCATAATGGGAGTTATGTACAGGCCTCCGAACAGTAGTCAGAATGTGGGACACAAGATATACCAGGAGATAGAAAAGGCATGTAAGAAAGGCAAGGTTACAGAAATCATGGGGGATTTCAATATGCAGGTAGACTGGGAAAATCAGGTTGGTAGTGGATCCCAAGAAAAGGAATTTGTGGAATGTCTACGAGATGGCTTTTTGGAGCAGCTTTTGGTGGAGCCCACTAGGGAACAGGCAATTCTAGATTTAGTGATGTGTAATGAGGCAGATTTGATAAGGGAACTTAAGGTGAAGGAACCCTGAGGAGGAAGTGACCATAATATGATAGAATTTACTCTGCAATTTGAGAGGAAGAAGCTGGAATCAGATGTAACAGTATTACAGTTGAATAAAGGCAACTACAGAGGCATGAGGGAGGAGCTGGCCAGAATTGACTGGGAAATGAGCCTAGCAGGAAAGACAGTGGAACAGCAATGGCAGGAATTTCTGGGAGTAATTTGGGAGACACAGCAAAAATTCATCCCGAGGAAGAAGAAGCATACTAAAAGGAGGACGAGGCAACCATGGCTGACAAGGGAAGTCAGGGACAGCAGAAAAGTTAAAGAGAAAGCATACAATGCGGCGAAGAGCAGTGGGGAAACCAGGGGATTGGGAAGCCTACAAAGACCAACAGAGGACAACTAAAAAAAAAAAAAGGAGGGAGAAGGTTAAATAAGGGCATAAACTAACCAGTGATATAAAAGAATATTGCAAGAGTTTTTTTTAGAAATATAAAGAGTAAGAGTGAGGCAAAAGTGGACATTGGGCCACTGGAAAATGACACTGGAGAAGTAGTTGTGGGGAACAAAGAAATGGCGAAGGAACTGAATAGGTACTTTGCGTCAGTCTTCACGGTGGAAGACACGAGTAACATCCCCAAAGTTCAAGAGAGTCGGGGGGCAGAGGTGAATATGGTGGCCATTACCAAGGAGAAGGTGCTAGGAAAACTGAAAGGTCTGAAGGTGGATAAATCACCTGGACCAGATGGATTACACCCCAGAGTTCTGAAGGAGATAGCTGAAGAGATAGTGGAGGCATTAGTGGTGATCTTTCAGGAATCACTGGGGTTAGGGAGAGTCCCAAAGGACTGGAAAATTGCTAATGTAACCCCCCTCTTTAAGAAGGGAGTGAGGCAAAAGACAGGAAATTACAGGCTGATTAGCCTGACCTTGGTCGTTGGTAAGATTTTAGAGTCCATTATTAAGGATGGGATTTCAGAATACTTGGAAGTGCATGGCAAAATCAGGCAAAGTCAGCATGGTTTCATCAAGAGGAGATCATGACTGACAAATCTGTTAGAATTCTTTGAGGAGGTAATGCGCAGGTTAGACAAAGGAGAGCCAATGGATGTTATCTACTTGGACTTCCAGAAGGCCTTTGACAAGATGCCACACAGGAGGCTATTCAGTAAGATAAGAGCCCATGGTGTTAGAGGCAAGGTACTCGCTTGGATAGAAGATTGGCTGTCTGGCAGGAGGCAGAGAATGGGGATAAGGGGGTCCTTCTCAGGATAGCGGACGGTGACTAGTGGAGTTTCATAGGGGTCAGTGTTGGGACCACAACTTTTCACTTTATACATTAATGATCTAGATGAAGGAATTGAGGGCATTCTGGGTAAGTTTGCAGATGATACAAAGATAGGTGGAGGGACAGGTAGTATTGAGGAGGTGGGGGGGGGGCTGCAGAAGGATTTGGACAGGTTAGGAGAATGGGCAAAGAAGTGGCAGATGGAATACAATGTGGGAAGTGTGAGGTCATGCACTTTGGTCGGAAGAATAGAGGCATAGACTATTTTCTAAATGGGGAGAGAATTCAGAGTGCAAAGGGACTTGAGAGTCCTAGTCCAGGATTCTCTTCAGGTTAATTTGCAGGTTGAGTCGGTAGTTAAGAAGGCAAATGCAATGTTGACATTTATTTCGAGAGAACTAGAATATAAAAGCAGGGATGTGCTGCTGAGGCTTTATAAGGCTCTGGTCAGACCACATTTAGAATATTGTGAGCAATTTTGGGCCCCGTATCTCAGGAAGGATGTGCTGGCCCTGGAGAGGGTCCAGAGGAGGTTCACGAGAATGATCCCAGGAATGAAAGGCTTAAAATATGAGGAATGTTTGAGGACTCTGGGTCTATACTCGAAGGAGATTAGAAGGATGAGGGGGGATCTGATTGAAACTTACAGAATACCGAAAGGCCTGGATAGAGTGGACGTGGGGAAGATGTTTCCATTAGTAGGAGAGACTAGGACCCGAGGGCACAGCCTCAGAGTAAAGGGAAGACCTTTTAGAATAGAGATGAGGAGAAACTTCTTTAGCCAGAGAGTGGTGAATCTATGGAATTCATTGCCACAGAAGGCTGTGGAGGTCAGGTCATTGAGTGTATTTAAGACCGAGATAGATAGGTTCTTGATTGGTAAGGGGATCAAAGGTTACGGGGAGAAGGCGGAAGAATAGGGTTGAGAAACTTATCAGCCATGATTGAATGGCGGAGCAGACTCGATGAGCCGAATGGCCTAATTTATGCTCCTATGTCTTATGGTCTTACAATGAGTTTGGTTTTGGCCAAGCCCACTCGAGAGGTGGGTCAGTAATTCTAATATTTAAATAAGGCTCCATGTCTCAGATTTTGACGGCATTTGCATTTAACATGAGTCTTTCCTCCGGCCTCTCCAGCTGTGATCTCTCCCTTACATGCGATTTGCTAACCCTGGCTGCCAACCACGATCTCTCAAAATGATGTCCGTGATCTCGCCCTTCCTTCCTCTCCGCCATGCTCTGATCCCCCATCTAGTCCCCAAACTTGGCGAATACTGATGATCATACCAAGCCATCATGCCTTAGGCAACAGGATTTCCTACCCTGCAACCAGACAGCCTCTCAGTGTGGCTGCAGACTGGGTGACCGCTTTGCGGAACATCTTCACTCAGTCCACAAGCATGACCCAAACCTTCCTGTCACTTGCAATTTTAACACACCATCTTGGTTTCATGCCCACATGTCTGTTATTGGCCTGCTGCAATGTTCCATTGAAGCTCAATGCAAACTGGAGGAACAGCACCTCATCTTCCGATTAGGCACTTGACAGCCTTCTGGATTTAACATTGAGTTCAACAACTTCAGACCATGAACTCACTGCTCCATTTTGACACTTTTTTTGATCCAATGCTGTTTTTTAACTTATTCATTTGTTTTTATAAATATATATATTTTTATCTTTTTTTCCCCAAACCACAACACTCCCCCACCACCAGGCCATCTGTCACTTGCTTCTATGTTGCACTTTCACAGAGCGCTGACCCTTGTTCTGCCATTAACACATTCTGCTAGCTTACCTCTATGCCACTAACAGCACCTTGTTAAGTCTTTAACATGACCATTAACTCTCTATTTGTCTTGTGTCCACGACATCTTTGTTAACCTTTCCTGAGCTCCCACATATCCCTGACCTTCTATTTTGCTCTGCCTGCTCCACCCCCTCTTAAACAATATAAAATACATCACAAAACAAAAATAAAAATACCTGGAAAAACTCAGCAGGTCTAACAGCATTTGCGGAGAGGAACACAGTTAACTTTTCGAGTCCATATGACTCTTCAACAGAGCTAAGGAAAAATAGAAAAGAGTTGAAATATAAGCTGGTTTAAGGGTGGGGGGGGGGTGGGACAAGTAGAGCTGGATAGAGGGCCAGTGATAGGTGGAGATAACCAAAAGATGTCATAGACATAAGGACATAGAGTTGTTGAAGGTGGTGATATTATCTAAGGAATGTGCCATAGGTGACATTAAGGGTAGAAAGCAGGACGAAAAAGGTACAGATGGACCTAGTGGGGGTGGGGTGGGGGGAAGGGATCGAAATAGGCTAAAAGGTAGAGATAAAACAATGGATGGAAATACATTCAAAAATAATGGAAATAGGTGGGAGAAGAAAAATCTATATAAATTATTGGAAAAAAGGGGGATCGGAAAGGGGGAGGGGATGGAGGAGAGAGTTCATGATCTAAAATCGTTGAACTCAATATTCAGTCCGGAAGGCTGTAGAGTGCCTAGTCGGAAGATGAGGTGCTGTTCGTCTACTTTGCACTGAGCTTCACTGAAACATTGCAGCAGGCCAAGGATGGACATGTGGGCATGAGAGCAGGGTGGAATGTTGAAATGGCAAGCGACAGGGAGGTCTGGGTCATGCTTGCGGACAGACCGAAGGTGTTCCGCAAAGCAGTCACCCAGTCTGCGTTTGGTCTCTCCAATGTAGAGGAAACCGCATTGGGTGCAGCAAATGCAGTAGACTAAATTGAGGGAAATGCAAGTGAAATGCTGCTTCACTTGAAAGGAGTGTTTGGGCCCTTGGACAGTGAGGAGAGGGGAAGTAAAGGGGCAGGTGTTGCACCTTCTGCAGTTGCATGGGAAGGTACCATGGAAGGGGGTTGAGGTATATGGGGTGATGGAGGAGTGGACCAGTGTGTCCCGGAGGGAACAAACTCTGCGGAATGCCGCCGGGGGGTGGGGGGGGTTGTGTGTGTGTGAAGGGAAGATGTGTTTGGTGGTGGCATCATGCTGGAGTTGGTGGAAATGGCGGAAGATGATCCTTTGAATGCGGAGGCTAGTGGGGTGATAAGTGAGGACAAGGGGGACCCTATCATGGTTCTGGGAGGGAAGGGAAGGTGTGAGGGCGGATGCGCGGGAGATGGGCCGGACACGGTTGAGGGCCCTGTCAACCACCGTGGGTGGAAAACCTCAGTTAAGGAAGAAGGAAGACATGTCAGAGGAACTGTTCTTGGAAGTGGCATCATCAGAACAGATGCGACGGAGGCGAAGGAACTGAGAGAATAGGATGGAGTCCTTATAGGAAGCGGGGTGTGAGGAGCTGTAGTCGAGGTAGCTGTGGGAGTCGGTAGGCTTGTAATGTATATTGGTGGACAGTCTATCACCAGAAATAGAGACAGAGAGGTCAAGGAAGGGAAGGGAAGTGTCAGAGATGGACCATGTGAAAATGATGGAGGGGTGGAAATTGGAAGCAAAGTTAATAAATTTTAAAAATACCTGGAAGACTCAGCAGGTCTGACAGCATCTGCGGAGAGGAACACAGTTAACATTTCAAGTCTGTATGACTCTTCAACAGAACTAAGGAAAAACACATATCTACTTCTCTTTAGCTCTGAAGAAGAGTCAAACAGATTCGAAACGTTAACTCTGTTTCTCTCTCAACATATGCTGCCAGGCCTGCTGAGTTTTTACAGTATTTCCTGTTTTTATCTCAATGTGGTTGGTTGCCAAGTGGGTGACAGAGTACAAACATTCTAACGAGGCCCTGCCATTAAACTCGGCAGGACTCCTGCATTCCCGGCTGTTGATGGGCACCACCACTTCCCTGCTCCCCTCAGCTGTAAATATCAGGGCCATTATCGCCGACGTAGTAAAAGTAGACAGCTAAAGCTGCAATTTGTATACACAAAATATTTCAACTCTCAGCATATTAGCATGATAATTTTTCAGGACTGCATATATCACCCATTTAAAGTAAGGGCACATCAGCCTCACCCTTCTCTGCCAAACATTATTTATGGGTATCTCCATGATTTTGCAAAACAACTTGTAATCCAAAAAGCTGTGCCCCTTGAAAGTGTTTGGGGCAAACTTCAAACAGAACAGCAGCAAATTATTTGTAAAGATAACCCAAGATGAAATATGCAATAACTGGCACTAGGAAGGGACTGATTGCAACGATGACTGATCTGAAACCCTTCTTAAGTCCCAGGTATCAATACAGCGCATTACTAGCCAGAATCAAACTTCAAATCAATCGGCACTTAATATTTATATTTTTATAACAAAATAAATATTTGTATTTTAATCATCTGGAGATTTTAATTTAGGCTATGGAAATTGAGAAGTTTTTTTTTAAATATTGAAGTGCAGAGTCTAACAGTTAACTAAACAATTAAGCCTTTTCTAATAATTTAGTTGCTATTCTGCTAACTGAGCCCAGGGAGGATAGCCAAGAGGCATTGCAATTAGGTGGCAGGAAAGTAAGTCAAGGATATTGCTTCTAATTGTTCTTCAGTGACCCTCACTAAAATGTTTACATGTAAACATCAGGGTAGGTCACTATTAACTTGGCTGTGACACCCTCTGAGCTGGGGCAGAGTTGCCTGGCTTTTGCGGTCAGTGGTTCATGAATGGCATCAGCTGTTCATTACACTTACACTTTCCCATAGATTTTCAATGGAATTTTGCACAGGAATTTGTCACGGTTAGAAATCTTAAACAGTACAAAGCCCTCCATAGGGAACCGGGAACCTGTGTGAACTGAGCAAGCAACTGTGTATCTCCTTAACCTGTCAGATTGAAGAATTCTTGAATGACCAGTGCAGAGTCTAAACTAGGAAATTTAACTTAGAGTATTTAATTCAATGCCAAACTATGTTCAGAAAGATAAATGAAAAGGGAAAGCAAAATGGGATTAAGAGAGATAAAAGAGACAGAAAGGAAAAAAAACAAAAAAAAAATTTCTTTAAATCTCCAACAGTAAGTCAAATCCAAATTAGTAAAGGTTAATTTTCAGTGTCAGAAGTTGTTTGTCAGTAATTAAGATTCATCGCGCAGTTAAAAATTCTCTTGTACTGGAATGGACAAACTCTAACTTTCTCTGCGTTTCATGGATATCTAATAGATAGATGCAGCAACTTTACACATTCCATGTATTTCGATGGCAAGCCTCTGGGCAAGACACAGGTAGCAATGTTTCTGGAGGAGTAGTGCACCTCAGTCAGCAAATCCCTGATTTCCGCATTAACTTTGCATGTGCAGTTGCTGGAAGCTGCTGCCCAATTTCCTCTTTAATAAAAGTGAATGCTGATAGACTTCTTATTTTTACCACAACTTGGTCAATATAATTTCCTGCCCACAATTAAGACATACACAACAAAGATAAGGGTAAGGTATTGGAGAGGTGCTGATGCTAGTGAATATATCTCCTAGGTAGAAGTAATCACCTTCAAGAGAGGAGGGGAGACTAAGAAAGAAAAGTGAAAAAGGATACTTAAGGACAGCGTTGTATTAGGCAGTTGGCAATAATCCAATGAGGTTTGCCCAGTCTAATGAACAATCAGACAGGACTGCGCCAGGTTTTATTGTTGTCTGATTACACAGACATTTAAAAAATTGTGTGTTACCGTTACATCATATTTACCAGTTTATTGTTCCTTAGGAAAGGGGCCCACTCTCTCTTCCTGACAAAAACAACTTATACTTTCATAAGCTGACATTAAATAGTTGTTTCAATCAACATTGAAAGATTCTTCATAGCTTCGTCTCTAGTGGTTCACAGAGTCTAACCAATGAGTAGATGTGCCCTACCAACTAGGGCAGTTTGAGGGTCACTCCCCAGTCTATGCTGTTTTCCTGACCTCACCCAAGGCATTGCTGCGTGTGGGCACGATTTTTGACATCAGCGAGGGGGAGGTAATCATTGCCTAAGGTCCCCACTCCTGATCATTGTTCAGTAACCCCTGCTGTAAATATGCAGGTATGGGTATCAGAAGGCTAGGATGGGACTCAATGCACTGCAGTCAAAGCGTTTGCTATCATCATGGTTCAAACACAGATTGCCAATTAGGGAAAGTACAAAGAAACCAGCAAAGATTTTCTTGCCAAGGAGCCATTCAGGGATAAGAAACAAAAATTATAAATATGTATTTTTAATATTATGTATATATTTTATATATATGTTATAATTACATATATATACATAATATATCATGTATTTGCCTATGCATTAAATAAATTAAAATGAGCAGATGGAGTTGCACTGTATTATTGGAAAGCTACTTCAAGAGCATTCTAAAAAAGGCAAAAGATCTTTGCAAATTGAAAACCAATGAGCACAAAACTAAATAAAACTTTGAGACCTTAACTGTTAAAAGTCCAGTGCTATTAAAGATAAATCAGTAAGTATTTACTGCTTCAGTATGAAGGGTGTTGCAGAAACATTGATACAGCCAAGCATTGTATTACTTCTCTCCCCGAGAGCTATTCATGGAGAGATTTGTTCACTTTAAAAATAGGATTTTAAAATGACCAATCCCTTATTATTTTATGCTTCATCTTTCCTTGATGTCCTATTCCACCCAGAAGGAAAAACCAGTAAAACGTGGAAACGACTAGCACTGGTCCGAACTGTCAGACCAGACTAATCAAGCAACAGCCTGAAATAGTCATCCTCACAGAATCATATCTTACATAAAACGTCCCAAACACCACCATCACCATCCCTGGGTATGTCCAGACCCAGCAGAGGTGGTGGCACAGTGGTATATAGTCGGGAGGGAGTTGCCCTGGGAGTCCTCAACATGGACTCCAGACCCCAAGAAGTCTCATGGCATCAGTTCAAATATGGGCAAGGAAACCTCCTACTGATTACCACACACCGCCCTCCTTCAGTTGATGAATCAGTGCTCCTCTATGTTGAACATCACTTGGAGGAGGCACTGAGGGTGGCAAGGGCACAGAAGGTACTCTGTGTGGGGGACTTCAATGTCCTTCACCAAGAGTGGGTCAGTAACACCACTACTGACCAAGCTGGCCGAGTCCTGGATGACATAGCTGCTAGACTGGGGCTGCGGCAGGTGGTGAGGGAACCAACGAGAGGGAAAAACATACTTGACCTCATCCTCAACAACCTGCCTGCCGCAGATGCATCTGTCCATGACAGTATTGATAGGAGTGCCTGCCGCACGATCATTGCAGAGACGAAGTCCCACCTTCACACTGAGGATACCCTCCCATCGTGATGTGTGACACTACCACTGTGCTAAATGGGATAGATTTCGAACAGATCTAGCAACTCAAGACTGGGCATCCATGAGGAATTATGGGCCATCAGCAACAGAATGGTACTCAACCACAATCTGTAACCTCATGACCCGGCATATCCCCCATCAAGCCAGGGGGTCAACCCTGGTTTAATGAAGAGTGCAGGAAGGCATGCCAGGAGCAGCACCAGGCATACCTAAAAATGAGGTGTCAACCTAGCGAAGCTATAACATATGACTACTTGCATGCCAAACAGCATAAGCAGCAGAGCTAAGCGATCCCACAACCAACAGATCAGATCTAAGCTCTGTAGTCCTGCCACATAAAGTCACGAATGGTGGTGGACAATTAAACAACTCACTGGAGGAGGAGGTTCCACAAATTTCCCTTTCCTCAATGATGGGCGAGTCAAGCGCATCTGTGCAAAAGATAAGGCTGAAGCATTTGCTATAATCTTCAGCCAGAAGTGCCGAGTGGATGATCCATCTCCGCCTTCTCCGGAGGTCCCCAGCATCACAAATGCCAGTCTTCAGCCAATTCTATTCACTACACGTGATATTAAAGAAACGGCTGAAGGAACTGGATAGTGCAAAGGCTATGGGCCCTGACAATATTCCAGCAATTGTACTGAAGACTTGTGCTCCAAAATTAGCCTCTTCCCTAGCCAAACTGTTCCAGTACAGTTACAACACTGGCATCTAGCCAGTAATGTACAAAACTGCCCAGGTCTGTCCTGTACACAAAAAGCAGGACAAATCCAATCCAGCCAATTACCATCTCATCAGTCTACTCTCAATCATCAGTAAAATAATGGATATGGTCATCAACAGTGCAATCAAGCTGCAGTTGCTCAGCAATAACCTGCTGACTGACTCCCATTTTGGGTTCTGCCAGGGCCACTCAGCTCCTCACAGTCTTGGTTCAAACATGAACAAAAGAGCTGAACTCCTGACGTGAAGTGAGAGTGACCGCCCTTTAAATCAAGGCCGCATTTGACTGTGTGTGGCAACAACAACCAAAACTAGAGTCAATGGGATTCAGCTTTCTGCTGGCTGGAGTCATACTTATGGCTGTGGTTGTTGGAGGTCAGTCATCTCAGCTCCAGGACATCACTGCAAGAGTTCTTCAGGGCCCAACCATCTTCAGCTACTTCATCAATGCCCTTCCTTACATTAAAGTCAGAAGTGGGGATGTTCGCTGATGATTGCACAATGTTCAGCACAATTCACAATTCCTCAGATACTGATGCAGTCCATGTCCAAATGCAGCAAGACTTGGACAATATCCAGCCTTGTGCTGACAAGTGGCAAGTAACATTCGCACCACACAAGTGTTAGGCAATGACCAACTCCAACAAGAGAGAATCCAATCATCACCCTTTCATGTTCAATGGCATTACCTTCACTGAGTCCCTCACTATCAACATCCTGGGGTTTACCATTGACCAGAAACAGAACTGGACCAGCCATATTAATACTGTGGCTACAAGAACAGGTCAGAGGCTAGAACTTGTGTGATGAGTAACTCAAATCCTCACTACACAAAGCCTGTCCACAAGGCACAAGTCAGGAGTGTGATGGAATACTCTCCACTTGTCTGGATGAGTGCAGCTGCCACAACACTCAAGAAGCTTGACACCATCCAGGACAAAGCAGCCCACTTGATTGGCAGCACATCCACAAACATTCATTCCCTCCACCACCAACACAGAGTGGCAGCAGTGAGTACTATCTACAAGATGCACTGCAGGAATTCACCAAGGCTCCTTCGACAGTACCTTCCAAACCTACGTCCACTACCACCTAGAAGGACGACAGCAGCAAATAGATGGGAACACCACCACATGAAATTCCCCTCCAAGTCATTCGCCATTGTGACTTAGAAATATATCGCCATTCCTTCACTATCGCTGGGTCAAACTCCTGGAACTCCCTTCTTAACACCACTGTGGGTTTACCTACACCACATGGACTGCAGCGGTTCAAGAAGGCAGCTCACCACCACCTCCTCAAGGGCAACTATGGATGGGCAATAAATGCTGGGGCAGCCAGCGAAGCCCACATCCTGTGAATGAATAAAAAAAACAGGGTACAATTCCAGTTCAAATTTTTCCTTCAGCACAATATCAAGCTATTTTCAGCTACCATTCTCAGCTAAAGTGGACTATTTTTATAAAATGGTTTCTTTCAAATGTATTTTTTTTTATTATTCATCCATGGAATATTGGCATCACTGGCAAAACCTGGATTTATTGCCCAGTCTTAATTGACCTTGAAGGTGGTGGTGAGCTAATCTTTTGAACTGCTGCAGTCCACGTGGTGAATGTACTCCCACATTGCTATTAGGTAGGAAGTTTCGGGATTTTGACACAGTGACAATGAACAAATGGCAATATAGTTCCAAGTCAGGGTGGGTGTAACTTGGAGAGAAACTTGCAGGTGATGGTGTTCCCATGTACCTGCTGTCACTGGCTTGCTCGGCAGGAAGGATCAGAAGTTTAGGATGTGCTGTCAAGGAAACCATGGCCAGCTGCTGCAGTGTATCTTTTACAGGGTACAGAGTAAAACCAGGGAACACTAGGAAGTTGGAGGGAGTGAATGTTTAAGGTGATAGATAGGGTGCCAGTCAAGCATACCTTGGTGGTATTCAGCTTCCTGAATGCACCCATCCAGGCAAGTCGGGAGTATTTCATCACAATCCTGACTTGTGCCTTCTAGATGGTGAACAGGCTTTGGGGGGTCAGGAGTTGACTCACTTGCTGCATGGTCAATAAAGATAATGAAGGCACAAACATGCAAAAAAAAAACAATTAACTATGTTACTAACATAGTCTAAATATCTGGGCTTGTTTTGTCAGGGAAAGTTGATTATCAAGACCTAAAGAAAATTACACAAGAAAGCTCTACACAGTTTTTAACCCATAAATAGCTATCTTTTTCAAATAAGTATCAGTAGTCTGTCAACACTTCAATGGTTTTCTTAAGACCACATACAAGTTTACAAAGCCCTGTGAAAAATTACCCCAGTTTTCAGCTAAAAAGCACAGTCCTAACTGAAGCATTATCTAGCATTCAGATGGTAAGTCAGTGAACACACAAAGTTCACAAAAGCAAAATATTGCAAATGTTGGACAAAATATTCCAGATTCTCACAACTCTCTGCATGATGAACTTTCTCCTAACCTCTCTTCTCAGTTACTTAGTAAGAATTTCAGAATTGATGACCCCTCATCACTGTCTTTAAAATTAAAAAGGGATTTGACAAGATAAACATCTATTAAAGCCATTCTTAGCACTCTCAACTTCAGTCATAATAGTTCCAAAGACTTAACTATGTCTATCCTCATAATTATAGTTTTTCACCCCTGAATTCATGGCTGAGATTAGCTAAACCCACACAGAAGATTGATGGACCTTTGTGCTCTGCATGGTTGAGTAACATTCCAACTGGTATATTTACACACTGAGATATTATAGGGAGATATTAGCCTTTTCGGAAACTAGTTGTAAGTCTTTCAGTAACACATTTTATAAAATGTTACAAGCCTAAATGTAGATTCTAAACATTCATAGGCCACTTTACCCTAAATTCCTGAATCTGGAGGCTTGCGATTTTGGTTGCTGTTTTTTGGACATAGATCTTGAACTTTAAAATTAAAACTATTTAATCCAACAGATATAATTCATATCAAATAATGCATACCTGTAATCCCCTGTACATGCTAGAGCATGCCATCCAAGGGAGGAGAGAGAAAGGGAATGCAGCATGGGATAGTACAATCCCCTACTATTCTCTGCAGCCTCGACCAAGAGTTCCAAGGGCTGTGTGGCTTGCCCAATGCCAAGGTTAAAAATATCTCATCACGGCTGGACAAGAACACAAAAAATAGGAGTGGAGTAAGCCATATAGTCTCTTCAGCTTGCTTCGCCATTCAATAAGATCATGGCTAATCTGATCATTACCTCAACTCCACTTTCCTGCCTGTTCCCCATAACCTTTGACTCCCCAATAGTTCAAAAATCTGTCTGTTGCAGCCTTGAATATATCAATGACCCAGCCTACACTGCTCCCTGGCTAGAAAATTCCAAAGATTCACAACTTTCTGAGAAAGGAAATTCCTCCTCACCTCTGTCTTAAATGGACTGCATTATCCTGAAACTACGCCCTTTAGTTCTATGATATTTCCTATGAGGGGAAATATCCTCCCAGCGTCCACCCTGCCAAGCCTCCTCAGAATTTTATTAGTTTCAATAAGATCACCTCTCATTCTTCTAAACTCTAAGGAGTATAGATCCAACCTACTCAACCTTTCTCATAAGACAACCCCTTCATTGCAGGAACCAATCTGGTTAATCTCCTCTAAACTGCCACCAAAGTAAGTATAACCATCCTTAAATAAGGAGGCCAAAACTGTACACAGTACTTTAGGTGCAGTCTCTCCAATGTCCTCTACAGTTTTAACAAGACTTCCCTACTTTTCTATCCCCCTTGCACTGAAGGTCAACATTCCAGTTGCCTTCCTAATTACTTGCTATAGCTGCATGCTAACATTTTGTCATACATGTACAAGCACACCCAGATCCCTCTGTACTGCAGCATTCTGCAGTCTACCTCCTACCAAAGTTTTCCCACATTATATTCCATCTGCCTAGTTTTAGCCCATGCGCTCACCTAACCCATCTATGTCGCTTTGCAGACTCTTTGCGTTGTTTTTTTCTCTTGGATCGGAACCCTGATGTCAGGAGCACTTCCGAGTCCCAACCCTACACTGTGCCGGCTTTAGGCACGTCACAATTTTGAAAAAAAAGGCCACTAATTGGCCTGAGGTCCAGATAGCCATTAATTAGGTGCGGGGAGAAGGCAGGTCTTCCACTCAGCAAGCCTGATTTAAAGGGCAAACGGCAATCATTACTGCAGTGACAATTTCATGCAGAAATGGAAGAGAGGGGAGAGCAGAGGGACAGCAGCAGCTCAGGCATCGTGCCAGGAAGCCTGAGATTTCTCGGATATCTCCCTTGAGGTTCTTTTGGAGGAGTGGGAGCAAAAAGTCGTGTTATTTTTCCTGACAATTGCAGGAGAAAGTCAGCCACCCAAAGCAAACAGGCATTGCTGGAGGTGGCTCAAGCTGTGATAGCCAATGCTTTGCGAGGAGGAAGTGGGGTCAATGCCACAAACATTTCAATGGCCTTCTTAGATCTAGCAAGGTAAGTACAGCATGGTACCCAAATGAGAGGCCTTCAGGTCTGTGGTCACAAGTATACACACAAGCTGAACAGCTTGACGGCACATAGTACTTCCGAACATAGGAGTACATGTGCCCAGGATCATCACTGAGCCTTGAGCAAAGCTCATAACTCAAGCACTATTGTGGCAGAGGCAACATTGAAAACTAACATCACATGTGATTGTTACACTGGAAGTGGTGAAGGAGGGCAGCTTTGTTTACACTCTCTTTTTCTTGACCTTTTAAGGGAAAAAAGTGCACAACAGCAGAGAGAGGAGTTGCTCAGGTGGTGGTGTGCCCCAGCTTCCATGGAGGAGGCTAGAGTGGCATCACGTCAGAGAGTGGGTGATGGAGAAATGGGATTCTGTCCAAGCCGGGATGAAGTGATCTCAAAATCTCCAGCTGACAGGAATGAAATGCACTCCTCCCTGGTTGATGCCAATATATCATTATATCATGACCACCTTTTTATATCTCCCAAGGGCAAGTTGTGAATAGGAAGCCTGTGGCTGTAAGAGAGATGTCATTGGGGTCGTCTACTGAGGATGAAGCACCAAATCCAGCATTGTACATCATCCAAGCACAATGTCCACCAGCTCAGGGGGTGGGCATGGGTGCGTGTGTGGAATGGAGCAGGGAGTGAGGTTGAGCTAGGGCGGGGAGGGAATTGTTCAGTGATGGGGAGGGCAGGAAGAGATGTTGGGCAAGAGGGGGAGAGTAGTTGATGGGTGCCATCATCATCACCCACCTCTTTGGCCCCTCTGAATGAGGAACTGCCTATGTAGCAAGGCACTGTTACAGAGGCTGCCCCGCAATTAACATCAGTGCACCGTGTTTTGAGGGCAACATTAGATATGATTCTGCAATTGGACAACATTTGCTAAATAATTCTCAATTTGCTAACAATTATGCTGACAATTTAAAACAGTCAGTTGGGCTCGCAATGTGGCGCACTTGCGTGTATTGGCAGAACATATATTAATACACAGGGTCCTGTTCTTTGCAGACAGAAAGAACATCTGTATACATTGCACCTATTTAAGCTAAACAAAACAAGTGACAACCATTTGTTGACTCATTCCTCAGGGCAATGCCTTGACCAATCAGGGTCAAGCTACCTGGTTTAAATTTCAAATGATGCTTGGCAGTTAACTGTCAGTCACCATCAGTGGTGTCTTATTCATGGCAACACCACTTGCCAACCAATCAGCACTCTCTTCACATACAGTATAAATTGTTGTTTCCCCCCTTATATTGGTATTCTTGCGAGTGTCCTGATGAGTGCAAGATGAAAACCTTAGACGTGTCTCTTTTTTCAGCAATACTCAAGTTCTGTATTACCAAATGAATATTGACTGTTTTTATTTCAACATAATACTCCACAATTTTTGCTAAGACAAGCACTGAAATAAGGTCAATGGCAGCATGTACATGAAGACGCATCTGAAAAGGCAGCCCTTCATCAGTTTCTGAATCGGAAAATGGATTGAAGCATATGTGACACATCTGCCTCCTCATTTCAAAAGCATTAAGAGGATTTTTAAATCTTTGACTTCAAAAGTACACAGTTCCAATTTTCCTAAGTCTAAAGACTTTACAATAACTTTACTTCAGCAGTACTGCAAAAGGAAGGGCTTCATCAGTTAAGCAAATATAAAGATTAATGTTTTTTTTTTAAAAGGAATCATATTTCTTCATGCTTTGGAACTTTTCTCCCCTGATTCTTTGTGGTTGTCAAACACATACAAAGGAACACATATCCCTTTCCGCCAAGGGAGCAGAAACATCTGCAACAAGTTGTTTGAGAATCATGAGGATAGATCATTCTCAGTGAAACTGCTTCCTTCATATTGCCTGGCTGATCCTAGAAAATTGCTAAGTAGAAATGGTTTATTTTCCTGCTAAACCACCCACCTCAGCAACTGCTAATGTATTTGGGAAGCAAGAGTATTTGAGAAGAAAATGGCTCCATAGCAACCAGAGAAAAACTGCATTTAGATGTGTAATAAAGTCTTGATGCATTTGCGCTAACCCAACCTGAAATCAAAATAGAAAATGGAAGACCAAAAAAACCCCAGCAGATTTTCAGTGGCTAGAATTCTGCTGCCTGATGTAGCTGTGGTTATTTTAGCAGCTACTGTAATTGCCGCAGGGTCTACAAGTAGACTCCTAAAATAATACATTTTTCACAACTTGTTTCCATGGGAAAAAAACAACCAAGAAAATGCAACATATTAAAATTAAACTCAGACAGATTGCCATCTGAAAAAGACTTACTTGACCTTTATTAATAAATGAAGCTCGCACTATTTATAGTAGAATGGTGTCAGCAGTAATACAGTGTAAATGAGGCAAGACTACCAAATTCAGAGACACGGAGGCCACTTAAGAGGTGGTTTTCTCTTAATTGAGCCTAAGAAGCAACATAAACAATTGTCATTTTTAAACAATTGCGCGTGCAATTGGTTTCTTGTTGTAACAAGCACTTTACAGTCTCTGTGGCAGTAAGCATGAGGTAAGATAGCAGCACAGAGTACAGCATATTACAGAAACAATTCAAATAATGGTTGTAATATAAATGTAATACAGTAATAGTTTTCACTGAAAATGAATGTAAAAATGCCCCGCATTCGGCACCAATGCATAGCCCAGCATTAACTTAATTTGTTAATGGGCCAGTTCATGAAATGAACGGAGTGGTTTAGAACAGTTTCCTTTAGCTGCTGCAGTTGAAATGACTGGTCCAACACAACCTCTAGCTAGGTGAAGCCCATATACAATAAAACTAAAATTCACCCTTCAAAGTTGTACTGAGAGAGTGCTGCAGTGTTTGAGGTGCCATTTTTCAAATGAGGTGTTAAGCTGAGGCCCTTTCTGCCTGCTCCTGTAGATATAAGCAATCATTTGCACAATCTGCAGAAGGGCAGTGAGATTTCCTGGTATCCTGCCAAAAATGTATTTCTTAACCAACATTTTTAAAACAGACTATCTGTTCACCTATCCCATTATTGTTTGTGGGGTCTTGCTGTGTACAAATTGGCAGCCATGTTTGCCTATGTTCCATCAGTATTGTAACTATACTTCATAAAGTACATTGTTGGCTTTGAAGTCTTTGGATACAGTGCAGTATGCAGATGTGAGAGACACTGTAAATAAATGCTGCTTCATTTGCTCAAATTTATGAGAAAATTTGGACAGTGAGTTTCAATAAACTGTAAATGACCACTGAGTACATTACAACTGCATCACATTCTCTACCTACTCCACTCTAGCAGATGTTGCTGGATAGTAACCTGGAGTAGAACCTAAGCTAACCTCTAAGTTGGAGGCAAGGGCACTTTAGCACTCAAACTGCCTCACAGTAGCTAGGATCATAGTATCGGAGAATGAATATAGCACAGAATGAGGCCATTCAGCCCATTGTGTCTGTACTGGCTCTCTGCAAGAGCAATGAAACCAGTGCCATTCCCCTGCTGTTTCCCTGTAGTCCAGTAATTTTTTTTCCTCTTTAGATAATGATCCAAGTCTCTTTTGATAACCACAATTGAATCTGCCACCATCTGCATTCCAGATCCTAAGGACTCGCTGTGTTAGAAGTTTTTCTTCATGTCACCATTGCTTCTTTTGCCAATCGCCTTAAATTGGTGTTAGAGACGATCATTAAAGAGGTTATAGCTGGGCTCTTAGAAAAGCTCAAGAGAAGGGTCATATGGTTTATGAAAGGGAAATCATGTTTAAGCAATTTATTAGGGTTTTTTGAAGGAATAACATGTGCGGTGGATAGAGGGGAGCCTGAAGATGTATTGTACTTGGATTTCCAGAAAGCATTTGATAAAGTGCCACATGAGAGGTGATAGCAGAAATTAAAAGCTCAGTGTAGGGGGTAACATATTAGCCAGGATAGAAGATTGACTGGCTGGTAGAAAGCAGAAAGTGTGCATAAATAGGTCTTTCTCCGATTGGCAGGATGTGACGAGAGACATCCTGCAGGGTCTGTGCTGGGGCCTCAATTTTTCATAATTTACATCAATGACTTAGATGAGGGGAGTGAAGCTAAATTTTCAGATGACAGACAGATAAGTAGGAAAGTATGTTGTGAAGAAAACGTAAGGACTTTGAGGCAGGATATAGATAAGTTGTGAATGGGCAAAAATATGGCAGATGGAGTATAATGTGGGAAAATGTGAAGTTGTTCACTTTGGCAGGTGGAATTAAGAAAGCAGAGTATTACTTAAAAGGAGAACAGCTGCAGAATTCCGAGGTGCAGAGGCATCTAGGTGTTCTGGTGCATGAGTCACAAAATGTTAGCATGCAGGTACAGCATGTAATCGAGAAGGCTAATAGGATGCTATCCTTTATTATGAGAGGAATTAAACATAAAAGTAAGGATGTTACGCTTCAATTATGCAGGGCATTGGTGAGACCACATCTCGAATACTGTGTGCAGTTTTGGTATCCTTATTTAAGGAAGGATGTAAATGCTTTCGAGGTGGTTCAGAGGAGGTTTATTATATTGATACCTGATTGAGCAAGTTGTCTCATGAGGATAGGTTGAAAAGGCTGGGCTTGTTTCCATTGGTGTTCATAAGAGTGAGAGGTGACTTAATTGAAGTATATAAGATCCTGAATGGCCTTGGCAAGGTGGGCATCGAGAGGATGGGCGGAATCCTCCGTGCCCGATGGCATTGGGCATGTTCAGTGGGCTGGGTGGACAATATGGCGAAAAGGCCAAAAATTGTTTTCACAACATCATGAAACCAGTTTGCCATCATCTGCTCCAACCACCAATGGCAGGTCATGTTTCCCACCATCAGAAGTCGCATATCATTACAAGCCCAGCCTGCCAGAATCGTGTCCCCCTCCCACCCGCTGGAACATCTGCACACGTCAGCGTGATTGCACGCCAATGTGTTTCACAACAGCATATAAAAAGCATGCATTTGGCAGGCTGCAATTTGAGGGGAACTCGGAGGTGAGTACACAGTAACATTGTGGAGCCCTCACCCAGGTCACCTGATGGATCTCAAGGTTGATGTGAGTTGTGGGAAGGATGGGGAGGGCTATCCTGCGGTTGAGGCAACTTGGGGGGAGTGGGGGGGGCAAAGCTTGCCCTGTGGTTGAGGCAACTTGGGGGAGCAAGGGCAGCCCTACAGTTGAGGTCACTTGGGCGGGGTACAGGGGCTAGTTGCAGCTAGCGCACAACCACATGTGGGATGGAGGGGTGGTGGCGGGCGAGAAAAGCAGCCACCTATTAGGGAAACCTTGTATCCTTCTGAGGCTGAGACAGTTCAATACATTGATATGATTGGAGTTGGGCCTCCAGCTTCTCTGCCCACTCAAGTAATGCTGAGGCATCAAAGTGCCACCAAGTGCTCCAGAGCTTTTCACCCCTCGGGCACAGACTGCACAGTAACAAGTGTTTTAATGGGCTGCAGAACAGATGGATGACTGGACAGACTGTACAATCTCCTTGCTAAATCTGGCCATGGAGCAGTCCCTGGTGAGGGCGCTCAAAGCCCCTTGCAATGTCATCATTCTGGATTGGACCAGTCTCCCCCATGGTTCAAGCTAACAGTGCAGCCTTGCAGCGTGGGTTAGGAGAATGCCTGTGCATGAGCTGAGAGCACAGCATGCAGTCCAGTGGGCAAAGCTGCCGCCAATTGGTCAGGTGGAGTGGAGAGGAGAAGGGTGGGGTTTCGGGCAGCCATGCAGCGCACTAAACTCTGGCCATCAAAGTGGTGGCCAGGATTCTTCAGGATGCGTTAAGGAGCCTTCAGACTTAACCAAGACGAGTTCTTAGTATACACATTCTAACCCACGCGTTTCTCTCTTTCATCCTGCAGGAGTACAATATCAGGAAAGAAACATAGAAAACAGGAGCAGGTGTAGGCCATTCAGCCCTTCGAAGCCTGCTCCACCATTGATTATGATCATGGCTGATCATCCAACTCAATAGCCTGTTCCCGCTTTCTTTGATCCCTTTCACCCCAAGAGCTATATCTAACTCCTTGAAAACATACAATGTTTTGGCCTCAACAACCTTCTGTGGTAGTGCATTCCACAGGCTCAGCACTCTCTGAGTGAAAAAATTTCTCCTCATCTCAGTCCTAAATGGTCTACCTCGCATCCTCAAACTGTGACCCCTGCTTCCGGACTCCCCCACCATCGGGATAATCCTTCCTACATCTATCCTGTCTAATACTGTTAGAATTTTATAGGTTTCTATGAGATCCCCCCATTCTTCTGAACCTCAGAGAACATGAGCCTAACAGAAACAAAAACAGAATTACCTGGAAAAACTCAGCAGGTCTGGCAGCATCGGCGGAGAAGAAAAGAGTTGACGTTTCGAGTCCTCATGACCCTTCGACAGAACTTGAGTTCGAGTCCAAGCACTCAAACTCAAGTTCTGTCGAAGGGTCATGAGGACTCGAAACGTCAACTCTTTTCTTCTCCGCCGATGCTGCCAGACCTGCTGAGTTTTTCCAGGTAATTCTGTTTTTGTTTTGAATTTCCAGCATCCGCAGTTTTTTTGTTTTTATTTATAAGCCTAACCGACTCAATCTCTCCTCATATGTCAGTCCCGCCATCCCAGGAATCAGTCGGGTAAACCTTCGCTGCACTCCCTTGATAGCAAGAACATCCTTCCTCAGATAAGGAGACCAAAACTGCACACAATATTCCAAGTGTGGTCTCAGCAAGGCCCTGTATAATTGCAGCAAGACATCCCTGCTCCTGTACTCAAAACCTCTCGCTATGAAGGCCCACATACCATTTGTTTTCTTTACCGCCTGCTGCACCTGCATGCTTATCTTCAGCAGCTTGTGTATGAGGACACCCAGGTCTCGTTGCACATTCCCCTCTCTCAATTTATAACCATTCAGATAATAATCTGCCTTCCTGGTTTTGCTACCAAAGTGGATAACCTAACATTTATCCATATTATACTGCAACTGCAATGCATTTGCCCACTCATTCAGCTTGTCCAAATTACACTGAAGCACCTATGCATCCTCCTCACAGCTCACCCTCCCACCCAGCTTTGTGTCCTCTGCAAATTTGGAGATATTACATTTAATTCCCTCATCGAAATCATTAATATATATTGTGAATAACTGGGGTCCCAGCACCGATCCCTGCGGTATCCCATTAGTCATTGCCTGCCATTCAGAAAAAGACCTGTTTATTCCTACTCTTTGTTTCCTGTCTACCAACCAGTTTTCTATCCATCTCAATACACTACCACCAATCCCATGCACTTTAATTTTACACGCTAATCTCATGTGGGACTTTGTCGAAAGCCTTCTGAAAGTCCAAATAAGCCACATCCACTGGCTCCCCCTCATCAACTCTACCAGTTACATCCTCAAGTAGATTTGTCAAGCATGATTTCCCTTTCATAAATCCATGCCGACTCTGTCCGATTCTGCCACTGTTTTCCAAGTGCTCAGCTATTAAATCTTTTATAATGGACTCTAGAATTGTCCCCACTTCCGACATCAGGCTGACTGGTCTATAATTCCCTTTTTTCGCTCTGCCTCCCTTTTTAAAGTAGGGTTACATTAGCTACCCTCCAATCTGTAGGAACTGTTCCAGAATCTATTGAATCTTGGAAGATGACCACCAATGCACCAATGGCCACTTCCTTAAGTACTCTAGGATGTATCAGCCTTCAATCCCATCAATTTCTCCAATACCATTTCCCTACTAATACTGATTTCTTTCAGTTCATCCCTTTCATTAAACTCTGTGTTCCCCAACATTTCTGGTATGTTATTTGTGTCCTCCTTTGTGAAGACTGAACCAAAGTATGTACTCAGTTGGTCAGCCATTTCTTTGTTCCGCATTATAAATTCCCCTGTTTCTGGCTGTAAGGGACCTACGTTTGTCTTCACCAATCTTTTTCTCTTCACATATCTATAGAAACCTTTACAGTCAGTTTTTATGTTCCCCGCAAGCTTACTCTTGTACTTTATTTTCTCCTTCTTAATCAATCCCTTGGTCCTCCTTTGCTGAATTCTAAAGTGCTCCCAATCCTCAGGTCTGTTGTTTCTTCTGGCCAATTTTATGCCTCTTCCTTGGATCCAACACTGTCTCTAATTTCTCTTGTAAGCCATGGTTTGGCCACCTTTCATATTTTACTTTTGTGCCAGACCGGAATAAACAATTGTTGCAGTTCACCCATGCATTCTTTGAACGTTTACCATCGCCTATCTACCGTCATCCCTTTAAGTAAAGTTTCCCAATCCATAATAGCCAACTCGCGCCTCATTCCATCGTAGTTTCCTTTATTAAGGTTCAGGACCCTAGTCTCAGAACTAACAATGTCACTCTCCATCTTGATGAAGAATTCTATCATATTATGGTCGCTCATCCCCAAGGGGGCCTCACACAACTAGATTGCCAATTATTTCTTTCTCATTACACAATACCCAGTCTAGGATGGCCTGTTCTCAAGTTGGTTCCTCGACGTATTAGTCCAGAAAACCATCCCGTAAAAACTCCAGAAATTCCTCCTCTACAGTACTGTTACTAATTTGATTTGCCCAATCTATATGCAGATTAAAGTCACCCATAATTACAGATGTTCCTTTATTGCATGCATCTCTTTTTTCCTGTTTAATGCCATTCCCAACATCATCACTACTGTTTGGGGGTCTATATACAACCCCCACTAATGTTTTTTGCCCCTTGGTGTTTCTCAGCTCTACCCATACAGATTCCACATCATCGGAGCTAATATCTTTCCTCACTATTGCGTTAATTTCCTCTTTAACCAGCAATGCAACTCTACCACCTTTTCCTTTTTGTCTGTCCTTCCTAAATACGGAATACCTCTGGATGTTCAGCTCCCATCCCTGGTCACCCTGCAGCCGTGTCTCCGTAATCCCAACTATATCATACCTGTTTACATCTATTTGCGTGGTTAATTCATCCAGTTTTATTGCAAATGCTCCTCGTGTTAAGGCACAAAGACTTAAGGCTTGGCTTTTGAACATTACTTGTCCCGTTCCCACTATTTTTCACTGAAGCCCTGTTTGATTCTTGCCCTTGATTTCTCTGCTTATCACTTTTCTTATTCCCCTTTCTGTCTTTTTTTCTTGTCCTTGATTTCCCCTCCTTTGACTCCTTGCATAGGTTCCCATCCCCCTGCCATTTTAGTTTAAACCCTCCCTAACCACTCTGGCAAATATTCCCCCTAGGACATCAGTCCTGGTCCTGCCCAGTTTGGGACCAGTTCTTGGGGGAGGTGGGACGAGTACAATGTCCCAGGAATCTGAAACCCTCCCCGTCACACCATCTCTTTAGCCACATATTCATCTGCTATATCTGCTATTTCTACTCTGACTAGCATGTGACACTGTTAGTAATGCTGAGATCACTACCTTTGAGGTCCTACTTTTCAACTTACTTCCTAACTCACTATATTCTGCTTTTACGACTTCGTCCCTTTTTTTACCTATGTCATTTGTACCAATGTGTACCACAACCACTGGCTGTTCACCCTCCACCTTCAGAATGTCCTGTAGCCGCTCTGAGACATTTTCGACCCTAGCAACAGGGAGGCAACATACCATCCTGGAGTCTGGTTTGTGGCCACAGAAACACCTATCTATTCCCCTAACGATTGAATCCCCTATAACTATTGCATTCCTGCACTTTTTACTCCTCCCCTGTGCAGCAAAGCCATCCGTGGTGCAACAAATTTGGCTGTTGCTGCTTTCCCGAGAGGTTATTCACCTCAATAGTATCCAAAGGATCATGGAGCCTGGAGAATTAGCTTTACAGCTTGTGGCGTTGAGAGAGCAGAGACAACAGAGGGGAGAGTGACTGAGGTGCCTGGCTGCGCAGAGGGAAGAAGGGGCGGCTGGAGCTCCCGTGCACACTGCTGAAGAGCCACAGCGAGCTGTTGCTGGTCAATGCCGAGCTAGACCCAGGGTCGTTAGAAGCCACCTTTCATTCCTGGAGATGACAGAGAACTGAAGACCACGCATATCTAGAGACCTGGTCTCTCACATCTGCCAGCTACTGGAGGATTTGGTGCCAGGGCAACATGGATGGCATCCACTGCCAGGGGTTGTAGAAGTGGCCACGGCATTCAATTTCTAAGCCAGTGGCTCCTTTTAGGGCTCCACAGGCAACCTCTGTGGGATATCACAAGCCTCCACCCACAAATATATCCATGAGGTCACAGATGCCATCTCCACGAGGGCACATAACTTTGTGCATTTAGCCTGAAATCAGGACAGCCAGGATGCATGACCATAAAAACAAAAAAACTGCGGATGCTGGAAATCCAAAACAAAAACAGAATTACCTGGAAAAACTCAGCAGGTCTGGCAGCATCGGCGGAGAAGAAAAGAGTTGACATTTCGAGTCCTCATGTCATGAGGACGCGAAACGTCAACTCTTTTCTTCTCCGCCGATGCTGCCAGACCTGCTGAGTTTTTCCAGGATGCATGACCAATTGGATTTGCCCAGGTCCCGGGTTTCCCATAGGTAAAGGGTGCCATCAACTGCGCTCACGTGGCGCTCAGATCTCTGTCGCAAGACGTGGTCAACTACATCAATAGCAAAGGATTCCATTCACTGAATGTGCAGCTGGTGTGTGACCACCGCAAATACATCCTGCAGGTCTGCGCACAGTTTCCAGGGAGTGTGCACAACTCCTACATTCTCAGTGTTACAGACCCCCGAAGTTTTCCAGGGTCTGCAGGGATGGCTCCTCGGGGGCAAGGGCTACCCGCAGAGGCCATGGCTGATGATACCTGTGTGGCAGCCTCAGACTGCAGCAAAGTGAAGGTTCATGCTGCAACTCGCAACTTGGTGGAGCAAACCATAGGGATGCTGAAAATGAAGTTCCAGTGCCTGGCTTGGTCTCGTGAAGCCCTGAAGTACAGTCCGCAGAGGGTGTTAGGCATCATTGTTGTCTGCTGCGCCCATTACAACCTGGGAGAGCAACTGGCTGAGGAGGAGATGGAGGAGCTCGAGGTCTCCTTGGATGAGGATGACGCCAATGGTGATGAGGGTGAGGAGGTCCTCAAAGGCAATGATGACAGGAATGAGGTCCTTACCCTGGCCAGATGAGGCAGGCGTACTTCGGAGTCCCTCATAGGTGCTAGATTTGTGGAGGATGATGACGACATGCAGTGAGGAGACACCATAGATCTTCACATTGCATCTATGAACGTTTGACTCCAATCTGGCATGTGGCAGCGCACATACCCTCTGTGGTAATGCTCCTGTCACAGTGGAGGCCCCAATAGTTGCTCAATTGCTGGAGGATGATGACAACATGCAGTGAGGACACTCCATGGATTTTGATATAGCCTCAGAGAATGTCTGACTCCTGTCTGGCTGAAGGCAGCTCAGGGTCATATCATAGGGACGCAACCCTGAAGCTTTAAAAGCAGCTGATCCTTTGCCCGTCTTCAGCCTCGACCCCTTCAGGAGCACAGCGTCACTGGTCCCAGATGCTGAAGAGATGGGGCCAGCCCCACCTTAAAGGTGCTGAGAGCACACAGAGAGAATGATGGAACTCTGTGATGCCTGTTCGCAACATTCTGGCATCAATGACAAGCACCATCGAATGTGTCCAGGGAATGTGTGGCCAATCCATCACTTTGGTCTGAAAGCTGCACAAAGCACAGGGAAGATGCCCTGGACTGGGACATCTTGTGCAGAAAGGTTTCACATCTGAGTGGCACAAACACTGTTCATCAGAATAAGGAGCCATAAACAGGGAAACGTTCTTGGGAGTTTATTGACAATAGTGAATAGTATGTACAAATAATTAACACCCATGCCCAGACTGTGCAATTATATCTTCTTAACTTTCCTAAACCTGTCACTACATCTTGGTGCTCCCCGGACATCCACAGCAGAGGTGGAGGCAGCCTGCCGATTGTAACACCCTGTCTGCGATGACCTTGGCAGGCGTCTTCTGGAGGACCGAGACCGGGAGCCCTGGCCTGCTTTCGGGATCCTGCTGTGTGGCAGTGGCACCCTCCTCGGCCTGTGGAGCTCGAGCTGCTGAGGTTACAGGAAGAGCAGATTTGGATGTGCCATGCACCCCTGGAGTCACCTGGATGGATGGGCCAGGGTCATGCACCTGCTGATCCTCCTCTCTATGGGTGCCCAAGGGCCCCTGGTAGACTTCTTGAGGAGAAGGGGTAGGTGGAGCGAGTTCCAGCTGCCCCGCACCCCTCTTACATATACACTGTTGGAGGCCAACTATGGCCTCAGCGATGAAGTTCAGCCCGTGCAGGAGCAACATCCTGGACCAAGGTCTCCATGGCAGCCGCCATCCTACCAGTGTTCTTGGTGCGTTGGCATGCTGGCACTATCACTTCAAGCCTGAAGGCGGACGGGCTCCTCCATTGTGCCTTGCAACCTGAGGAATGCAGCAGACATCCCTTCCTGATGTTCCCGATCTCGCCTTTGCAGCTCCAGCAACTGTGACATGAATGAGTCCAGAGGCTCATCATCTGACTACAGCAGTCCTCCAAGTCCAGACACCTGGGAAGTTCTGCTGCTGTCTCCTGTAGATCAGCAAGTGTGATGTGTTCACCAGATTATGATCCCGAGGCTACTGTAAAGCTCAGTCCCACCAATGGGTGTGTCTCTGCACTGCTGGAGGGTGTGGATGAGCACTGTGATGGGTTTTCAAGGAGGGTGCCTCTAGATCCCTCTTCAGAGATTTTTGGGCTTGATTGGAGGCCCTGGGTCATGGACTCTGTCAGCTGTTTCTGAGATGTGCCTATGGAAGCAAGGGGAGATAATTAGTGCATGGCAGTGGCCAGTGAAAGAGGGCACATCACTCACAGTATAGTTGCCTGATGGATGTTGCACTGTTGGATCCTCACTTGGTTGAGCACCACCAGCCTCACTGTCAGCACAGGAATGGTCCAGATCCTCACTGGCCAGCTGGATGGCTGCTTTCAAAGTCCGTGAGGACCTTGATTTCAGGCATTCCTCCACCAGTCTGCGACCTCTCTCTCTTGTTGCATGCCAGCTTGTCCTGCATGAATAGAGATGGAGAGAGTGTAAGCAGGATGCCTGCCTGGCCAGATGATAAGTATGCCTGGCATGTGTGGGTGGCGAATGGTCCCAAGGACGGGATGAGGTCAATGAAGGTGTGTGTGAGAGTGTCTTGTGATGTCCCTTGAACCACCAGCAAGTGAAGGCCCTGTGGATGTGTGATAGTTTTGTGACTTGTAAGTCGAGGTTGATGAGAAGAGTGACTTGCCATGGTGCAACGAAGGAGATCATTCATCCTCTTGAGGCACTGGATGATGCACTTTAAGGGCACTGGTGCTGACCACCACTGCCACTGCCTCCCAAGCCAGGATAGTGAGGATGCTGCCAATCCTGCAGCTAGAGACAGGATAAAGGGCTTCACGGCGAGCCTCCACTACATCCAAAAGGTGCTCAATTCTGCCCGATGTTTCTTCTTGTGGGTGCGTCCAGAACTAGGGGGCACTGTTTTAAAATAAGGGATTGCCCTGATAGGTCAGAGATGAGGTGAATTTTTTTCCCTAATCGGGTTGTGTGACTTTGGAACTCTGCCTCACAAGGCAGTGGAGGCAGGATCACTGAATATTTTTAAGGCAGAGGTAGATTGATTCCCTTGCCTAACAAGAATCTAAGGTTATCGAGGGTAGATGGGACCGTGGAACCTGAAACACAAACAGATCAGCCATGATCTTATTGAATGGCAGGGCAGGCTCAAGGGGCCAAATGACCTACTTCTGCCCCTATTTTGTATGTTCATATGTCCTCTGGTTATCGATCCTTTCACAACATTTTCTCCCTATGTACTTTGTCCAGACCCTTCATGCGTTTGAACACCTCTATCAAATTTCCTCTCAACCTCCTCTTCTCCAAGGAGAACAGCCCCAGTTTCTCCAAACTATTTACATAACTGAAGCTAACTCAGTATAGAAGCAGGAAGCTTAAAGGTAATAATTCAAGCTTGAATGTCTGCTAAAATTCAGAAGTCCCTTGGGCTTCGCTGCATCTATTTACGACAACTTCAGAAGAAAATATTTAACTTTGTGCTTTCTAACTCACAAATTAATCAATTAATTCTCTATGTAGAATGCTGGTAAATTGCTACAATCACAATTATTGACAAAGTTATTAATGCAGTCTTTTTCTTGGGTAATTAAATACAGGAATGTTTAATCCCTTCTCTTGTCTTAAAGCCGACATGTCACATTCCTATGGCTCAAAGTCCCTTACTAAGTTAGGCAAAGATCTGACCAGGGTTTGATATATTCACATATTAATCTGAAAATTTCTGAGTGAAATACTGACAAAAGCAACAGAACGCATCACAGGTTGTAAAGAATACGATGCCTTTGAGTGCAGCTTCTGCATGTGCTGCTGGGAAAGATTCAGGTTTAAAAAATCTATAAATTTATAGAACTTCATTGAAAATATCTACATTAAATCTTCTTGGTAATGTACAATTTATTAATGAAGCTAAATAAAATATATACAGTAAAAGTAAATATTGGATTTCCAAGGCGGATACATACAGTATTGCTATCTATGCATTAGTGGAAATAATGAGACTCCCATTTCATACAGTTTGATTTTTTAATTAATTTGGCTCTCCCCTGAGAAACATATTCATTCACTTTAGCTTTCCCAATGCCTGCTTAGATTCAAAACAAAAACAAAAACAGAATTACCTGGAAAAACTCAGCAGGTCTGGCAGCATCGGCGGAGAAGAAAAGAGTTGACGTTTCGAGTCCTCATGACCCTTCGACAGAAATTGAGTTCAAGTCCAAGAAAGAGTTGAAATATAAGCTGGTTTAAGGTGTGTGTGTGGGGGGCGGAGAGAGAGAGAGAGAGAGAGAGAGGTGGGGGGGGTGTGGTTGTAGGGACAAACAAGCAGTGATAGAGATAAAAACAAAAAAACTGCGGATGCTGGAAATCCAAAACAAAAACAAAAACAGGATTACCTGGAAAAACTCAGCAGGTCTGGCAGCATCGGTGGAGAAGACGTCAACTCTTTTCTTCTCCACCGATGCTGCCAGACCTGCTGAGTTTTTCCAGGTAATTCTGTTTTTGTTTTTGTTAAGCAGTGATAGAAGCAGATCATCAAAAGATGTCAACAACAATAGTACAAAAGAACACATAGGTGTTAAAGTTAAAGTTGGTGATATTATCTAAGCAAATGTGCTAATTAAGAATGGATGGTAGGGCACTCAAGGTATAGCTCTAGTGGGGCTGTTTTTTTTAAAAATAATGGAAATAGGTGGGAAAAGGAAAATCTTTATAATTTATTGGAAAAAAAAGGAAGGGGGAAACAGAAAGGGGGTGGGGATGGGGGAGGGAGCTCACAACCTAAAGTTGTTGAATTCAATATACAGTCCGGAAGGCTGTAAAGTGCCTAGTCAGAAGATGAGGTGTTGTTCCTCCAGTTTGCGTTGGGCTTCACTGGAACAATGCAGCAAGCCAAGGACAGACATGTGGGCAAGAGAGCAGGGTGGAGTGTTAAAATGGCAAGTGACAGGGCGGTTTGGGTCATTCTTGCGGACAGACCGCAGGTGTTCTGCAAAGCGGTCGCCCAGTTTACGTTTGGTCTCTCCAATGTAGAGGAGACCACATTGGGAGCAACGAATGCAGTAGACTAAGTTGGGGGAAATGCAAGTGAAATGCTGCTTCACTTGAAAGGAGTGTTTGGGTCCTTGGACGGTGAGGAGAGAGGAAGTGAAGGGGCAGGTGTTGCATCTTTTGCGTGGGCATGGGGTGGTGCCATAGGAGGGGGTTGAGGAGTAGGGGGTGATGGAGGAGTGGACCAGGGTGTCCCGGAGGGAGCGATCCCTATGGAATGCCGATAAGGGGGATGAAGGTTTGGTGGTGGCATCATGCTGGAGTTGGCGGAAATGGCGGAGGATGATCCTTTGAATGCGGAGGCTGGTAGGGTGATAAGTGAGGACCCTATCATGTTTCTGGGAGGGAGGAGAAGGCGTGAGGGCGGATGCGCGGGAGATGGGCCAGACACGGTTGAGGGCCCTGTCAACGACCGTGGGTGGAAAACCTCGGTTAAGGAAGAAGGAGGACATGTCAGAGGAACTGTTTTTGAAGGTAGCATCATCAGAACAGATGCGACGGAGGCGAAGGAACTGAGAGAATGGGATGGAGTCCTTACAGGAAGCGGGGTGTGAGGAGCTGTAGTCGAGATAGCTGTGGGACTCGGTGGGTTTGTAATGGATATTGGTGGACAGTCTATCACCAGAGATTGAGACAGAGAGGTCAAGGAAGGGAAGGGAAGTGTCAGAGATGGACCACGTGAAAATGATGGAGGGGTGGAGATTGGAAGCAAAATTAATCAATTTTTCTAAGTCCCGACGAGAGCATGAAGCGGCACTGAAGTAATCATCGATGTACCGGAGAAAGAGTTGTGGAAGGGGGCCGGAGTAGGACTGCAACAAGGAATGTTCCACATACCCCATAAAGAGACAGGCATAGCTGGGGCCTATGCGGGTACCCATAGCCACACCTTTTATTTGGAGGAAGTGAGAGGAGTTGAAGGAGAAATTGTTCAGCGTGAGAACAAGTTCAGCCAGACGGAGGAGAGTAATGGTGGATGGGGATTGTTCGGGCCTCTGTTTCCAGGACTGTCACTGACCTCATCTCCTCTGGGGATCTCCCTCCCACAGCTTCCAACCTGATAGTCGCCCAACCTCGGACGGCCCGCTTCTATCTCCTACCCAAAATCCACAAACAGAACTGCCCCGGTAGACCGATCGTCTCAGCTTGCTCCTGCCCCACAGAACTCATTTCTCGTTATCTTGACTCCCTTCTCTCTCCCCTTGTCCAGTCCCTTCCCACCTACATCCGTGATTCCTCTGACACCTTACGTCACATCAACAATTTCCAGTTCCCTGGCCCCAACCGCTTTCTCTTCACCATGGACATCCAATCCCTCTACACCTCCATCCCCCACCCGGATGGTCTGAGGGCCCTTAGCTTCTTCCTCGAACAGAGGCCCGAACAATCCCCATCCACTTGTTGGCTGAACTTGTTCTCACGATGAACAATTTCTCCTTCAACTCCTCTCACTTCCTCCAAATAAAAGGTGTGGCTATGGGCACCCGCATGGGCCCCAGCTATGCCTGTCTCTTTATGGGGTATGTGGAACATTCCTTGTTGCAGTCCTACTCCGGCCCCCTTCCACAACTCTTTCTCCGGTACATCGATGATTACTTCATTGCCGTTTCATGCTCTCGTCGGGACTTGGAAAAATTTATTAATTTTGCTTCCAATCTCCACCCCTCCATCATTTTCACGTGGTCCATCTCTGACACTTCCCTTCCCTTCCTTGACCTCTCTGTCTCAATCTCTGGTGATAGACTGTCCACCAATATCCATTACAAACCCACCGACTCCCACAGCTATCTCGACTACAGCTCCTCACACCCCGCTTCCTGTAAGGACTCCATCCCATTCTCTCAGTTCCTTCGCCTCCGTCGCATCTGTTCCGATGATGCTACCTTAAAAACAGTTCCTCTGACATGTCCTCCTTCTTCCTTAACCGAGGTTTTCCACCCACGGTCGTTGACAGGGCCCTCAACCGTGTCTGGCCCATCTCCCGCGCATCCGCCCTCACGCCTTCTCCTCCCTCCCAGAAACATGATAGGGTCCCCCTTGTCCTCACTTATCACCCCACCAGCCTCCACATTCAAAGGATCATCCTCCGCCATTTCCGCCAACTCCAGCATGATGCCACCACCAAACACATCTTCCCTTCACCCCCCCTATCGGCATTCCATAGGGATCGCTCCCTCCGGGATACCCTGGTCCACTCCTCCATCACCCCCTACTCCTCAACCCCCTCCAATGGCACCACCCCATGCCCACGCAAAAGATGCAACACCTGCCCCTTCACTTCCTCTCTCCTCACCGTCCAAGGACCCAAACACTCCTTTCAAGTGAAGCAGCATTTCACTTGCATTTCCTCCAACTTAGTCTACTGCATTCGTTGCTCCCAAAGTGGTCTCCTCTACATTGGAGAGACCAAACGTAAACTGGGCGACCGCTTTGCAGAACACCTGCGGTCTGTCCGCAAGAATGACCCAAACCTCCCTGTCGCTTGCCATTTTAACACTCCACCCTGCTCTCTTGCCCACATGTCTGTCCTTGGCTTGCTGCATTGTTCCAGTGAAGCCCAACGCAAACTGGAGGAACAACACCTCATCTTCCGACTAGGCACTTTACAGCCTTCCGGACTGAATATTGAATTCAACAACTTTAGGTCGTGAGCTCCCTCCCCCATCCCCACCCCCTTTCTGTTTCCCCCTTCCTTTTTTTTCCATTAAATTATAAAGAATTTCCTTTTCCCACCTATTTCCATTATTTTTAAAAAAAACACCCCCACTAGAGCTATACCTTGAGTGCCCTACCATCCATTCTTAATTAGCACATTCGTTTAGATAATATCACCAACTTTAACTTTAACACCTATGTGTTCTTTTGTACTATTGTTGTTGACATCTTTTGATGATCTGCTTCTATCACTATTTGTTTGTCCCTACAACCACACCTCCCCCCTCCACCTCTCTCTCTCTCTCTCTCTCTCTCTCCACCCCCCACACACACACCTTAAACCAGCTTATATTTCAACTCTTTCTTGGACTCGAACTCAAGTTCTGTCGAAGGGTCATGAGGACTCGAAACGTCAACTCTTTTCTTCTCCATCGATGCTGCCAGACCTGCTGAGTTTTTCCAGGTAATTCTGTTTTTGTTTTGGATTTCCAGCATCCGCAGTTTTTTTGTTTTTATCCCTGCTTAGATTCACCTAGTCTGGTAATCGGTTTTAGCCAAAGCAGCTTTATGTATTAAGCCTCCAAATCACTCATCATTCCTTTCTTCAGGAAGGTCAGCACTGCTGATTGCAACAAGGGCTACTAAAAATGCCACTTAACTATAAGAGACAACCTATTGTACTGTAGGCTTACTTAGCATATCAGTGCTAAAAGACACATACCACTAAAAATGTATTTTGTTTACATTTTATATAGTTTTTAATCTTAGAATTACATATAATAGCTCAGTTGGTAAATGCAGGACAGAAATTGTACTAAGTCATACAGCTGCTATGAAAAGTGAGGAACAAGCATCTGTTAGTTCCCCTTTGCCGTAGTAAAAAACAAACCAACACTTGTGGGGGAATTTTCACTTGACAAGACAGAACAGGAATTAAATTCTAAGTAGAGGACCTATTGCCCTTTTCTTGCCCTCAGCCATTTTAACACCATTTGTTTCTTGGACTCAGGCGAAAGCCTCAGAATACATGGTCATGTGATGTCATTTTCAATGGCCTACTAAGCACTGTCGACCATGGATGCTCTCCCGATAAAACCTGGTAGGCACTCAGTGGAAGGCATATCAGATAAGTTCAAAATTTACCTATTGGGGCCAGAGGAAGCAGGATTATCACAAGTCCAGTGCTGCTGAGTTGCCTCTGATTTGTGTTTTGGATGGGCAAATGGTCCCACAACCAAGCTTGGCTTCTGCAAGTCCTGAGCTCCCCTCCTGGTTTTTTGATTTGAGGGCGATAGTTGTTCAGCCACCCATTAAAATAAACTGGGAATCCCACTGCATTTCCTAGGTGAGCGTCTGGCCAGCTTTCCACCCTGAAATTAAAATTATTCCTATGGCACCCAAAAATCATGCATAAAGGTCCGCTAGGAAGGTACTAAAGAGCTGCATTAGCTGCGGAATTCTATCCCAGCATAAGGTACTGCCTTTCAGAGAGGCACATTTAGGCCTCTGCTCCTGCAATGTGTACAGTAACATAGGCAAAAGCCCTGCATTTAAAAAGTGGTTGGATATCGTGATAAGGAAATTGTAGCATTGTTCTGAATGAGTTAGGATGGGTTGCTTGGTCTCCATCATCTTTATCTGTCCTTTTAATCTTAGAAGGAGATGAGATAAAACTGGTAAAAGTGTTGCAGTGTTACACTGAAGCATTTTCATCATCCAGATGAATGGTTTGCCATTGTTCCACAGATGCATCCAAAAGGAAGACAAATATGTAGCAAGGGGGGGTCAATTTTAAATGTCGTGAATGGACTGAACCTTAACTCTCAAAAACAGGTAGGTTGTGGTCATGTCAGAGGTTAAAATACAGAAAATCTGAAGCAGAAATCCAATGAACCTGAACCCAACGACTTCCGATTTTAACCCCTGGATTGATCATTTAAATATTAAGATAAGGCTGTTTACCTTCATTTTAACAATCGTTCTATTTGTAACCCATTCTGGCTTTGGAAACTTGGCAGGTGCAAGAAGGCAAAAAAGGCTAAATTCATTGCCTAAGCACTGCTTGTGATTCCTCCAGGTCAACAAGCTGCCCAGTAAATCCCTCCAACCTGCAAATGTCTGCTCCATTCTGTCACGTTTGATTACCATTGGATCCTCACCTTGACCATCATCACACCTTCCCCTAAGATAGTCATTCTCCCTGACCCCCCCAACTGCATTTGGAAACTCCCTCCCCCTGCCTATGGTTGGGCAACCCCAATCACTTTCAGTCCTCCACTATGCTAACCTGCTCTCATGGGCTGTGGCCTTGTGAAACAAACTTTCCGCTGAAAAGATCACCAGCCTGTCATTCAGGCTGCTTGTGGGTGGGAACCAACAGGAATAAAATTAAAGAGGCCCCACAGTTAAAAACTGCTGGACATTCAAAAAACCCATCCTTTCCCACTTCAAAACAGCAACTACATCGCACCAAACCCTGCACAGAATGAATCTCTGGATAAAATCTAGGTCAATACCCTTGGAATAGTAGAAAACAAATTACTGCAGATGCTGGAAATTTGAAACAAAAATAGAAAATACTGTAAACATTCAGCAGGCCGACTGCTGGAATGAGAACAGATAAGTTAACAATTCCAGAAGAGTTGCTTCATCCCAACTAAGCGCTTCCCAGCATTTTCTATCTTTGAAATGGTTTTATGTTTTGGATATCCAGAGACCTTAAAGAGGGATCCTTAAAAGTTTACAGATGCCGTGCTGTTATTGTCTGTGCTCAGCAAAGTCAACCTTCCAGGTTTCTTGACCTCAAAACAGCAACATCACCACTACTGCACAGAACAAGCTAAAATCCAGGCCATACTTTCCATCACTGTGAATTATCTTGAAGATGAAGCTATTACTATATTGCCTGAAATGGCAGTGAATGGTTAATATTTACTTAAACTATATTGTACAAATTAATTAGACACCTCCCCATTTATAGTAACATGCCTGCACTTTACTTATACCCATAATATTAACTACATCATTGCAGCAAGTTCACAACATTATTGCCATAAATTAACTATAGAAACAACATTATCAATATGTAATTACAGTTCACATGATATTAGAGACCATGTCGTCCAGAAATAAAACCATTAAGATATCAGATTGATTAAACTATAACTTCAGAAATCATCACATTTACACATATTTATCTGATGAAACGAAATATTTTGAAAATGGTCCTTGCATTCATCATGATGCATGTTTGCAAAATATCTCTACGTGTCCGCAAAACATCTCTACAGGCAGAATCTTACGTTCCCCCACCGGCGGGTATGTAGGCAGGGGGGTGGCCATAAAATTTTGAGCATGGCCTCCCCACTGGTCCCCCAACCACCCCGACCTCTCCACGCCTAGACTGGCCCGCCTGCCCTTTCCCCAATTGAGGCCCTTAAGTGACTGTTTATTGAACACTTAAGGACCGTCTACCAACCAGCTTCAATTTTCAGGCTGGTGAGAGGTGTTCAAGGGCAGGGGAGATGTCTGAAAACTAACCTGCTCAAGCCTCAGGTGAGGCAGGTGGTGGTGGGGAAGGCCTCCGTCAGCAGTCTCCATTTAACATCAGCATCCTCTAAAAATGGTCTTGCCCCTGCAGGTGCTCCCTCCCCAACCGCACCACTGACATCTCCATTAACAATATCCCATCTCTGTCCACCCCTCTTGGGCCTCACCTCCCTTCAGCGCTTTCAGGCCCCACACTCACCTGCTCCTGTTCTCCCAGGGCTTAGACCCTGGAGACTGCTTGCAGTCCCAGTCCTGTCCACTGCAGCTTCTGGCGCTGCAGGGACTAAAGAGCTGCTGCCAATCAGATTGGCTGGCAGCTCTCTGAGGTGGGACTTCCTCTCGAGTGAGGTGCGGAAGCCCTGACTCCAGCCTATTAACATTTGTTGGAGCATTAAATGGCTGCAGGGCAGGCAGTACCCATGGGGATATGTTCGCCGCCAGCTCCTCAGATGGCAGGAAGGGAAACCTCACCATCCTAAAAATCGTGGCCTACATGTCTGTAATTCATCTCTACATGTCTGGCTTTTTGTAAACTAAAGTGGATATCTGTGTGCTGTAGACTGATATGGCCATCAAAAGCTGATGCCAATAATAATATCAGCCTTTGTTACTGTGACGTCAATGAGTATGAAATAGCGGGACAGTCTGTTAATATGAATATGATAAATAGTTTCACACAATTGGCTAACTGTCACTAGGTACTTTTTTTTTAAGTTTGGTGGACTGAATTCAAAACTAATAGAGACTTATTGAGACAAAATTTCAACTGTGTTATTTAACCATCAAAAGGACTGAAGTGTTAAGACCATATGACCATAAGATGTAGGAGCAGAAGTAGGCCATTCAGTCCATCATTTCTGCTCTGCCATTCAATGAGATTGTGGCTGATCTGATAATCCTCAACTCCACTCTCCTGCCTTTTCCCCATAACCCTTGATTCTTATACTGATTAAAAATCTGTTTATCTCAGCCTTGAATATAATTAACCACCCAGCCCCTACAGCCCTCTGCGGTAATGAATTCCACAGATTCACTACCCTCTGAGAGAAGAAATTCCTCCTCATCTCTGTCTTGAATGGATGCCCTTTACTCTGAGATTATGCCCTCTGGTCCTAGACTTTCCCACAAGGGGAAACAACCTCTCAGCATCTACCCTGTCAAGCCCCCTAAGAATCTTATAAGTTTCAATAAGGTCGCCTCTCATTCTTCTAAACTCCAATGAGTACAGGCCCAACCGACTCAACCTCTCCTCATAAGAAAATCCCTCCACACTGGGATCAACCTAGGTGAACCTTTTCTGGACTGCCTCCAATGCCAGTATATCTTTCCTCAAATAAGGGGACCAAAACTGTTCACAGAATTCCAGGTGTGGTCTAAATAGTGCCTTGCATAGTTTTAGCAAGATTTCCCTATTTTTATATTCCATTCCCTTTGAAAGAAAGGCCAACATTCCATTTGCCTTCTCTATTACCTGCTGAACTTGTATGCTAAATTTTTGTGATTCAAGCACGAGGGCCCCCAAATCCCTCTGCTGCAGCTTTCTTCAGTCTTTCTCCATTTAAGTAATATTCAGCTCCTCTATTCTTCTTCCCAAAGTGCATAACCTCACATTTTCCCACATTATGTTCCATCTGCCAAGTTTTTGCCCACTCACTTAACAAGGCTCCCACTGAAAGGTTTCTTACGTTTTGTAGACTAGGCATTTTTCTATTTCATTTTTTTTAACTTGTTAGCTTTTATTACACTTTGTCAGTGCCTTTCTCTGCTGATATTTTATGAAAACGAACAGTAGCTATAGTAATGTCAAGCATTATAATTCATCTTCATATTAGAGAAGAGAGCAAGGGAAATGCACCTTGGCTCTGGGAAACCACATTACTGCCCATTATTTTCCACAGGACAATGGAGAGGTGGCACAAGGTCCTTTGAATTCCACTTCACTTTACACATAACATAACATCCCATGTAAAATGTAATAAGTTTTTAAAATTTGCCATTTGACTTGTTACTGTATTTGGACCCCTAGAACACCCTAGAATAATCTGTCACCAAATCATTAACATGCCTTCATTTCTAAAACATATAGAGTGTTAATCAAAAACAAAAACAGAATTACCTGGAAAAACTCAGCAGGTCTGGCAGCATCGGTGGAGAAGAAAAGAGTTGACGTTTCGAGTCCTCATGACCCTTCGACAGAACTTGAGTTCGAGTCCAGGAAAAAGCTGAAATATAAGCTGGTTTAAGGTGTGTGTGGGGGGCAGATAGATAGAGAGACAGAGAGGTGGAGGGGGGGGGTTGTGGTTGTAGGGACAAACAAGCAGTGATAGAAGCAGATCATCAAAAGATGTCAAAGACAATAGTACAATAGAACACATAGGTGTTAAAGTTAAAGTTGGTGATATTATCTAAACGAATGTGCTAATTAAGAATGGATGGTAGGGCACTCAAGGTATAGCTCTAGTGGGGTTTTTTTTATAATGGAAATAGGTGGGAAAAGGAAAATCTTTATAATTTATTGGGAAAAATAAAAGGAAGGGGGAAACAGAAAGGGGGTGGGGATGGGGGAGGGAGCTCACGACCTAAAGTTGTTGAATTCAATATTCAGTCCGGAAGGCTGTAAAGTGCCTAGTCGGAAGATGAGGTGTTGTTCCTCCAGTTTGCATTGGGCTTCACTGGAACAATGCAGCAAGCCAAGGACAGACATGTGGGCAAGAGAGCAGGGTGGAGTGTTAAAATGGCAAGCGACAGGGCGGTTTGGGTCATTCTTGCGGACAGACCGCAGGTGTTCTGCAAAGCGGTCGCCCAGTTTACGTTTGGTCTCTCCAATGTAGAGGAGACCACATTGGGAGCAACGAATGCAGTAGACTAAGTTGGGGGAAATGCAAGTGAAATGCTGCTTCACTTGAAAGGAGTGTTTGGGTCCTTGGACGGTGAGGAGAGAGGAAGTGAAGGGGCAGGTGTTGCATCTTTTGCGTGGGCATGGGGTTGTGCCATAGGAGGGGGTTGAGGAGTAGGGAGTGATGGAGGAGTGGACCAGGGTATCCCGGAGGGAGCGATCCCTACGGAATGCCGATAAGGGGGGTGAAGGGAAGATGTGTTTGGTGGTGGCATCATGCTGGAGTTGGCGGAAATGGCGGAGGATGATCCTTTGAATGCGGAGGCTGGTGGGGTGATAAGTGAGGACAAGGGGGACCCTATCATGTTTCTGGGAGGGAGGAGAAGGCGTGAGGGCGGAAGCGCGGGAGATGGGCCGGACACGGTTGAGGGCCCTGTCAACGACCGTGGGTGGAAAACCTCGGTTAAGGAAGAAGGAGGACATGTCAGAGGAACTGTTTTTGAAGGTAGCATCATCAGAACAGATGCGACGGAGGCGAAGGAACTGAGAGAATGGGATGGAGTCCTTACAGGAAGCGGGGTGTGAGGAGCTGTAGTCGAGATAGCTGTGGGAGTCGGTGGGTTTGTAATGGATATTGGTGGACAGTCTATCACCAGAGATTGAGACAGAGAGGTTAAGGAAGGGAAGGGAAGTGTCAGAGATGGACCACGTGAAAATGATGGAGGGGTGGAGATTGGAAGCAAAATTAATCAATTTTTCCAAGTCCTGACGAGAGCATGAAGCGGCACCGAAGTAATCATCGATGTACCGGAGAAAGAGTTGTGGAAGGGGGCCGGAGTAGGACTGCAACAAGGAATGTTCCACATACCCCATAAAGAGACAGGCATAGCTGGGGCCCATGCGGGTACCCATAGCCACGCCTTTTATTTGGAGGAAGTGAGAGGAGTTGAAGGAGAAATTGTTCAGCGTGAGAACAAGTTCAGCCAGACGGAGGAGAGTAGTGGTGGATGGGGATTGTTCGGGCCTCTGTTCGAGGAAGAAGCTAAGGGCCCTCAGCCCATCCTGGTGGGGGATGGTGGTGTAGAGGGATTGGACGTCCATGGTGAAGAGGAAGCGGTAGGGGCCAGGGAACTGGAAATTGTTGATGTGACGTAAGGTGTCAGAGGAATCACGGATGTAGGTGGGAAGGGACTGGACAAGGGGAGAGAGAAGGGAGTCAAGATAACGAGAAATGAGTTCTGTGGGGCAGGAGCAAGCTGAGACGATCAGTCTACCGGGGCAGTTCTGTTTGTGGATTTTGGGTAGGAGATAGAAGCGGGCCGTCCGAGGTTGGGCGACTATCAGGTTGGAAGCTGTGGGAGGGAGATCCCCAGAGGAGATGAGGTCAGTGACAGTCCTGGAAACAGTGGCTTGATGTTCAGTGGTGGGGTCATGGTCCAGGGAGAGGTAGGAGGAAGTGTCTGCAAGTTGACGCTCAGCCTCCGCGAGGTAGAGGTCAGTGCGCCAGACAACAACAGCACCACCCTTGTCAGCGGGTTTGATGACAATGTCAGGGTTGGACCTGAGAGAATGGAGTGCAGTAAGTTCAGAGAGAGACAGGTTAGAATGGGTGAGAGGAGCAGAGAAATTGAGACGACTAATGTCGCGCCGACAGTTCTCAATGAAAAGATCGAGAGAAGGTAAGAATCCAGAGGGAGGGGTCCAGGTGGAGGGAGAATATTGGAGATGGGTAAAAGGATCCATTGAAGGTACATTGGAGAGACCAAACGTAAACTGGGCGACCGCTTTGCAGAACACCTGCGGTCTGTCCGCAAGAATGACCCAAACCTCCCTGTCGCTTGCCATTTTAACACTCCACCCTGCTCTCTTGCCCACATGTCTGTCCTTGGCTTGCTGCATTGTTCCAGTGAAGCCCAACGCAAACTGGAGGAACAACACCTCATCTTCCGACTAGGCACTTTACAGCCTTCCGGACTGAATATTGAATTCAACAACTTTAGGTCGTGAGCTCCCTCCCCCATCCCCACCCCCTTTCTGTTTCCCCCTTCCTTTTATTTTTCCCAATAAATTATAAAGATTTTCCTTTTCCCACCTATTTCCATTATAAAAAAAACCCCACTAGAGCTATACCTTGAGTGCCCTACCATCCATTCTTAATTAGCACATTCGTTTAGATAATATCACCAACTTTAACTTTAACACCTATGTGTTCTATTGTACTATTGTCGTTGACATCTTTTGATGATCTGCTTCTATCACTGCTTGTTTGTCCCTACAACCACAACACCCCCCCTCCACCTCTCTGTCTCTCTATCTCTCCGCCCCCCACACACACACCTTAAACCAGCTTATATTTCAGCTCTTTCCTGGACTCGAACTCAAGTTCTGTCGAAGGGTCATGAGGACTCGAAACGTCAACTCTTTTCTTCTCCGCCGATGCTGCCAGACCTGCTGAGTTTTTCCAGGTAATTCTGTTTTTGTTTTGGATTTCCAGCATCCGCAGTTTTTTTGTTTTTATCTCTAGTGTGTTAATCAGCTGCATTAATATTTCAGGGTGTCTCCTGTTCACATGATTAGTCAAACATGAATATTCAAGTAGAATCCAACTGCTGCATCCAATTACAGCCTAATCTCCACTTGCCCAACTAGTGAGCCTTTGAAAAATTTGTAAATCTTTTGCGTCTAATCCCTCAGGAACAAACAACTGAAAAACAGAAGTGCTATTAAATTTCATCTGGGAATGCAGCAATTGTTTTGTCACTAATTTAACATTACATTTATAATAAGAAAACTGTTGAAGAAAAGCAGACAAATTGGCAGGGGGATGGATTAATAATCAATAAGCCTCCTCCAGCATTGCACAAACTGCAAACAGACAAAGGAATATACCTTTCATATTTTAAAAAAAAGTGTTCCCAAGTAGCTATAACTCAAGAGAACATTCAGGTGGGTCTATATCCTTTATTCATTATCCACACTCATCAAAGCTAATAAATATAATGGAAAACCAGCAAAGTAGCTGGTGTCAAATGAAAACATCAATGTTCCCGATGCTTTGCAAGCAACATTGTAGGGCACGGGGCCAAAGCTATACTGTCAAACATTGTTTTCCCTATTCTCTCATCTTCCTAAGGCATTGACTGATCATTGAAATACAGTTCATTCTCTTGGGTCACCCTGTGATACTTTGACCAGATGATGGCTCCTGTTTTGCCGTCAGTGACAAAGCAAGGGCATGATGACCTTAAAGAAAGCTGCCAACAAGTATCTAGAGATCTCTGTGACATGGTTTTTCCCTTTCCTGTGGCATTTTAAATCTGGTGCCAAGTCATGGGTCACTTTTGCATGCAAAAGCAGTGATGTCAACAAGCAGGGTAAGAAGCCAGAAACAGAAAATGCTGGAAAACTCAGCAGGTCTAACAGCATCTGTGGAGAGAAAAACAGAGTTAATGTTTCAAGTCCTTATGACTCTTCTTCAGAGGCTAAGGAGCCAATTACTGAAGTTTTCACAAAGAACAAACCTGAAAGCTAAAAGCACTTAGTATTCTTAGTTTTAATTTAAATTTCCAGGTAATGAAATACATAATTATGATTGAACTAAGACAGGAGCTAAAATGAAGACAAACAAACTTTTAAATAAAGAAACATACTTTTTAATTATATGTGAAATGTTTTTATCGTTATGGAGAAATTTGACCATTCATAAAGATAGAATTAGTTTTTCAGAGCTTGTGAAGATGTTTTGCAGTAATTATGAAGTATATTGTTAAAAATCCAGACCAGGATTTTCATCGGGATGTGGCAGCCCAGCTAAAAGTCCATTGACTTTCGGCAGCACCGGAAGATCCAGGCAGCGGGCAGGGCTGGAAAATTCCAGCCCCAGTCACATCTCATTCAACAAGGTGTAACTTTTTCAAGGATTTTGCAGAAAAACTAAAAGCCTAAGATTCAATTGACTTCCCATTGATGGCAGTCTGTGGGGGCTTCAACAGTGCATCCTCTGAAAAGCATAGAATTACCGACAGTAACTTCTGGACTTCTGCGTTATTCTGTACTTGCACAGACTCCAAAAGCTGCCATCAGCTTCGGTGAAGTAATGACATTGAACACTGACAGTTTCACCATTACGACTACGGCAAAATCCAGTTGATAATTTTTCATGTGAATGCTTCAATTAACAAGTGCCAATAACTTGCTTGACAGTGGGACTATCATTAAATATCCACATATGTGCACTTGCAGGAAGGTATGGTTGGTAGCTATCAGGAAGAGGAACATTGGCTAATTTTCCACTCCATAACCTGAGGTGCTGAGGCCAATTGCAGCACTTCTAAACTTTAATCTAGCTGAGATCATATCACTCAGTATAAATCTTGAGACAGTTGGTGTCATTAGAGTGCTGAAGTTGGAGTTTGGTGAGAAAGAGAGTTCGGTGAAGAGGGAAGGAGGGATCCTTTCTGTTTTCACCTTTCCTCAGAAAGAAGAGCCACGGCCTTAGTAAATAGGACCCGGTGAGTATTTCTTCTATCCTTAATATTCTCTAAACTAGAGGAAGTAAAAGGGCGCAATTTAAGAGTAAGTCATGGCAGGGCAGCTTGGCCAGGTGGAATGCTCCTCTTGTGTGATGTGGGAAGTCAGGGACACTTCCAGTGTCCAGGGTGACCACGTGTGCAGGAAGTGTTTCCAAAGAATGGGAGAGCAATAATGATAGGGGACTCTATCGTAAGGGGAAACAGATAGATATTTCTGCAGCCGTAAACTTGACACCAGGATGGTACGTTGCTTCCTTGGTGCCAGGGTCAAGAATTTCACTGAGTGGCTGCAGGATATTCTGAATGGGGAGGGTGAACAGCCAGAGGCCGTGGTCCAAATTGATACCAACAACATAGGTGTAAAGAGGGATGAGGTCCTGAAAGCAGAATATAGGGAGCTAGGAAATAAATTAAAAATCAGGACCTCAAAGATAATAATCTCAGGATTACTCCCAGTGCCATGTGCTAGTGAGGTCAGGGATAGGAGTATAGACCAGATGAATGTGTGGCTGGCGAGATGGTGTAAGAGGGAGGGATTTAGGTTCCTGAGGTATTGGGACTAATTCTGCAGAAGATGGGACTTGGACCAGCTGGGCAGGTTATACCCCAGCAGGACCAGGACCAATATCCTTGCAGGGGTATTTGCTAGTACTGTGGGGGAGGGTTTAAACTAGATTGGCAGAAGAATGGGAACCCGAGCGGTGAAAAACAAGAGAGGGAATCAAAGTTAGGAATGAAAGGCAGAAAAGTAGAAAGCAAAAGTGGAAGGCAGAAGGAACAAGGGCTAGCAGCAATTAGGGCCAGAGTACAAAAACATGTGTAAAAATACTAAAATGACAAGTCTAAAGGGACATCGAAATGCATGGAGCATTCACAATAAGGTAGATGAATTAGCAGCGCAAATAAATGTTTGTGATCACAGAGACATGGCTGCGTGGTGACCAAGGCTAGGAACTGAATATCCAAAGGTACTCGATATTTTAGGACAAACAGACAAAAAGGAAAAGGAAGTGGTGTGGCATTGTTAGTTAAGGATAAAATCAGTGCGATAGTGAGAGAGGATATTGGCTCAGAAAATCTAGATGTAGAATCAGTCTGGGTGGAGCTAAGAAGCAATAAAGGGTGGGATTACAGTAATCATGGGTGGCTTTAATCTACATATAGACTGGGCAAATTAAATTAGCAATAATACTGTGGCGAATGAATTCCTGGAGTGTGTGCAAGATAGTTTTTAAACCAGTACCTCGAGGAACCAACTGGGGAACAGGCTATCCTAGATTTGGTATTGTGCAATGAGAAGGGGTTAATTAATAATCTTGTTGCATGGGTCCTTCAGGGAACAGTGACCATAATATGATAGAATTCTTCATTAGCATGGAAAGTGAAGTACTTCGATCTGAAACTAGAGACCTAAATTTAAACAAAGGAAGCTATGAAGGTATGAGGCATCAGTTGGCTAAGGTAGATTGGGGAACTTCATTAAAAGGCAAGTTGGTGGATCGGCAAAGGCTAATATTTAAGGAACAAATGTATGCATTGCAACAATTATACATTCCTTTCTGCCACAAAAACACAACAGGAAAAGCAGGCTAACAAAATAAATTTAGGTTAGTATTCGTCCAAAGAGGAGTCATATACAGTTGCTAGAAAATGTAGCAAGCCTGAGGATTGGGAGCAGTTTAGAATTCAGCAGACGACCAAGAGATTGATTAAGAGGGGAAAAATAGAGTATGAGAGTAAACTTGGAAGGAACTCAAAGCGGAGTGTAAAAGCTTCTATAGGCAGAATTTTCCCCCCATCTAGGTGGGGGGGGCGGAGTTCAGGAGCGGGCAAGTGGAGGCGCGCCTCCCCATGATGTCCACAAGGAAGCACTATGCGCTCCCTGTGCGGGCAGGGGGGAGATTCCCTGAGCCAAGAGTGTGCTCTTTCACGCATGTGCACAAAAGAGCGCACTCATCTCCCTGAGGCTAAGTGCTGCCTCAGGGAGTTCGGCTCCACATTAAAAAATGTTAAAAACAGAGAAAAAAAAAATTCTCTGATATGTCCCCTCATCTGACATTGTCACGAGTTGGGACTCGTTCATCACTTTTTGTTACACTTTTATTAAATTTTTAAAAGCCTACATGAAACCTCATCCCGTCCATGGATGAGGTTTCGTGCTTTTTCTAACGCTTGCCAGGGCTCCCAGCCTACCCGCCCATAAGGTTGGTCGGGCAGGTCCACTAATTACATTAATTACTTTGTCAATGACCTCAATAGACCATTGACAGGTCGACGGGTGCTAGGCTGAAAAATGAAATGAGGCGGAGTGACGTTGGGAGTTCCGCCTGACGTCATCCTGTGTCATTTTACACATCGACGAGCAGGCCCCACCTCCCGCTCGCCGACCAGGAAATCCTGGCCTATAAGTATGCAAAAAGAGATGAGTGAAGACAAATGTAGGTCCCTTACAGTCCAAAATGGGAGAATTTATAATAGAGAACATGGAAATGGCCAAACAATTAAATAACTACTTTAGTTCTGTCTTCATGGGGGAAAGATACAAATAACTTCCCAGAAATGCTAGGGAACTAAGGGTGTAGTGAGAAGGAAGAATTAAAGGAAATTAGTATTACTAAAAAAAAAGTGCTGGAGAAATTAATGGGACTGAAAGCCAATAAACCCCCAGGGCCTGATAATCTTCACCCCAGGGTACTAAAGGACGTGGCCATAGAAATAGTGGATGCGTTGGTTGTCTTCTTCCAAAATTCTGTAGATTCTGGAACCATCCTGGCAGACTGAAGGGTGGCAACTGTAACCCCGCTATTTAAAAAAGGAGGGAAGGAAACAGGGAATTACAGACCGGTTAGCTTAACATCAGTAGTCAGGAAAATGCTGGAGTCTATTACAAAGAATGTGATAATAGGACACTTAGAAAATATCAACAGGATTAGACAAAGTCAACATGGATTTATGAAAGGAAAAATCATATTTGACAAACCTACTGGAGTTTTTTGAGGACGTAGCTAGCAGAATAGATAAGGGAGAACCAGTGGATGTCGTGTATTTGGATTTTTAGAAGGCTTTTGTTAAAGTCCCACAAAAGATGTTAGTGTGTAAAATTAAAGCGCATGGGACTGGGGATAATATATTGGCATGGATTGAGAACTGGTTAGCAGAATGGAAACAGAGTAGGAATAAATGGGTCTTTTTCAAAATCACAGGCGGTGACTAGTGGGGTACCACAGGGATCAATGTTTGGGCCCCAGCTATTTAAAATATACACCAACGATTTGGATGAGGGAGCCAAATGTAATATTTCCAAGTTTGCTAATAGCCTCAAACTTGGTGGGAATGTGAGTGGTGACAAGGGTGTTAAGAGGCTTCAATGTGAATTAGATAGGTTGACTGAGTGCGCAAATACATGGCCGATGCAGTACAATAAAGATAAGTGTGAGGTTTTCCACTTCAGTAGGAAATACAGAATAGCAGAGTATTATTTAAATGGTGATAGGTGGGGAAATGTTGATGTACAAAGGGACCTAGGTGTCCTTGTACACCAATCACTGAAAGCAAGCATGCAGGTGTAGCCGGCAGTTAAGGCGGCAAATGATATGTTGGCCTACATTGCAAGAGGACTTGAGTACAGGAGCAAGGATGTCTTACTGCAACTGTACAGGGCCTTGGTGAGACAACACACGGAGTATTGTGTGCAGTTTTGGTCTCCTTACCCAAGAAAGGATATACCTTCCATAGAGGGAATGTAGTGAAGGTTCACCAGACTGATTCTTGGGATGGAAAGATTGTCGTATGAGAAGAGATTGGGCCAACTAGGCCTGTATTCACTGGAGTTTAGAAGAACAAGAGGGGATCTCATTGAAACATATAAAGTTCTGACCGGGCTGGATAGACTGGATGCAGGGATGATGTTTCCTCTGGCAGGGGTTTTAGAACAAGGGGTAACAGTCTTAGGATATGGGGTAGGCCATTTAGAACTGAAATGAAGAGAAATTTCTTCACTCAGAGGGTGGTGAACCTGTGGAATTCTCTACCACAGAAGGCTGTGGAGGCCAAGTCACTGAATATATTTAAGAAGAAAATAGATATATTTCTGCACTCTAAAGGTGTCAAGAGGTAAGAGGAAAGAGCATGGCATTGAGGTAGAGGATCAGCCATGATCATATTGAATAGTGGAGTAGGCTCAAAGGGCCAAATGGCCTACTCCTGCTCCTATTTTCTATGTTTCTATCAGTTATTCACTGAATGAACTCACTGAATATTGGGAGAATACTCAGAAATGATCATACTGGTCCAAAGTACTTTTGTGAAATGTTACTCTGACACAGCTTAGAGGTTTACAAGTGACTTGGACCTGTCATCCTGTTACAGCTTCCATTCTATGGAATCTCAAACCTGGCCTTCAATGGCTTTCCTCAGTCAATGGTTGTCAAATGGTTGCCAAAATACTAAAAAAAAAGAGACAATTCAGTGGAAGATGATGATCTTTGTCCTGTGATTTCTGTGCTACTTTTCAATCTGCCTTGTCAGCCCAAGAGCAGGCTGCACACTCAAAGGCACAAGTACTGATTCATGCTTATACTCTCTCCCATCCTTGCTCAGCATCTATTTTTATTCTAACTGCTGTAAAGGGAATTTTCTTTATATTAAAATCACTGTATAGCTAGCCACACGTTGTTTATGTAATAGTTTAAATGAAATAGATTTCACCCTTCAGATACATAAATATATATAGGCACATAGAACTTTAGTAACAATGCTGCAAATGTGTGTATGGACGTACGGAAATTACTATTTTAATTTTTAAATAACTCAAATTTAAACTCCAGTTTCAAGATAATATGCAGCTTTTTCAAAGTCAACTCCTACTGTATCAAATAGTTGAAATTATTTTTACAACAGTAGGCTATCAATGAAACATCTTCATAACGAATGGTACATTAGAGACACCTACAGAAGCAACCGCCAATAATCAGGGACAAAAGAGATAATTTTACTACTGTCAAGATAAGAAGCCATAAAAATCTATAGGCTTTTAATGGTCAGGTTCTATGATTGTTGAGAATAGCTGGAACAAAACGGAAAACCCAAATAAGGATGGTATTGACTCAGCCTTGTGGCATTCACTAAGTATTTAACAGAATAGATGAAAGCCAAAATATGCCAGGGAAAATGTATAAATATTACTCAACAGGAGAAGCCAGAGTCCACTCAAATATTTGGTCTCACAGCAGACAATTTATGGCGAAAGGGGTCAGAAATTTTGAATGAACAAAAACAGTGAACTAAAATTTCTAGTCCAGGAGCGTTCCAAGTTTACCCAGCGAGTACCATATAGATGACAATGGTCTGTGTTGAGTGAACTGATCTCAGATGGGGCAGCAGTAGCATTGCAATAATAAAAACAGAAAATGCTGGAAATATGAAGCAGCTCAGGCACCATCTATAGAGAAAGAAACAGAGTTAACGTAATATCAGAACTGGGAAAAGTTAGAAATGTAATAGAGTTTAAGAGAGGAGGGAGGGTAGGAAAAAGAACAAGAGGGAAGGTCTGTGATAGGGTGGAAAACAGGAAAGATTAAATGACAAAAGGGTTGATCATGCAAGGCTGAAGGGAGTGGCAATGATACAAGAACAGAAACAAAATATGTGTTGAGAGAAGATGTGAACAGCAGAGTGATGAACAGCTGCTTTGGTCCAAGACCAAAAGCAAGAGAAAACAAAAGTAAAACCAAAATCTGCAAAAAGAAAGGAAAGAAAATAGAGGCAGAGGTTACAGTCTGAAATTGTTGAACTTAATGTTGAGTCAGGAAAGCTGTGAAGTCCCTAATTGAAAGATGAGATGTTGTCCCTAAAGCTTACATTGAGCTTCACTGGAATACTGCAGGAGGCTGAAGGCAGCGAGACCAGCGTCAGAAGAAGGTGGAGAATTAAAGTGACAGGCAACCGGGAGCTCAAGGCCAAGCCTGGGGACTGAATGGAGGTGTTCTGTAAAGTGGTCACCAAATTTACATTTGGTCCGCCCAGTGTACAGCAGACCACACGGTGAACAGAAAATACAGAACACTAAATTGAAAGAGCTACACATAAATCGCTGTTTCACTTGGAAAGGAGCGTTTGGGGTCTTTGATGGGGAGAAGAGAGGAGGCAAAAGGGCAGGTACTGCATGTCCTGTGTTTGTATGCTAAGGTGACATAGAATGAGAGAGGATGGGGATGACTGAGGAGTGGACCAATTTATAGTAGTAGAAATGGTCCCATTAGAATGCTGAAATGGGAGGGGAGAGAAGGGGGAAATGTACTTGGGGGTGGTGTCATGCTCTCGGAAATGGAGAAAGTGCTATTTTGGTCTTAGTTAAGAGGGTTAAGAGAGGAAAAAAGTTATGGATATTAGTCCTAATCGTTGCCCACTGTCCCCTTTTCTGGAAGTGCTCATATACAGAAACTGGGCTCTGCTAATATGCATACATTGATCAATTAATCTGCTGGACTCATATGTAAATGATGACCAATAAGATCAATGGGGAAGATACACAAGGGTGGCTGATACCCCCATACTTGTACTCCTACAGAGTGTCAACACTGGCAGAAACCCCTGGCAAATAACATTGGTAAGAAAACATTACTTTACTAGAAATGTCTAGCCCACTGAACATCAGACTTCTTTAGTCGCATTTTTGGACCATCAATATCTCTTAACTATGGCACATTTAGTATTTCGCTACAGACCAAAACTCTTCATTGAATTTCCAGAGGCCAGACTTTGTTTTGAAGGAACCTGAGTCATTCAGGCAGCTGATGACTGATTCTTGTAACTGCTTGGTGACTTCTAATTATTGCAAATTTGGTTCATTCATATTCTGAATTAATCAAAAATAAACAACTATATCTGTTACCAGAGGAACTTGCTCTGTAGCAAAGGTTTACTATTGAAACCTAGAGTTCTCCTTTAGTAGAGAAATAGAATGTGTGCTGAACTGAATTGAAAGCAATAGCTTTCTATTCATGTCTTCATCACAGCCAGTTTGTCAATCACAGAGCTATACGTCTGTCATAAAGCTATTAATGTATATTATTGGAAAATATTTTTCTTTTAAAATAGCAAGTTTAGTCTGTGGGTGTGTCTTAACTGGATTAAAGCCAGCTAGTCTCTGGGTGCTTTGATGTGTACTAGTTTTGATATGCAAGAGAGATGGTGTGCATTTGCACTTTTTGAATACAGCATTCAAGGAGCGGGGTGAAAAATGACACTATCTAGCAGCTACCAAGCAATGTGTTTATATTACTAATAAAATTGATACTATGAAAGGCGTTTCATTGTTACAAGGTGGAGTTCAAAGAGGCTGATGATACAATGAGAATTTACATTCAGTGGGCGGTGGCAGGTATAACAGGACAACCGTTTTGGGTGTGCAGGGCAGAGGCAATGTAAGATCAAAGGGCAGCTGCAAGCCTCCAACTGTCTCCACAGGAACCAAAGTGAAAAGAACTTAATTTTGAATTCGTAAGGTGAAAATGCTTTGCCTGGTGTTTGGTTAAATCTATAGGTTGCTGTTGCCTTAATGGAGATTAGTTTGAGAATTTGTTAAAAGTCATGATAGTAGTAATTTGAAGCCATGTGTATAAATATTTTAACTTTTGTAAATTAATAAAATGTTTCATTTAATTTAATGTAAAGCCTCGAGAACTGGTGGTCTGATTCCTGAATTTAGTCGCATCTCAAACATAACACTTAAAATTATAGGTATAACACTTGATTTAAGTTGCCCTCTGGGATTTTTAAATAACTCCGTTTTACCAACTGCATCAGTCGTACAACATTCCAATCACTATATATTTAGAAAAATAAGCTGTGAAATTTTAGATTTCTCACGTGTTCGCTTTGAGAACATCTACATTTGTTGGGAATGACTTCTGATTCAAAAGTAATAAAATGCCAGAGTCTATTTTATTTTAGAAACACGAAGCCAGGACTTTAATGGCCTAGTTGGTGGAGTGGTTAGAGGCAGGTTTTGCTATTAAATAGACTCCTGCTCAAAAGTATATCTTTGTGACAAAGCATTGTTTTCAGCAGCAGTGACCTTAATGATCAAATAACTTGTCAACACTTCACAGCTGATTTTCCCAGTTCTCTCTGCCAGCCATGTTGGGAAATTGCACATTACCGCCTATGTCTTTCCACTCAATAAAATGAATTGATGGAAAATCATGGGCAGCACAGGTTCAATTTCCTGATGTGTAGATGCGTGGGGTTCCCTGCCAGCAATATAGACTCAGAAAACCCTATTCTTTACTGTCCAGATTCATTTATGAAAAATAGCCAATGGGGTAAAGCACTAAAAGTTTTCAGCACTCAAGGATCTGTACTTACCATCAGTCATTGTCTTCAGGAAAAGAAAGAAGGGGAAGGAACAGCAAGATAAAAATTATACCGTCCAGTGCTTCCACAGTAAGATCAATACATGTGGGAGAGTTAAAACCACATACCTTGTAGTTCCTTTACAGGGTTTCAGGATATACCCTAAGTATATATTTTCAGTGAGTATAGAATCCAATGACTGCTGTACAAACAGTCCCTTATAGGTTTGATGATGCATTCTGAAGACACTGCTGTTATTTCTAGGTTTCTAAAATTTTGCAAATATTTTGTCTCATTGTGGTGTACAAATTTATGCAAAATCTGTCATTCTTGTATCTCTCTCTCTCTCTCTCTCTCTGGTAGTCCCTCAAAGTGAGGAGGATGTTTGCCATGGAGTACATCCCATGACAAGGATCTGCTTGTGGAATCTTTTAATGTGAGAAGGCTATTGCGCTGCAGCTGCTACATGGCTCTGGCTAACCAGGAGACTCTCCGGCTCTTACAACCTGCCATAGGCCTACTGGATGGACTTGCAGGTTATCGCCATGTTATAAATGCACTTTCTGTGGTCACCAAGTCCTGGAGGGGGACTCAAACCCAGAGCTTCTGGCTCAGAGGTAGTGACATTACCCACTGTGCCACAAGACCTCCATCATTCTTGTGTAGCAACTGTTTCAAAAGGCACTTCCTATATTTTAAAAGAAAAATGTGAAACATATTTAACTCATATTAAATGTTTTTAATTGACATAATTTTCTTAGTCTTGGGGGTACAAATCACAATTTTAAAATTTAAAAATGACAGAAAACTTGGAAGTAGACTAGTCAGGAGACTAATAATAGGATTCAAGAGGGAATGAACAGGGAATAAACAATGAGCAAAAACATGCAGTTAAAATTCAACACAGAAAAGTGTCAGCCAGTACATTTCAGCGGGAAAAATGTGGAGACACCATATTAAGCGGTACAATTTTAAAAGGGGTGAAAGAACAGAGAGACCTGCGAGTGTTTTTGCACAAATCATTGAAGCTGACAGCTTGACAAAGCAGTTAATAAAGGAGATAAGATCCTAGATGGCCTTTATAAATAGAGGCATAGAACATAAAACACAGGAAGTTATGCTAACCTTATGCAAAGCACAAGTTTGTCCTCGGCTGAAGTACTGTGTCCAATTCTGGGCACCACATGAAGGCTTTGTAGAGGGCACAGAAGAGATTTACTAGAATGGTTCCACGGTTGAAGGATTACAATTATGTAAATTGACTGGAGAAGATGGGGTTGTTCTCCTTAGAGCAGAGAAAACTAAGAGGAGATCTGATAGATGTGTTTAAAAATCATGAAGGGTTTAGATAAAGTAAACAAAGCGAAACTGCAATATGAGGAAAAGGTTTTTACACAATAAGTGGTTAGGATTTTGAATGCACTGATTCAATGGTGGATACAGATTCAACAGTTCTGTTCAAAATATTTCAAGGAGAAAAATTTGCAGGGTTATATGGAAAGCACAGGGGAGTGGGTTAAACTGAATTGCTGTTTGATAGAGAGCTGGCGCAGACCCAATGGGTCATGGCCTCCTTCTGTACAATATTATTCTATGGATAATTCTATAATAAATCAAAATATAAATACCTAAATAAATGCCTAAATTCAATTTCATGAAGGCAAGGTCATCATAATATTCAGTCTCATTAAATGGAAAATGTTAATATTAAAATGTTATTTACACACACACACACATATATATATATATATATATATATATATATATACACATACACATATATATGTATATATATATATATTAAGGATGTTTGTGTATATACATATATATATATGAGTATCTTTCAAAGGCATAAAACTTTGTCATTAGTATGGTGTTTCATGAGAGAATATTTGGCATTTTTTTCTGCTTCTCACTTATATAGCATAGCTCTGATTTTGAAATAACGGTAGAAATGAGGTTCAGCTGACCCATGGCAGAGTCAGCGTCATTCATTATCTTCAGGAAGGTAAGGAAAAAAGGAACAACAGCAAGAGAAGTTCCTGCTATAAGCTGTGCTTATTGGCATTAACATCAATCCATGTGGGAGGGTTGAAACCACACAGTTTGTAGTTCCTTTGTAGGGGTTTTGCAACATTTCAGAAGGTTCTGAAAAACTGACTTCAGTTAAACACATACTTGCAGCAAGTATACAGCCCATTGACTGTATCAGCAATGCAGAAAGCAGGTCATTCTCCCTAAGTTTAAGGCAGTTCACAGGGGTTGCAGCACACGTGGTAGGAGATGAGAGAATCTCACCATTAGAAGAGAGTTGTGATGTCAGAAAATTTGACGAATTGTTTATAATGCTCAGGTTGCACCTAGCGACTTAATAAGCAGACAGACTTTAAGGCTATAAGAAATGGAAGCAGGAGGCCATTCAGCCCTTTGAGCCTGCTCTGCCATTCAATCCAAAGATGGCTGATCTTCTACCTCAACTCCACTTTCCTATATTATTCCCACACCCTTAATTATATGAACATAGAAAAGTCAAAGAAGGAACAGGCCACAAGGTTGATAAGAGCTCTGATGCACGCAATCTATGATGCCTTACACTTGCTACCCCATGCAACGAATGCATCTTGCCAAAGGAAAAATAACAAGGGTTGCTTCTTGCAAACAAAGGAGGCTGCATTTTTGTTCTGGGGTTGGGTACCTGACACAGGGCGTATTTCCATGTCCCAACCCTTGTGTTGCTTTGGCGCCCGACTCCCATCATGATCTTTAACAAGCGGGCCAATTAGTGGCCACAGTGTGCATTCGCCATCCAATTAAGGATGGTGGGTTGGTTCCCAAGGCTGGCGGGCCAATAGGAGGCTTCAAGCACTGTAAAAGATGGAAGCTTCTGATGCAATGAGAAAGGGAGGGTGCTCAAGACAGGGTGTGCCCTATCAAGGCTTTTAAAAATGAATACTAAAAAGAGACCACAGCTGCCAGACCATCATCATAGAGAAAATTCCCCTCCAAGGGTGGCCTGCAACTGCAGCCCTCTCCAATTGTGACTATGGAGGGGGTGTGGGGAAAGCAGTGAGGATTAAAATCATAGATGGAGCAGTCTGGGAGGCAACTTCCATTCATCAACTGGGATTCAGTCTCAGCAGAGGGCCTGACTAGTGATTGGGAAATTCGACTCAGCACCTGCACGGAGGTCTTAACGGGACCTTTAAAGAGGCATAATTGATTGTCAGCCACTTGCAGGCAGCTAGCCATCATGCCCCCACCTCCTCCCATTCCCAAACAGCCTGTTTGAAAATGCGCCCGAGGCAGGGATCAGCCAGCAGGTGGGAATTGCAGGCCAGTTCCCGCAACTCCACAGCCCTTCCAAAATCCAACCCAGGGTATCACTTCATACAGATGTGCAGTGCAGGTTGCCAGATGTGATACCTGTTCCCTGTGGATTGGAATGATGTGGTACATGGAAATTCATACTGCAGTAATGTTGCCTGCTGGTTATCCTATAGAAGACGGTGCAACTCTGACAGTTGTTGTGCTGCTGAAGTGATAAAGATAAGATTCTTCTGGCGCTTTCAAGTATTTCTGGATGTTTCCATACATATGAATCTAAGGGTAGTGGCAACAACAAACCTTACATTTATATAGTGCCTTTAACATAGTAAAATGTCTAAAGGCATTTCACAGGAACATTATAGAAAAAAGGAGTAGAAATAGGCCATTCAGCTCCTCAAGCCTGCTCCGCCATTTAACTAGATTACAGCTAATCTTCTATCTCAACACTATCTTCCCGCACTATCCCCACACCCTTTCATTGGTATCCAGAAATCTATCGACCACTGCTTTGAACATACTCAATGACTGACCTTCCACAGCGCTCTGGGGTAGAGAATTCCAAAGATTTACATCCCCTCTGAGTGAAGAAATTCTTCTTCATCTTCGTCATAAATGACCTACCCCTTATTCTGAGATTGTGTCCCCTATTTCTAGACCACCCCCAACCAGCGAAACACCCTTTCTGCATCGACCCTGTCAAGGCCCTGTAAGAATTCTGTACACTTCAATTAGATCACCTCTCATTCTTTTAAACTCTAGAGAATACAGGTCCAGTCTCCTCAATCTTTCCTCATTGGACAATCCCACCATCTCAGGTATTAATCTGGTGAACCTTCATTGCACTCCCTCTATAGCTGCTATATCCTTCCTTAGGTAAGGAGACCAAAACTGCACACAATAACCAGGTGTGGTCTCACCAAGGCTCTATACAATTGCAGCAAGCCCTCCTTCTTCCTGAACTCAAATCCTCTTGAAATAAAGGCTAATATACCATTTGCTTCCCTAATTGCTCATTGTGTCTGCCTATTAGCTCTCAGTGACTTGTGAATAAGGACACCCAGGTCCCATGGCTGTTTCTGTAGTGCAGCCGTTATCACGTTCACCTCACACGCAAATGGTCCCTGGTTTGAAACCGGGCAGAAGCATTATTAAAACTTACTCATTAAATAGTGACACCCAGGTCCCTTTGGATATCAACACTTCCACATCTCTCCCTATTTTATCAAACAAAATTTGACACCAAGCAACATAAAAAATATTAGGGAGGATGGTCAAAAGCTTAGTCAAAGAGGCTGGTTTTATGGAAGATTTTAAAGGAGGAAAGGGAGGTAAGGGAAGTGGGGAAGTTTAGAGAGTGAATTCCACAGCTTAGAACCACAGAAGCTGAAGACACAGCCACTGATGGTGGGGCGATGAAACTTTGGAAATGAGCAAGTGGCCATAATTGGAGAGGTACAGTTATCTTGGAGGGTTGCAAGGCTGCAGCAGATTGCAGAGATAGGAAAGAGTGAGATCATGGAAAGATTTGAAGAAGACTATCAGAGTTTTAAAATTGAGACATTGGTGAAACAGGCCCTAATGTAGATCAGCAAGCACAGTTGCAAAAGGTGAAAAGAATTTGCAGGTGCAAATTACAATACAAGCAGCAGAGTTTTGGATGCCTTAAATATATGGGGACTGGAAAATGTGAGGATGCATGTGGTAACAATTCAGGTGTAATTGCATCTGCATTCCTTGGCCACTCATCAATTCAGTTTCCTCATCTAAATCATACAATATGTAATTGAACCTGCGAAGGAATCACAACCTCAGCACTTTGTATGGTACGATTTAACTAGAAATACACCACATGGAGATATAATAAAACGTAATTAAAAATGGGAAGATGGGGGAAACAAAGACTATTATCATGAACTGCCTTTAAGGAATAAAATCAAAAAGTGATGGAAAAACTCAGCAAATCTGGCAGCATCTTTTGGAGAGGGAAACAGAGTTATTGGGGAGGATTTTGCAGCCCAGACACTGGCAGGTATTGTCGTGGACAGAGAGGGAAAATTTGGAGAGCCGTTCAAAGTCAACAGCTCTCCAAATTTTCCTGTCCCATTGGTGACAATGCCCGCCAGTGTCGGGCTGGAAAATCCCACCTAGCGCTTTGAGTCCAATATAACACTTCTTCAGAAGCTGACTCCTTTCAAGAAGCCTGATTGAGCAGGCCAATTCTGAGGATTCCCCTAAGGTTAGCTTATGAAAAGGAAGAACTTGCTCTTTTATGCCCTTTTAAAAATTGCCCAAAATTAAAGCTACTTTGAGGCACAGAATGAAAATTAAGCATTTCTACTCAGCAATTTGCCAAGTGTCTTTGGTAGAATGTGTAAGTTGTATATATATTTAATAAAATATATGTATTAATTTGTCAATAAAAAAAGATTATAATGGATCTAACTTTCAATTATTGCATTTTTGACCCTTTTTTTGGCTATAATTTTGTCAGTGAAGTTATCTTTATAACAAACTCTAAATTGGGCTTGTCTAACATGTGACCCGTGGACCACTATCTGGCCTGCCTTGCCTCTCTATCTGGCCTGCAGATCAGATGTTCAAAATGCCAGTAAGTGAAGATTCTGCAAGAAGCTGTTCCTCCAATCACAGACCATTTCTTTCCTGCGGTTGCTGTTGATGGCTCACTATTGAGTCTATCAGCAACAAATGTGGGAGAGAAACAGTCTCTGATTGGAAGAGCAGCTTCCTTCAGCCTGATGCCAAAAAAGCCGGCGTGCCAGCAGCGGTGAGTCTGTTGGGGCGGGAGGGAGGTCTTCAGGGAGGGGCGAAGAGAGAGAGTGGCTGCCGGGCGAGGGAAGAGAGAGAGGCTGCCAGGCGAGGGGAGAGAGAGAGGCTGCTGAGCGAGGGGAGAAACGGAGGCTGCCAGGCGAGGGGAGAGACAGGCTGCCGGGCAAGGATAGAGAGAGTTAGTGTGTGTGTGTGAGCATGAGTGAGTGTGCGTAAGAGTGAGTGAGTGTGTGTGTGAGCGAGTCTGTTTGTGTGTGTGAGCGAGTCTGTTTGTGCGTGTGAGCAAGTGTGTGCGTGTATGTGTGAGCGAGTGTGTGTGTGTGAGCGAGTGTGTGTCCATGTGAGCGAGTGTGTGTGTGTGAGCGAGTGTGTGTGTGTGAGCGAGTGTGTGTGTGTGTGCGAGCGAGTGTGTGTGAGCGAGCGAGTGTGTGTGAGCATGTGAGAGAGTGTGCGGGTGTGAGAGAGGGAGTGTGTGTATGTGTGTGTGCGAGTGTGTGTGTCTGGTTCACTCAACAGTTTCAGGGTTCACACTCACCCTTACCCCCACACACCAACAACTGTGGGTGAAGGTGAGTGAACGAGCACCCTGAGACTGGAAGTGAGCCAGACATACAATCTGATCCTCTCACACTGAAATGGTCATCTTTATTAATTACTTTTTTAAAATTATCAATTTATTGCTCTGACGTTGCTTTATTTCTGCTCAGCAAGTTGTTTCTTTTCTTCATACCTCAACATTTTATTGACATTCATGTTTAATGTTGTGCCAAACATTATCTTTCTGAAATTTTTTCAATGGCCCCCCAAAGTGAGAAAAAATTGAAATGTAGCCCCCCACATGAGAAGGTTGGACAAACCTGCTCTAAATTAAGATGCATAAAATTAAGACTGTATTTTGGCTATCAATTTTTATGACAAAAAGTAGCTTCTAATAGCGCATTCAAAATAATTTATCATCTCAGCCAAATTAGAAGCAATAATAGTCGCAACCATAAAACCTGGTGCTAGAACCAAGATATTATCTATAACAATGGTGTAGCTATATCACTTGAACAGGTTTATTTAGAGCACGATGATGCTTTTTGTTAAAATAACCATTTAAAATTGCAAAGTGCAGTATAATGATTTGCATTTTATCCCCACAATAAAAATGTCTCTTACATTCTTGACTCAGTAGTTTTTAGGCTTTTTTCATGTTAATGGGATCCAACTGCAAAAGATTTAGAGCAGCAAAAGAGATGTCAAAAAGCCACATGCGGCTCCAGAACCACAGGTTGCTGACTTCTGTCTTAGGGTAACCCAAAGCACCTCACAGCCAATTCATTACTTAGAACCATAAAGAACCATAAAGCACAGAAGGCCATTCAGCCCATCATTTCTATCCTATTTACTGGATCAGTCCAAAACTTATCTCACTGCCCCAAATTCTCCTGGTTGTCATGTGTATCTTCGTTTGCTTCAAATGATTACTCAACTTTCCTTCAGAAGATGGAATGATCTGCTCACTCTGAGCAGCAATTTTAAATTGATGACCCATCATCATTAACACTCAAATTCATAATCTCAGAACTTCCATTAAATTTTCTCTCAGCCCCTCTATTCCAGTATGTCAAAATGATTAAGTCATTCCATGGCTAGTAGCCACCATAGGTTATTAGTTGCATTATTAACCAGGTGAACCAAATCATGACTGCACTTTATTTAATTATATATCAGTTTGAATAGACCATGTGGAGCGTCCCTACCTCTGGGCCAGAAGCTCCGGGTTCACACACCAGGATTTGTTGGCCAAGAAAGGAATATTCAGGATACTGTTGAATGGGCTGATAATATGCCCAGGAATCCTTCTACCACCTTCACTCTCTTCCCACAAGGGGTTAAAATGTCTAAGGATTCACTTAAAAAAAAAAGAACATTGACTTAATGGTGTCCTCCTCTTACAGAGAGGCTAGTGGCATTGTATTTTTGGTTAGATGGCAGTTGCTTCCAAATAGCACTCTCTTGGTCAATATCAAAATAGTCCTCTGCTCCAGAGAAATATTTTGATGTTTTAAGTCTATCCCAGTAACAAAGCTTCCCAACTTAGGCATCGTTCTGATGAAACTACATTGTACATACTCTACAGGATAAACCTTGAACTCGCTAACCGGTCGTAAAACAGGTTATGTGAATTGTCTGCCCATTATTCAAATCAATGGAAATAAAAATCAGGTAATTTCTAAAACTGTGCATTGTTCTTCAAACTATTGACATACTAAATGTGCTGTACCAATGTATTACCTCTTTAGTCTTTTATTCTCTATTTTTAGACCACAAAATTTGATTGATCCTTTTTGTCACTATATTCACCTGTAGTTGCACTTCCAGGGCAATATGTATTGAAACCCCTATGTCTCTCTACCCCCAACTTCAGCCTCTTTCCATTGAATGAACTCCCAAAACTTGACTTGCATCTATATATTATTATTATATAGAGCAAAAGAGGAACTATCATTGACCTTTGGGACAAATCACTTCCAATCCTTCTCCATGTGCCTGAATTCTTCTAGTCAGCATCTCGTGAGAGTCTGTATTAAATATCTTCTGAAAATCTATATATGCTGTATCTTCTTCCCTTCATCTATATTGTTGGTCACTTCTTGAAAAAAAAATATTGAAGTTGTTAAGTATGACTTGGCTTTAACAGTTCCATGTCAGCTGTCCTTCATTTATCCATGCATTTTTAAATGCTCATGTATTCTAATGTGAATTATGAATTGTAAGAGTTTATCCACAACTAACACAAGACTAACTGATCCATAGTCACTCAGTTTTATCCTACTCTTCCTTCTGAAACCAGGGTGCTGCTTTTACCCTGTTTGCATATTTAAATAGGACTGAAGATTTGCAGCCAGTGTCTGTGCTATCATCCTTCTTTGGCATGCATCCATGACTGTTCATTCAGATTCAGTGACTTAATCCACACAACATCTTCCTTTATCAGATGTCCTCTTTCATCCCCAAATGGTACTTTAACTATTTTTTACTTGTTAAATATTAATTAAATCCCTTACTATTTCCTTTCATATGAGCTGCTAACTTTTTTTGAATTCCCTTTTAACCTTATTAATCTTACCTTTCATCTCCGTAGTACACTGCCTGTATACCTCATGATTACCTTTGGTATTTGTATTCTATTTTGTATTTTGTATTTCCATCACAAATTTGAAAATTTTCCACAGCTGATCCAGCTACCTGTTAATTTTTATACCCAGTTAATTTGGACCAAAACCATTCTTGTTTCACTGAACTTTAACTTTTCCAATCCAGCACTCTTAGCTTTGACTCTTCATTATACTTTTTAATTTGACATTGAACATAGTATTGTGACTGCTATTTCCCAGTTATCCTCCAACTGTCAGTAATTTGCCTTTTTTAATTTCTCAGAATGATATTGACCTGAAATAACCTAATCTAGACAGCAGACTTGGGTGTATTTTAAAAAGCATTTCCCACTTCGACCACATGCATTTCATTCTATTTAAGAATAGTTATAGCGATTCAATATTATTTCCCTGTATTTTGTTTGTAAATTACGTACATTATAAATTCCAAGAGTTATTTTCTTATCTCTTAATTCCATCCATACAAAAACTGTCTAATGCAAACCCTGGTTCCACAGTACATTCTAGCACTGTGTAGAAATTCTTCACCAACATTACCACATTATCCTATCTCTGCGGAAAATCTTATAACTAGAACATTAAGTTTCCAGTCTGTTCCAAATATAAAACACATTAGAGCTACTCATCATGTCCCTCCATGGTAATTAATGGTTCTAACTTTCCAATTTCATTTTTAATGCTTTGTGCATTCATGTACATACCACTGAATCCTGACTCCAATCCGCTGAAACATAGACCTTTATTCATTTTACTGGTATTCTCATTTAATTTTTAATATTTCTTGTCTCTTCTATAAAAACGTTATTATGTCCTACAATCACATTGTCTCTTGCTTTCTTTTTCTCCTCAGATAACATTTTCTCATTATTTATTTCAACTCTGCTTCTATTGTAATAGTTTTATAAATCCTTTTCTTCTTTGACAGTCTCAATATTTGATTATACACACACCACACCTCATTAACTTAAATGCTACTCCACTGTTCTTTTACCCTCTGCACAAAAGACTTTGGTTCTCTTTCAGTGAAGGTCATTCTTTTGATTATAGTCTTCCCTTGTTCCAGAACTCACTCTAGTGCTCTGCGAATGTAAACTCATTCATCCTTGCACCAGCCCTGCAGGCCCGCATTCACCTTCTTAATCTTTCTACCTTTAGCATCAGCACATGGCACAGATAAAAAATTTAGTGATTACTACACTTCTGATTTTGCCAGCTGAGTCAGCAGCACAGCCTAATATCTGCATTCTGTCAACATTTTTATGGGCAGTCCTAGCTAAACCAGGCATGACCTGCTGAAATAGTAGTCCTGATCACGAAAACTTTTAAATGGAAATGACCTAAAGATGGGTCTTGAAAATTTCAAGTGATGGGGGTGTGGCTATTTCTTTGACAGTTTGTTCCATTGTGGGATTGTCCTTGGGGAGAAAGATTGTTGATACACTGTCTTGGAAACAAATGGCCTTTGCAGTTTGTGTGGGTGGCTACCATACGTTTTATCATTGCTGGAGGGCACCAGAAACTTTTTCTTTATTCTTTCATGGGATGTGGGCATTGCTGATAAGGCCAGCTTTTGTTGCCCACCTTAATTGCCCTTGAACTGAGTGGCTTGGTAGGCCATTTCAGAGGGCGGTCAAGAGTGCTGGTGTGTAGCTCCACTTGCTGGCAACAAATTACCAATAGAAAAACAGTCATGATATGAATGAAAAATTTAAGCTTCTGACAGATTGGCTGACCTATCCTTGCTGCCTGTGTGTCTTAGAACATGGACCATGCCTCAGAAATGTTTCTTTCAGCCATGGTAATTTTTGGTATTTTGTACTGAACTCTAGCATTATCCCTATGCTGGATAGAGTAGGGAAAACCACCTTCTAAATCATGATATTTCTCATGCCCCATCCTTGCCCCCTCATATTCCCCATGCTCCCTCCATGAGCCCATGTATCGCCCATACCCACTCATCCAGTATCCACTAAATGTAGACCTCAGGAGCCTTATCTTTGAAATGGAGATGAAAATAAATTAAACTTCTAATATGTAATAGAACGCTCACTTTAACATACTTCCTCCTGATAAAGTTCTCATTGATTTGACTCATTCATAAAACGTAAATCCCCACAACTGCTCAAACTGGTGTAAAACAAACAAACATCTATTTCACTAACCATATTAAAGACAGATAATCCTTTAATAACATTAATCCTTTAATAATATCTTAAAACTGCCAATGAATATGTGAACAAAGCCCCCACTGAGACAAGTGGTTCAGGAACTTTTGAAACTCATCCAAGCATTCGTAATGGGCTCAGCTGTAATAAATGTAAACAATGGAGTCTATTGAAGCTGAAAAACCATATGCCTTTTCTTTCCTAAGCTATACTAGATGTCTTGTCAATCAAAGCAGCTTAGGAGCGGATGGTTTTTTTTCCCAAAATGGAAGCTAAAGTTTCTTTTTCATTTTATAAGGACTCTAGGCATTTAAACCACTTCAGATTTTTACACTAGAGATCGCAAGCATCATTATCTGCAGTTCTGAATGCATTAGAGCAAATTGGAAAAGTACTCAAACGCATCTCAAAACTTACGCAATGTTGATCAATGGTCAACTTACCTTTGCAGGACAGAGCACTATAATCAATCACTGCAGTAAAAACACATCTAACTTACAATACAGTATCTAACTATTGAAACTGAAAGAACAAATTATTATATTTCAAAGCCTGTCAATGAAATAATTCCAGGGGGCGATGGCTGATTTTTTGCTGTTTCTTCTCCTTCAATTGGGGTTTATGCCTCCTCTGAGAGGCCATGAACCATGTCTGCTTACTGCAGCAGCCCAACTCCACTAAAATTCTGGGATGGCAGGTGGGGGTGTTAAACTGCAAGGTAACTGGCAAGGGCAAGTGTGCTGCGTGCAGGCCAACTGCCCACATTTTTATTCAATGCTGGCAAAAATTGCCAGAAATGAGAATGGAGGCAGGAAACCCAGAATTGGGCCCCATCCGCAATTTTTAAAGGGCACCAGAGTCAGCAAAAATCTGAGCTGGTTGTTTCCCAATTCCATTAAAACGCTTTTTGAAATTCTGCCCAATTGAATGATTTATAGGATTGGTTTACAGCCCAGTAGATTGAAATGTGAAAGTCCCATGAGATTGAGAATCAAAACTCCCTGGCACACTCCCACTGCAGGTCTGGTGGAAGAGCACCAGAAGGGTCTGTACTTACACTGAGGCCCAAATTTGTCAGGTGCTTGCCTTATGAGACAAGTGGTTGCCAACCAACATCCAAGTTGGAAACTCAGACTGCTGTCACAATGGCTGTGGATTACAATGGCCCAAATTTAGCAGTCCCAATAGCAGAAAATGCTGGGACCTTTGTTGCTACTGAGGCCCACCATGGCATCGCAACTTCTGGTGACTGTGCTTGCACCAAAAACCAGAAGTTGTGGTGCACCTCAATGGGCTCTGGAGGCACGTATGTTGATGGTCCCACCATATTGTATTGTGAAGCAGCAGGGATCTGTAATTTGACAGTTAGGACTACTTGCCGACCAGTTGCTCTGATTTTCATGATGACTTATTTAGGGCTGGTATCAGTAGGTGCAGAGCCTGCTTGGCACATCCACATCTATAAATGCCATTGAAAGGAATATACTGCTTCTGTTTAATTCTTACTTGGCGTCTTCACTTCATTTTTAAGGATTTTTAAAAATTCTTCAAAACAAAACTAATATTTGGGTACACGAGGCGGATACCGGTGAATAAAACCAGAGGTAGGTTCAGTAATGTTTGGAAATGGGAGATATGAAGAACACGGAATTATTTTGGTAATTTTAAAAAATGAGAATGACCTTTAATTTGAATCAGTACTGAAAATGCCAGCATCGTTGTGATTGATGACAATTTACTCCTCTGTCTCCCTGGAAAGCTGATATTCCTGACTGGATAGCAAAATGCTCTCCATCAATGCAGATGTACTTATTGGAATATCAAAGTTCTACTGTGTTGTGGTTTCTCAGCAGCCAAATACTTGAAACATATTATGAGTTATGAAAATAATACTTGGGTGTAACTGAGAAGTGAATAGCAAATTATTGCAGGGACCAATTAATATAATGTTACATAATTTCCTAACAACATGCCTGTTGCTTGGCAACATTTCTGATATTTGACCTTTTTCTGAATAAATTATTACTGTCTCACTTTGATTGAATCTGTTCTAGTCTGATCCCTGTAGTTTGCTAAGATTTTTGCATTAAAGCATGATTGTTTGTTTGATGGTTGTTTTTAGGGCAACTGTATGTTTTAATCACAACAGATCAAAGACCAGAGATCAGTTTTTTATCAACCCCAAATGGGTGATGCGATGACATCTTGGGGCCTCAAAGGGGAAACAACAAATGTGATAGGGGGCGAGGGAGGAAAACCCATGTATTATTCTTTTAGTAACTAAGGAAACATGAATCACCATAACTGAAATTATGAAGCATTTCCATTTTACTTGGTAAACTTTAGTCTAGCAAATCTTCTCTCGTTTTGTAGGCTGGTGCACTCCCTGTTGCGAAGCTAATGCTAGCTCTGTTCATCTGTGCTTTCACAAATTTGCCTTAAATATTGTCAGAAGAGATTCAGTTTTAGCCTTAAGGATGCTAATCTGTTGAAGAGGTGGAAAACGTCAACCACATTGTCAGGGCCTGATGTACAAATACTTAATAAGGTATTAAAGACTGCCTGCTACAATTGTGCGGGCGTTTCTTTTCAAAATAGTGTTTTTTCAAACCATCAATAAATGCCCCACTGCAACAGTTAGTGCCACATCATAATCAATTTACACATCTTCCTTAAGGTATCTATAAATCAACATTTTAAGCTTCTAACAAAAAGCCCTGCATAACCCTCAATGCTGGTGGGGTCCAGCAAATCCATCTCGGACTCCTCCTGGGGTCCCAGTATCACAGTCATTAGCCAATTCAATTCACTCTGCTTAATATCAAGAAATGGCTGGAGGCACTGGATACTGCAAAGGCTATGGGCCCAGCAATGTCGGTTGTTGTACTGAAGGCTTTTGCTCCAGAACTACCCAAACTCAAAGCCAAGCTGTTCTAGTAATGCGACATCACTGGTATCTACCTGGTAAAGTGAAAAATTGCCCAAGTGCGTCCTGTCCATTAAAAAAGGACAAATAGTATCCAATATGTACCGCCCCATCAGTCTACCCTCAATCATCAGAAAAGTGACAGAAGGTGTCATTGACTGTGCTATCAAGTGGCTCTTCCTTAGCAATAATCTGCTCACTAATGCTCAGTTTGGGTTTCATCAGATGCAGTTGACTCCTGACCTCATTACAGCCTTGGTTCAAAACTGGACAAAAGAGCTAAATTCCAGAAGTAAAGTGACAGTGACTGCCCTTGATATCAAGGCAACATTGTGGCATCAAGGAGCCTTAGTAAAATTGAAGTTAATGAGAATCTGGGGGGAAAGCTCTCCATTGGTTGGAGTCATACCTAACACAAAGGAACATGGTTGTGGCTGTTGGAGGCCAACGATCTTAGCCCCAGGGCATCGCTATGGGAGTTTCTCAGGTCAGTGTCCTAGGCTCAATCATCTTCAGCTGCTTCGTTAATAAATTTCCCTGCATCATAAGGTCAGATGTAGGGATGTTCGCTAATGATCGAACAGTATTCAGTTGCATTCACAACTCTTCAGATAATAAGCAGTCCATGCCAACATGACAAGTGGCAAGTAAGAAATGCACCATATAATTGTCAGGAAATGACCAACTTCAACAAGAGAGAATTAAGCCAACTCCCCTTGACATACAATGATATTGCTATCACCGAATCCTCCATCATTAACATCCTTGGCGGAGGGGTGGGGGCAGGGTGAAGGTCACCATTGTCCATTAAATTAACTGGACCACCCACATAAATACTGTGGCTACAAGGGTAGGAAAGAGGCCAGTAACTCACATCCTGACTCCTGAAAGCCTGCCCACTATCTACAAGCTACAAGATAGGAGTGTGATGGAACATTCTCTACTTATTTGGATGAGTGCAGCTCCAACAACACTCAAGACACCATCCAGGACAAAGCAGCCTGCATGATTGACACTCATCCACCACCGGCACGCAGTAGCAGTATTATGTACCATCTACAAGGTGCACTGCAGCAACTCACTAGGGCTCCTTTGACAGCAGTTTCCAAACCCACGACGTCTACCATCTAGAATGACAAGCGAAGCAGATTCAAGTGAACACCACCACTTGCAATTTCCTCTCCAAGTCACACACCTGACTTGGTCTTATATCACCATTCCCTCATTGTCGCTGGGTCAAAATCCTTTATCTCCTTTCCTAACAGCATTGTGGGTGTACCTTTACTACATGAACTGTGGTGTTTCAGGGTAGCGGCTCACCACCACCTTCTCAAGGGCAATTAGGGATGGGCTATAAATGCTGGGCTTGCCAGTGACATCCACATCCCATAATTAATATAAAAAAAGTCTCTAAAGCCTGATATGAGTTTAATATCATTTCAAAATTCATTTAATAGCATAATAACACGAGATTACATTTAATCCAGAAAGAAGATTACTACTACTAGATTAATTGTTAATCCTCAATTCGCCCAATCCTATATGGATTCAGCACTGGGCATTTACACTAATAGACAAAGTCTGCTCCACAAAATGCAATTCAACTACTGATGGAGAAATCATGGACAAACATTAAATTATAACAGTTGTAATGCATTTTTCTCCTGTCTATTTTATACTTTAAAAGAGTTAACATTTTTAAAAAAAGGATTGTTTGAAAAAGAAAAATCAAATAACTGTGATCAAAAAATATTTTTATACTACACTAAAAATTACTTATATAATTTCCACCCTTAGAACTAATTTGTAGATCAGTGCATCTGCTTAAAGGTTTCAGACAATGGTACACCAGCAGCAGAGAAGGGCTGTTTCCAAAGTGTGCCTTTTATTTCAGTGTCTTGCATCAGCACTGCTAGGTTTATTGCTTATTTATCAGAAGTCAATCAGTGGGAGCTGTACTTACAGAACTGCAGGCTGAGGCTCAGGACAGCCAGCAGGGCAGCTACAGCCAGGAGGAATAGAAAACGGCTTCGGAAAAACATTGTCATGCACATTTTCACACTCCCATTATGACTGGAACTCCAACTCACTCTCCCCTGTGAAGGCAAATGCAAAAATACAGTTAGGCACGAGAAAGAATGAAGAAGTCAATTCCAACATACAGCAACCTAGTTGTTTCACTGGGAAGAACTCAAAGCATGAAGAATGAAGCTTCTGTTGCTATGGCAACTTTCCTTCTTTTTGAAAAAGGTATTCAATTCTGATTAATAGATTACATTTACTCCTGGACAATAACTAGCAATCAAACAACTCTGTTGAAATGAGCGTTTTCTATTACATTGTTTTAAAATGAGCATAGATGAACAAATTTAGCAAAGTTTTGAAAATGATGCTCAGTTCTAATGTCCTAAACACTTTACAATTATTATAAAGAGTTACTAATTAAAAGACTACCAGAATAATTTCAAACCAGACAGAAATCCCTGATATTTTTCATTGGTTGCTTTCAGATTTGGACACCTCTAATTCTCTAAAACATGTTTAGACAAGCAAGCCTTTACTCAGAGATTTTCCACTGAAAGTGGACAGCCAAGACAATGCACATTTCAGTATGAGACAGTTTGAGCACATCAGAAAGGAAGCCAATAATTTACAACTGCATTTCTCTGAACTGGTTAAACAACGAGAAGATCAAACGACATACTGTCAGGATACTTTTCTGTGAATGACAACCTGAAAAATAAGGTATAAAAATATCAAGATGACATTATTGGATTAAAAATGATATAGGTTTACTGTTACTCTCCATGCACGTTAGGCTTGAAATTTTCAATTTATGGGCTCCTATGTTAAATGTCAAGGACACCATTATTGGTTTTCAGAGAAAAGTGAAAATGTTATAGTCAGAATTTTATTATTTTTAGTTAACAAGATCTAATACTGTCGTCATTAAAATGCTGGTGCTGTTTAATGGTAAAATACTGTTATGATCCAAGCTGGGGTTACTCCTGGACAAGCCTGATTCCAGAGTGGAACCCAGCTTGATAGATTCTAAATTTCATTGTTTAGATATGTGGAGAGTAGCTACTGAAGAGGCACAGGGGTCAGCTGATAAAATTTTAACAAAAGAATAAAACATTTATTCAATAAGAAAAGATTAAACATATTACAATTCTCCTTCACTCACAACTAGACTTTTACAGATGTATACAAATTTGTAAGGATAACACAAGTTACTAAAGCTACCTTATACTTCAATGGTCACAGTAAATATACAGTCCATGTACACCTATGGCACCCTGTGGTCAGACACACCACACTCTGAAACCAAGTGACAGAAGCCACCTCAAACAGGTGCTATGGATCTCTCCTCAACTCCCCAGATGCTTGTCAGCCAACCAGTCTCACTGAATTCTGTCCTTCACATGAGGAATTCCAATCTCCACACTCCAGGGTCTCACCTTGGAATCTTCTCCCAAACCAATGCTTTCTCTGAGACACCTTTCACAAGGTTTCACCTCCAGGGTTTCGAACCCTCCTTCTGACGTTCCTCTTCCTTGGGTCACCACATTCAAGCTTTCTTCCATGCACACTCCCCCACCAACTCAGTGTTAACAGTACACCACTACTTCACATGCCCATAGCAAAGAGTTACAGACCTTCAGTTGTCTCTTCGAACCTTCTTGCCTCTTGCAAACTGTTCTCATTTTAAATCTGAAACTTGGAGCCTTTCTCTCTGCCCCTCACTCTTCACTTCATAGGACCTTTTCCCAGATTCCTGTCCTTCCTTTAACTAGAAGGTCTTCTTTGGACTTTCTCTTCTCCCACACCCCTGAACTTTTGAGTTTTTTCTTTACTTGGGACTGGCTCTCTGTCCCTTTGTTCCAGTCTCTCCTGGCGGCAACTTTTAAAAACCAGCTGAACTTCACAGCTTTCAAATCAAAACTGCTTTCTTCTTCTGCATGTGTGTCTGTGGGAGAAACCTGCCTATCTGCACACCCCCCTGCTCCCTCTTGCTAGGAAGCAGAATTGTTCTTCTATGCTTTTACCTTTACTGTCATTTTATTGGGGTTGTAAAACATCTCATTAAAAATGCTAGCAGCCTTTTGAAGTGAAACTAAAACTCCATTTGACCTTTCTTAACACAGATGCAGAAGTAAAATACTCATTCCTAACACCCACAAATACAAGTATAACTTACTTAAGCTATCTCTATTTCCTAACAAGACCAACATTTATTTTTATATTAGTGAAGGGTTATCCAGTTTGGGCATTGAGGAGTGCATTGAGGACTCTTCTGAAGAAGAGTCATACAGACTCGAAACGTTAACTGTCTTTCTCTGCACAGACGCTGTCAGACCTGCTGAGTTTTTCCAGAAATTTTTGTTTTTGTTTGGGCATTGAGGAATTGTTTTCAAACTTTATAAATTGAATGTCATCTACTCATGATTTTACTTTGTTTAATGAACTTTTCTCTCCTTTATCCCTGCTCAACAAATGCTGAAGTAAAAACAGCAAATACACATGGTGATGACAGAGAACAGTGGAAGACCTACACTCCACAAGGAGTAATAAGATTGAATGACAATGATAAATAATGATCCCTCTTCCCTTGAGTACACTGAATCATGCCACAATTACATATGCAGCAATAGTATTCCTCCCCATACCTCATCCCATTATGAAATATCAAAGCGGATGGCCAAAAGCTTAATCAGAGGGAAAGTTTTAAGAATTGTATGAAGCAGAAAGAGAAATAGAGAGGTATAGGGAGGGAATTTCTGAGCTTGGCACCTTGGCAGCTGAAGGCATAGCCACTAACGGTGAAGCAATTAAAATCAGGAATATTCATGAGGCCAGAATTAGAGTGCAGATACCTAAACAAACATTTGTTTCAAATACTAAAACACACAACTAAAAAAAAAACTTACAATTACACTTAGAATTCCTCTGATGGCTCTGTTAGATAAAGCAGTGAATAGCTAAGATATAAAGACCAGAAATTAGAACATCAGTCTGCCCTAAGTCAGCTGATCTCAATCAAAGTGACAGTAGGGACTTTACAGTCAACCTCAGTGCCTCTTGCTATAAAGGGTAAATTGGCCAGGGTACCTAATCCTGCTCTCTCATCAATGATACATTATTAATTGTGAGTGAAGACAGGCCAGGTTCAGTTGTTCTCCCATGGTTGAATAGTCTATTGACATTCACTATCTAAACTCACTCATGAAAAATGGCCAGCTGGGGAAGGTACCAGAGACTGACCAGTAGCTACCATACCGTAACACAGCAAAAAGCTAATACCTTCAAGAGAGGAGTTAAAGACAAAATCTGATTAGAAAGGTGTAGTGTTCAATTCTTCTGTGTTTGAGTCTGTTTATTACTGATGCTCACTGCGCTTGATTGATTAAGCTTGGGTGTGGTCTCAGAAAGGTAAACAAAACTGTGGAAAGAGCTGGAAGCAAAGAGGCATGGAGTAGGCTATTGAAGTATTGTAAATAAAACCTATTACAAATAGAAACTTGTATCATCTTTGCATAGTTGTGAGGGATATAAAATATACAGCAAAAGGGAAGTGAGAAGAAAAACATATATTTATGCTTCCTAGTGTTGTATTGGGTAAACATACTGCTAAAATACACAGAACAATTCAGGTCTAGGGTTCAATCTCAGTCTGTAATATCTTAATGGGTGTCAGTTAGGTCAATAATTAGGAAACTTGGTTTGAAGAACAAAAAAGAGTTTTCCCATTCCTATGATTTCTGTCAAGAAATGTATCAATGTACCCAATCTGCTTTGCAGACACAAAGAATAATCCAATTCAGATGGAGCACTAGAAGGTTGCAATGGTCACAAACTGCACGACAAGCAAAAGTCAAATGGCTTCAGGAGACAAAATAAGCAAGAATAAAATGTTATACATTCACCAAAGACAAAAAAACGTTCATTACAAACACAGAAGCCAAAACGTCATATTAAAAAAAAATACAAAGGTCCAGTTCAGATCAGCCATTAGTAACACCAGAAATAGACAAATTCACCTAAGTCTGTATTGAGGATACAGTTTGTGTGTGATATCACAGAAATTACGAGTTTCCTGGCACCCAGGAACTAATAATCCAGACCAGGTAAGCAGCACAGTATTCAACCTTGGTTGGGGAGAGATTTTCATTCCTTAGATTAGAAACACTTGAAGCAATTTTAGAGGTCAAGCTCTACAACTGCCTTGCCTAGGATCACTTAACAATACAGAACAAGAAACATGTAACCACTGAGTCATCAGTGCAGCCTAAAACTTTCATTCTCCTTCTTAATTCACTATTGTTGAGCCAAAGCAAGCAAATATATACATATTTGAGTTTTCCAGAGTATTGTGTTGTATATTACATGCATTGCATGCAACAAGAATGTCACTGTGAGATATGCCAGGATAGCCACAGGATGCTACCTTCAAAAACAGTTCCTCTGACATGTCCTCCTTCTTCCTTAACCGAGGTTTTCCACCCACAGTCGTTGACAGGGCCCACAACCATGGCCAGCCCATCTCCCACGCATTTGCCCTCATGCCTTCTCCTCCCTCCCAGAAACATGATAGGGTCCCCCTTGTCCTCACTTATCATCCCACCAGCCACCGCATTCAAAGGATCATCCTCCGCCATTTCTGCCAACTCCAGCATGATGCCACCACCAAACACATCTTCCCTTCACCCCCCGGCAGCATTCTGTAGGGATCGTTCCCTCCGGGACACTCTGGTCCACACCTCCATCACCCCCTACTCCTCAACCACCACCTACAGCACCGCCCCAAGCAAACGCAAAAGATGCAACACCTGCCCCTTCACTTCCTCTCTCCTCACCATCCAAGGGCCCAAACACTCCTTTCAAGTGAAGCAGCCTTTCACTTGCATTTCCCCCAACTTAGTCTACTACATTTGTTGCTCCCAATGCGGTCTCCTCTACATTGGAGAGACCAAAAGCAAACTGGGCGACCGCTTTGCAGAACACCTGCGGTCTGTCCGCAAGAATGACCCAAACCTCCCTGTCGCTTGCCATTTTAACACTCCACCCTGTTCTCTTGCCCACATGTCTGTCCTTGGCTTGCTGCATTGTTCCAGTGAAGCTCAACGCAAACTGGAGGAACAGCACCTCATCTTCCGATTAGGCACTTTACAGCCTTCCGGACTGAATATTGAATTCAACAACTTTAGATCTTGAACTCCCTCCTCCATCCCCACCCCCTTTCTGTTTCTTCCCCCTCCCTTTTGTTTTTGTTTTTTCCAATAATTTATATAGATTTTTATTTTCCCACCTATTTCCATTATTTTTAAATCTATTCCTTTTATGCCCTGTTAGTCTTATTCCACCCCACCCCCACTAGAGCTGTACCTTGTGTGTCCTGCCATCCATTCTTAATTAGCACATTCCTATAGATAATATCACCTCCTTCAACACTTCTTTGTTCTTTTGTCTGTGACATCTTTTGATTATCTGCTCCTATCACTGCTTGCTTGTCCCTACAACCACAACCCCCCCTCAACTTCTCTCCCCCCACCCCACCTTAAACCAGCTTATATTTCACCCCTCTCCTAATTTTACTCAGTTCTGTTGAAGGGTCATGAGGACTCGAAACGTCAACTTTTTTCTTCTCCGCCGATGCTGCCAGACCTGCTGAGTTTTTCCACAGCACAATGTGATTGAAATCCTACTTCTACTCGCCTCTCAGCACAGATGTTCAAAATTTTTACATATCAGGGATGTGGAACTTCAATCATGTGTTAAGATGAGAGAAAATTACAACAGAAAGCTAAAGGGAAACTTCATCGAGGTGTGCAGAATCATGAAGGGTTGTGATAGAGTAAATAAGGAGTAACTATTTCCACTGGCAGGAGGGCCAGTAACCAGAGGACCAAATCTATGGCAAAGATAAAAATACCTGGAAAAACTCAGCAGGTCTGGTAGCACCTGCAGAGAGGAATACAGTTAACTAATACAGTCCGTATGACTCTTCAAGAACCAGTGAGAAAATAAGGAGATTTTTTTTTTACTCAATGAGTTGTTATGACCTGGCATGCACTGCCTGGAAGAGTGGTGGAAGCAGATTCAATGATAATACCTTTCGAAGGTAATTAAATAACAAATCATAGGAGTGAAAATAGACAAAAAGCTAGGGAATGGATCTAATCAAATAGCTTTTCCAAAATTTGGCACATACCCAATGGACCAAATGACCTCCTTCTGTGCTGGTGTGAAATTTTGTCCAATAAGGTTCCCATGATATGCCTTAGAATGTTTTACTCTGCAAAAGGTGCTACATAAGTGCAAATTCTTATTGTTGTATGATTCTATACAATTTTTGGATTAGCTTAATTTCACATTTGCTATTTCTCTCACATACTCAAGGCCTAGAAAATGCAGGGAATTGTTCCAAAACTTATTTTAATTGCTGGACTAAACATTTTGTTGCATTTAAGGGACTTAATTAAAGATGCATTCAAGAATTGGAAGGTGGAACTGTTGTTAATCCTCAAATTGCCAAGTGGAAGCCAGCAAAGTGCAATTATATCTTCTGATATATTTCTGACTGACAGCAGTACTATTGTTTAGCTTACACTCTACAGTGAGCCTTTATTTTATGATTTGAAGAAAAACACTTGGAATTCATATTGTGTTAAACTGATAGCAAACTAAAAGCATTGCTGATGTTGTTCATTGTCACTTATCGCCTATATTTCACATTTTGTATGCCATGCTCCAATTTATTGAGCACTACTTTCTGAAAATATTATTCCATTTGTACAATGCTTATATTCTAAAATATAATGTCCAGGATATTGGTATTACCTTAAGACATTTAAGATTGTTGCGATTGCTTTATAAGTAATAGACACACTTCAATAAAAACCAACTATAAACTGAAGCATCTACATCATCTAACATCTAACCTTCACAATTATATGGTTACAAGTGATTTTCTTCAAAAACTGTGCATGCATGAATTGTTTATAAATATGTTCTATTAAAATAATTGCACAGAAGCTTCAAGTTTGTTACGTGACGCGTTTTCCTGAGAGTTTGAATTTTCTCTTGCTGTGTATAGTAATCATTTCTTCATGTATGAAATTGTGGACCAGAATTTAGAAATTGTCACAAGGAACAATCCCTGTGCTGGGATAATCGGGCCCACAAGGTTTATCCAATACTGGGCCTAGGGCCTCACTGACATGAACCAGCAAGCTGCAGACACTTACTGGACATCCTCAAGCAGCTCACCAGCACAAAGGATTTCAATATTGGACTTCAGCATTGCCAGCCCTCAGATCCTGGGAGCAAGCGTTCAGTAGTAAATCAGTATAGTTAAAGCTTCTGCTTCTGCAAGGTCAATTGATCAATTGTTAAACTGCCCATGTGGAAACTAGCTCTTGTGACATTATTCAAACAGAAGGGGAGTTCTCCTAATGTCCTCCCCACCATCCATCCCTTAATGAACAACCCCAAAAATAAATCAACTCATCATTCATCATTCTGCTGTTTGTGGGACCTTGCTATGTGCAAATTGACTACCACATCTACCTACAAAACAAAACTTCAAAGAAAATTAACTGGCTGTACATCAATTTGGTAAGTCCTGATGACATAAAAGGTGCTATCTAAATGAAGTTGTTTCTTTTCAGTCGTTGATCAGGTGTTTTCACAAGTAACAACTCTTAATATAAAAGCAAAATACTGCGGATGCTGAAAATCTGAAATAAAAACAGAAAATGCTGGAAATATTCTGAAGAAGTGTCATACGGCCTCAAAACGTTAACTCCATTTCTCTCTCCACAGATGCTGTCAGACCTGCTGAGTTTTTCCAGCATTTTCTATTTTTATAACAACTCTTAATATTTGTTTTCAAATTTGGATTGAAATAAGCAAATTTAGAATAATCTCAGTTGTTGGAATTGGATAGGACAGCATAACACCTTTTCTGAACGCTGACAATTGATGTGTCACAATCCGTGCGTCTTTTGTGCAAACTGCCAACTGATTTGTGTTTCCTGTCAGATGTTTTAATACTCAAATATATCTAAACAGCACATAAGCAATAAGGCATTTCTAACAATGGAATTGTATCTCCTTTATTTTACTTTAAAAATGCCAAGACTTATATTATGGGAGTGAATGATAAGTGCACTAATATTTTGGATTTCCACATAATTAGAGTTGGTGGGAGCAGTCTGACACATTGGAATTCTATATAAAAAGAGTGAAGGAAACTGGACTAACCCATGTTTAAATATTTACCCCAGCAGCTTCTGACTAGCTGGAGTAACTGTAAAGAGCAAAAGCAATAATCTTTAAACTAAAACAGAAAATGCTGAAAAACTCAGCAGGTCTAGCAGCATCTGTGGAGAGAGAAACAGAGTTAACGTTTCGAGTCCGTGTGACTCTTCTTTAGGGCTCTGAAACGTTAACTCTGTTTCTCTCTCCACAGATGCTGCTAGATCTGCTGAGTTTTCCCAGCATTTTCTGTTTTTGTTTCAGATTCCCAGCATCTGCAGTAATTTGCTCTTATAATAATTTTTGAAGTTTCTTACAAGTTGGTTGGTTTCCATATTCCTGGACTTGCTGGTTAGAGGTTCCCGAAATGATCAAATAAATTAATCTTTTATATCTAAAGGAATAGAATACAACTGAGTAGAAGTCAGGCTTCAGTTATACAAAAATAAAAGCAAAAAACTGCGGATTCTGGAAATCCAAAACAAAAACAAAAATACCTGGAAAAACTCAGCAGATCTGGCAGCATCTGTGGAGAGGAGCACAGTTAACGTTTCGAGTCCGAATGTCCCTTCAACAGAACTAAGGAAAGATAGAAGAGAGGTGAAATATAAGCTAGTTTTGTGGGGGGGAGGGGTGAAGGAATCAAGAAAGGCTAAAAGGTAGAGATAAAACAATGGATGGAAATACATTTAAAAATAATGGAAGTAGTTCAGTTATACAAAATATTGGTTGGGCCACAGCTGGAGTGCTGTCAGCAGTTCTGGGCACCACACCTTAGGAAGAATAGCATAAATTTACTAGAATGCTACCTGGATCCCAAGTATTAAGCTATAAGGAGAGAATAAACAAACCAGAGTTTGTATTTCCTGAAATTTAGAAGGTTAAAGGTTGAGTTGATTGAAGTTATCAAGATATTAAGGTGAAGAGATAGGGTAGATTAGGAAAAACAATTTCCTCTTGTTGGGAAGCCTGGGATGAGGGGGCACAGGTAAAATAATTAGAGCCAGACCATTGAAGAGTAAAACTGTGAAACACTTCTTAACGCAAAGTGTTAGAAGTTTGAAATTCTCTTTTGCAAATGGTGATCGATGCTAGATCAATTGTTAATTTTAAAACTGAGATTGATAGATTTTTGTTAGCCAAATTGATTAAGGGCTTTGGGGAAAAGGTAGGTATATGAAATTAAGTCATAGATCAGCCATGATCTCAGTGAATGGCAAAACAGGCTCGTGTTACTAAGTGATCTACTTTCGTTCCCAGGTTCCACATTTTTTTGCTGAACCTTCCCTTGGAAATCCATGCTCACACCATCTTTCTAAGAAAAGGTTGGAAGAATCTTTACTTTTACTATTAGGCAGAAAATGAGCGGTGCAAATCAGCCACCCATTTTACACCCCACAGTGTCAGCTGCAGCTTAGTTGGTAAAGCTCTTGCCTTTGAGTCAGAAGGTTTCAATGCCCACTCCAGAGCTAGAGTACAAAAATCAGACTGACACTACAGTGCAGTACTGAAGGCCTGCTGCACTGTTGGGGTGATGTCTTTTGGTTGAGATATTAAACTGTGGTCCTGAATGCCCTCTTGAATGGACGTAAAAGATCCCATAACACTACTTCAAAGAAGTGGTTGGGTGTTATGCCTGCTGTCCCATTCAATATATATCCCTCAGTCAACATAGATTATCTGGTCATTAAAACATTCCTGTTTGTGGGAGTTTGCTCCATGCAAATTGGCTACTGTGGTTTCTACATTACTATAATGACAATACTTCAGGAGTATTTCCTTGGCTGTAAAGTGCTTTGAGATGTCCGGTGGCCATGAAAGGAGCGATATAAATGCAAGTCCTTCTTTTCACCTCATTTTCATTTCTATTGACTTCAGAATGAGTGCAGATTGGCAGTATTGATGGAAAGTATTCAACCAAAACATCAACCTCTCCTTAGGGCTAACGTGGTTTTCCAGTAATTTATGTTTTTAAAATTTCTAAAGGTACTGATGACTTTAACTGCATACAGATCTACATAAAAGCCCCTTCACAAAATTGCAGCCTAGCCTGATTATGTTTACACATTCTTTCCAGAAAGGATTGGATAGCAATCAGGAGGAACACCTCTGGTTAATTTTCTCCTTTCTATCTCAGGGGGTGCTGACAGCAATTTTGGCATCTCCACTCTTACCCAGACTAAGACAGCTAACATAACACAAAGAAGAATTGATACTAGGATCTCCTCAATTCTGGGGCCAATAGGGGAAGTTCATCATCTTCCTCCAAAAGAAAAAATACATGTACTTGGTCTATTCATTGGTATAAACAAGGCTGAAATAGGGTCAGAACAATTAACTACATTGCTTTATTTTATAAACATTGTGGAATGCATGTGCATGACTCACTCCCATCAGAGCAGCCCTAAAAGAAAGCCTATCACTTAGCTAAACTCTGTCATTTTAAAAAAATTAAAGAACAAAAGCTTGTGGAATTTTAATCTTTCCAGCTCAGATATCATTGACCTTTGACTTCCATCTATTTATTCAATTGGCTTCAAATCCATATCTCTACTACTATACTTTCCAGATCTCATGAATTTGAATGGACACCACCAGTCTCTTTTGAGAATTGAAATCAGAAAATATTTTAACGAGTACAGGTATTTTGAATTGTCAACCAGTATAAACAAGGCAGCTATACTGAATCCAATCACATGATTCAAAATACAGAATCCACAGAACCCGGTCTCAGCATAAATCGAGTGTACACAAGGGTAACCAGCTTACAGCCCTGGAGTAAAACAGCAGCCATCTTGGTTTACAGACAAAGAACCTATAAACTCACAGAAACATATTTAAATTGGAATTCCTTTGCATGTTCTGCATCACATCCTGGGTATCATAACCCACACCAATCTCACTTACCCATCAGTCCTGTGTTTGCTGACTTACATTAGCTCCCAATCCACCAATGCCTCACATTTAAAATTCTCATCCTCATTTTCAAAACACCACCATGGCCTTGTCCCCTCAATCTCTGTAACCTTCTTCAGCCCTACAAACCTCCAAGAACTATGCCTCCCTTAAAATCGGGCCTCTTATCTGGGGCGGCAGAATTTTCAACTATCAAGGCCTTATTTAAAACTTACTTTCTTGATTAAGTTCTTTGTCTCCCCTTCTCATGTCTCATTCTTAACTCGGTGTCATATCTGTCTGATTACACTCTGTGAAATACCTTGGGATGTCTCTTATGTTAAAGGGGCTGTATAAGTGCAAGCTGTTGCTATTGTAATCTCTGCTGATGTCCACAATAGAAATATTTATGTAAACATACTCTTTCCAGGCTACCACTCTCGGTGCAATACTGTGAAAATGCTAAACTGAGAGAGATATCTCCTTTCAGATGAGGCATTAAACTGAGGCCCACATCTGAGATCTATTGAAATTTGGCTGCCACATTTCCTACATTACACCAGTCCTTCAAAAGTCCTTCATTTGCTTTAAGGGTTTTGGGATATCCCGAGGTTGTTAGAAATGCCACTTCTTACCTTTCTTTCAGAAAATACATGTGAATACACTTCCTTAATAATTCAGGAAAAAAAATACATATTGTTTACCTTGCTTTCAATTGCTAAAAATTGTAATGTAGAAGTTTTCAGTGAAACGGTTAAAGCATTTGTTGCATCATAAACTTATATCAGCTGCCAACATGGCAGAAGTGTTTTGGCAGACTGCCATTCCTGGAGCTGATCCCATTCAGTGACATGCACTGAGGCATTTCGACCCTTCAAGAGCAGAACTTGTGGCTACAGGTACATCTGGCTTGTGTTTCAAATTCACCCACTCTAATTCACCTTGCATCCCATCCTTCCTCTGTTTCCTTCTCAAATTCTATGGCCAAAAGAATGCATATTTTCAGAATGTGTTGACTGACCTGAGTGTTCCTAGCATTTTCTGTGTTTCAGAAGATATGGGTGTGTGTGTGTAAATAAGTGAGATGTCACATTGTTACAGCGCTTGACACACTTTAAATGTCTTTTGTTGTCAGATCCAGAAACTGAGCTTGTCATTCACATCAATGGGATTGAGATAAATCACAAGTAAATCTAGGCCATAAACATTGTAAAAGCCACTTGATAGTCCCCATAGTGCTGCATCCCAAAATTAATCTGCTGGTCAATTCAGGGAATTAAACTCAAAGCTTTATGTAAATTTCACGTCACAGAAAAAACATTCAACAATGCAAATCCTGAATGTAAATCAATATACTACCATTACACAACATGATCCATAATAATATAATTTTGTACATAATTTAGAGCGAAATATACATAGGTGTGAACAGCATTCAGCAAAACACCGATGTGGTGAATTATTTTGATAAATAAGGAAGGAAAAGAAAAGGCTGAATGCAATATTTCGTTTTCCTCAAAACAGCTCACATCCCACACTGCCAAGAGTCTCAGGCGCCAGCTAATATCCTTTGTTATCAATGTAATCCTCAAATCCGTCCAACTGTGTGCTGAGGAATATCACATAAAGCTTGTGCCCAATCGAAGCCAATCTGCGGATGGCTTTTATGGTCACATTGCGGGGAAAGCCTGCTGTTACCAGGTGTTTTTGTTTCAGTTTCGATCTAATTTCACAGATAAAGAGCCAACTCTTTGCACAACAGTGCAGATCAGCAGAGATGATTTTGGAGGGGAGGGGGGGTTGCTCTTCAACCACTTCTTGGAAGCAGTTCCGAGTCCTTACCTTGTGTGGTTCTGGAATGTGAGTGTGAAGCACTGACAGCGTTGCTCGCATCCAACTCTTTGTGCCTCTTTCCCTTTCCTTCGACAGATTGTGACTCACAGTCAGACGCTTGGGGGTGGGGAGCGCTCCTGCCTTTGACGATACTATCACTGTCGTCGTTACCTCGCGTCTCCCCCACACACACACTCAACTCGCACTTCAAGTAATGTGGAAAGGAGAAAAGAAATCCCCGCTGTGAAACTACCACAGGCAGCCTCATCGAACAGGCAAACAATGAAAGCTCCCAAACTAGCGCCAAAGCCACTCACTCATCTGCCCCTCTTTTCACCCAGCTATCAGCCTGTTTCCCACTCCTTAATCGGATAAACTATTGTTCTCTTCCTTTCACCCAGTTCCTAGGAAAAGTATTCAAGAACAAAAAACGTGTAATTCGCTGCCATCTCCTGGTTGAAAGAGGGAGAACAGGCCTAATGGACAAAAAGCCACACAAAGCTGGAGCCACACACACATGCATAGGACGAGCTGCTTCATTTAGCCCGGTACTGAATAGGGAATTGAAACAAAGGCTTGTCAAAGAGATAGCAGTCTTTTCATTTTCATACATTCAATGTCAGTGCACAAAGGCGTTCACTCAAAATAGCTGTCATTTTATTAAATTTAGTTTTTCCTGTTTTCTGCTCAACACACTGACTTTCATTGGGTACGACATGGCAGGAACAATATGCCAACCACGGGCAATTTGGCTATCCAGCCTGTCTCACCAGCAGTGGCTGATAAAATTCAGGATGCATGGAGCCTCACTGCCTTCAGCACCAATTGTGCCTGAGCCCTGCTGCAAATGGAAGAGATCCTGCTCTCTGCATGGGTCTCTTCATGAGAATGGGACCTCCTGCCTATAATATGCAACATTGCATCCATTAGTAGTAGAACTCAGGGAACAGCAGTGTTCAGAGGAGAGGGAAATAGGAAACAATGGAGTGGATTTTCATGCTGGGGGACAAGAAACAGGAGACAGGATGTCCGGGAACCTGCTCCCGATGGGAAGGGGGTTACACTTTGGATTTTTACGGAGGTCCCTCCTTAACTGGCATGGGGACAGGTTCCCTCTCCAATTAGAGGCAGTGGGCAGGTTCTCCAAGCTGGAAAGTCAGTCAGAGGTCTTCCAGCTTGAGAAGAGCAGCAGCATGAAATGGACGGTAAGTAACTGAGAGGACAGTTCAACACTGACTTTTTTTAGAAGTTTAAGTGGCTGGGGAAACCTTTTTACAGGGAGGCCTTTGGCTGCACACACACCCAGGCAGGCAGGAAGGGCCTCTAGGCCTACCTGGCACACTGCCTGCCCCTGCAGCCTTCTGCCAGGTCCCTGCCTCCAGGCACCTAAACTGGCCTCTACCGGTTTGGGTTACTGGCAACCAACTGGAATTTTAAGTGGGCTTTACGTGGCTCTTTATGACACTGCTAGCCTAGGACATGCCTTCAATATAATGACTGGTACAGGAAAGGCGTTGGGAAACAGACACATTGACCAGCATTGGTAGTTTTGGGCCCTGTCTTCCTCTGTTCCCACCCTCAGTGGGGCCCAAAATTTCAGCCAAATTAAGCAGGGGAGAAATGGGAGTGAAAGGGAGGAAAGGAGAGAGGGAAAATGGAAAACAATGAAAAAGATCAGATAGCAGTCCAGAAATTGAACTGGACAAGACATATAAATACTGTGGCTACAAGACCAGGAATCCTGCAGCAAGTAACTCACTTCCTAACTCCCAAAGCCTGTCCACCAAGGCACAAATCAGGAGTGTGATGGAATACTCCCCACTTGCCTGGATGAGTGCAGCTCCAACAGCATTCAAGAAGCTTGACACCATCCAGGACAAAGCAACCTGCTTCATTGACACTCTGTCCACAAACATTCATTGCCTCCACCACCGATGCTCAATGGCAGCAAAGTGTACCATCTACAAGATGCACTGGAGGAACTCACCAATGTTCCTTAGACAACACCTTCCAAACCCAGGATCACTATCATCTCGAAAGACAAGAGTAGCAGATACACGGGGCAGAATTTTTAGGTCAGCATGCAGGCACAGGCCCAACCCGATCAGATGTGAAATCATGCGAGGTGATGTTGGACGAGCATCTTGACATCATCTTGCACTCATACAATAACTCGGTTGGTGGGTGTGCGCAAAATTCGGAAACGCACCCACCAACAATTAAGAGGCTAATCAATGCAATTAAAGTTGTAATTGTCTCCGATTTTTCGTGATCCTTCCAACCTTACGATTGGCGGACAGGTGATTTGGCCAGGCGGACCTTGCATTTTTCATGAAACCTCATCCAAGGGCTGGATGAGGTTTCTGTTATTAAATTAAAAAATTAAAAATATACGCACAAAATTTTTATCATGTATATGCTCAGGTGACCGATCTGTGATGTGTGGGCATTTTTTTCCGGATTTTAGAAACGTTATTTATTGGCTTTAAAGTTTTCAGCTCCCTGAGGCAGCTCTTTGTTTTCAGGGAGCTTTCATTCAGCGCTAGCCCATGCCCACATGTACATCAGATCTCACCCTCCTCCCACCCCCAACCCAGCAGCGCTGAGCATTTCATTGTGCACTTCACGCTGGCTTCCCGTTAATTGGCCAGCAAGCGTGAAATCATGGGGGCCGATCGCGGTTGGTGGTCTGTTCCCCTGCCGCCTCCAGGCCAACTGATTATGCCCGTACGCTGATCTAAAAATGCTGGCCATGGGAACACCACCAAGTTCCCCTCCAAGCAACACACCATCCTGACTTGGAAATATATTGCCGTTCCTTCACTGGAACTCCTTCCCTAACAGCACTGTGGATGTACCTACACCACATGGACTGCAGCAGTTCAAGACGGCAGCTCACCACCACGTTCTCACGAGCAATTAGGGATGGGCAATAAATGCTGGCCCAGCCAGCGATGCCAACAACGCATAAATTATTTTTTTTTTAAAAACTGGGATCAGCACTAGGGATATGTTATAAATTTTTGCTTCACTAATGATTTCCAAGATTCAGTGGTGTCATTTCCTTCTATAAGCAGTGTGGGCATTTTACTCCTATGAAGGTCGACTCACATTGTCCTATATTTACCCCTTTGAAGCCTAACCCATGGTGTAACACTTGTAATCTGAACTGAATATCAGATCGTTCATATGTCTACTTCTGAATCTCTTGAAAGATTGGACAGAGCAAACATTTGGTGACACAAGGCCTGATAGAAATCATTAAACTGTTTTATTTTACATCAGGTGAATATAGAGAGCAAAAGTTATGATTTCATTTAATAATTTCAAACAACTTCATTTGCAATGAAATATTAAAATAGTGCAGGTGCTACACTTCACAACTGTCACAACTGTGAGTCATCTTGATTCATTTAAATCAGGCTGCTCCAACTTTTTCCCTTTGGGGACCACATTTCCACCTTTTCCTCACTTAAAGGGCCCAATGAGCAAATTTCAGGAAGATAAGGTTTGGCACAACATTAAACTGAATTTCAAAAATAGTTAAGATGTGAAGAAAAGAAACAACTTGGTGAGCAAAAAATAAAGCGATGTCAAGGCAATAAATTGTTAAGATAAAAAATATAATTAAACTGACCATTAGGGTGTGAGACAGCCAGACTGCGTGTGTCCAGCTCACTCCCAGTCTCAGGGTGCTCACTCATTCACCCTCAGCCACTCTGTGAGTGAGTGTGAGTATGTATTGATATGTAGATACACACAGGCACACACGCATACACACCCTCTCATAAACACACACACTCCCCACCTCACACACAAAGGGGAGAATTTTCTTCCCGTCTTGGGGGTTGTACAGGGGCAGGCGCACAGTCGATTGGTGCCCCCGCTTGGTTGGGTGCTGCCATTTTACATGGGCAGGCCAATTAAGGCCCGCCCAACATGACGCGTGCCCAGAAGCACTGAGCACTCCCTGTGCAGACGGGGGGAGTAGGCTGATTCAGGGAGTGTGCTCTTTCGCATGTACACGCAAAAGAGTGCAGAAATCTTCCTGAGGCACAGAGCTGCCTCAGGGAGATTAGTTTCACATATAAAACATTGAATAAAGGGAAAAAAAAATTTAAGGACATGTCCCCTCATGTGAAACTGTCAAATGAGCTGGGACATGTCCATTAATGTTAATAAAAAAAATTCCAACACTAAAAACGTTCATGAAACCTTGCCCGTGGATGAGGTTTCATGATAAATGCAAAGGCCGCCTGGGCTCTTTGCCTGCCTGCCAACTTTAAGGTTGGACGGGCAGCTCAGGTCAATGATTTAATTGATTGTTAAATGGCCTTAATAGGCCTTTGACAGTTTGGCCGCTGCGCAGCTAAGTCAGCTGCGTGCCCGCCGAACTGAAAATCTGAATGACGTGCGGTGACATCGGGAAGCATGCCCGACGTCACCTCGGGTCATTTTATGTCTTGGCGAGCAGGCCCCACCCCTACTCGCCAAGCCAAAGATTCTACCCAAAGATTCACCCTCTCACAAACATGAACACTCCCCGCCTCATACACAAAGACTCACGCTCTCACACACACACACTCGCCCTCACATGCACAAACACTCTCACAAACAGACATTCACCTCCCAAAAACCTCTTTTACCCCATCAAACCCACTGCCGCTGGTGTTCACTGCTTCTCCAATCAGAGACTGTTTCTCTCCTACCTTTGCTGCTGATAGGCTCACTAGTGGGAGAGAAACTGTCTCTGATTGGAGGAGCAGTCCTCTTGCAGAATCTTCAACTTCACTTACTCATCTTACCAGCACCTTGCCCAGTGGCTTTGGGCGTTACATAGAGGGTCTTCACAGGTCTCCTCCAGCCCGCAGGCCATGGGTTGGACAAGCCTGATTTAAATAAAATACATGCCATACCTTGTTTTGTAATGCTCCTATGAAGCACCTTAGGACATTGCATTACAATGGAGGTTCTATATCAATATAAGTTGGTGTTGAAGGTGTTGTAGCACGCTACTTTCTGAACCTAGCTTTTTGGCCTCTCTGCCTCAGCAGGTTCTTCTTTGCATGATGGGACAGGGTCCAACTGAACCAGAATGGGACATTGTCCTGGCAGAAAGAGTAAATAGGGAAGTGGTAAAGGCCTAGCAAGACAGAGACAGAGTCAGGATTCTACAAGAAATGAAAAAAAAGCCTAAATTTAAATGAAATAGCAAAGGAGAACATAGACAGTAAAACAATAAAGGGAGGGCATAAATGTACATGGACTAAATTGAGTAATAGGACAGTAGAATAAAAAGATGGTACAAATAAAATGAGAGGAAATGCTGATGTAAATGAATTAAACTGTCCGTATAGCAATGCACGTAGTATCCATAAAAAACTGGAGAAATGAATACATTGCGAGGAGGGAGAATAATAATCATAGGGGATTTTGCCTACCCCAAAATTAATTTGCCTGATGTAGTAGCTAATGGGGATAAGGAAACAGAGTTCCTACAATGTGTCCAGGATTCCTTTCTAACCGATATGTAAGAAGCCTACAAAAACAACAACTTGTAATTATATACAGCACCTTTAACATAATAAAATGTCCCAAGGTACTTCACAGAGGCATTATAAAGCAAAAGAAGCCAGACAGATGATTAAAAACATCTCAAAATAGTTTCAAGGAGTGTCTTACAGGAGGAAAAAGTGGAGAGGCAGGGAGAGTAGAGAGGGGCTCTAGAACTGAGGTCCATTAATGCTGGAGTGATTACAATCAAGGATATTCAAGAGGCCAGAATTGGAGGAGCACAAATATCTCAGATTGAGGTCATTGACAGGGTAATTAAAGTAATTAAAGACCTGCCTGTCCAACCTTAAGGCTGGCGGGCAGGCCAGGAGCCCCAGCGGGCTTCTGATAAAACATGAAACCTCATCCACTGGTGGGATAAGGTTTCATGTTCCTTTTAAAAACTTTAATAAATGTAATGTGATATTTATTAACATGTCCCATGCCGTGTGACATTGCCACATGAGGGGGACATGTTGATAATATTTTTATTTTTATTTTTTTAAGTTTTTTAGACTGTCACTAATCTCCCTGAGACAGCACTTAGTGTCAGGGAGCACTGTTCTCTTTCGCACGTGTGAAAGAGCGCACTTTGATGGCTGGGGATTCCCTCTCCCCCAGCACAGGAAGCGCATAGCAGTTCCTGTTGGGCAGGCTACTGGGTGGGCCTTAATTGGCCCGCCCACTCAAAATGGCAGCGGGCCCCATTTTGGCAGTGGGGGTTGGCTGTCCGCCCGCCAACGAGCTAGTGGGAGAGAGGGGCCAGGCCATAGAGAGATTTGAAAACATGGATGAGAATTTTAAAATCAAGGCATTGCTTAGCTGGGAGCCAATATAGGTCAGCAAGGATAGGAGTGATGGGTGAATGCAATTTGGTGCGAGTTACGACTCAGTCAACAAACGTTTGGATGAATTCAAGCTTAGTGAGGGTAGAATGTGGAAGGTCAGCCAGGACTGCATTGGAATAGTAAAGCCTGGAGGTGACAATAAACTAATTTTTTTAATATAAATGCTGCCTGAGGGTTCATTAAATTTGATAGATTTATTGTGGGAATTGTGCTTGTTGCATGCACAAAAAGGCTTGACCCAATAACTAATTTTATTTTTTTTTAAATTAATGACACTTTCATTGTGCAGTATCAATTCTACATTTCATACTGATTGCTCACTTTAACAGCATGCCGTTAGAATAGTTGCAGCACAGTGTTTGCGTACTTTAACACATGTGCAGAGCACTTCTCACTAGTCTCAACTGCCAGTTCAACTTTTTCCATTTTCTCATGATTTTTCCTGAGGGCAGCAACTCTTATGCTATGGTTCACTGATCCGGGTAATTCAAGGGAGAATTCAAAATGTGTAAGTGCTGAGACCAAGTATAAATTGCTATTTGACAGTGAAGGACAGCATAGCCAAAGCTAATTGTGTCCTCACTCAGAGTCCATGGGCTGAATTTAATGGTCATGGCAGTAGCCCTGTCCATCAACTGGAAAACCAGTGGCAACCCCACTGTGGCCAGTTCCAGGAACCCTAGCAGGATTGAATCCAACCTTGGGGTTCCTGGGGCAGTGAAGGCAAAGATCCTGACTCCAAGAGCTGGCAGCCGATCCAGCAGGGTCATCGGGAGCAGTGACCATTGCTGAGCCTGTAGAAGGCCTGGGACAAGAAGCAGTGCTGGAGACCAAGTGGGGAGATGGGGCGAGCTCACCAGGGCCGGTCAGGCAGGCCCCAGTGAGGGGAAAGGGCTTAATGTGGAGACTGAGGGGCTTTCCATACCTGATGGTCTACCCATGTGGCATGAATCCCATGACCAATTCTCCCCCACTCGCTGCTGGTCAAATACAGCCGGGGCAGGATGAAGCCGTTAAGCGGCCAATAATTGGTCACTTAAGGGCCTCAATTGGCCTGGGGTGGGTAGGCCAACCTTGACTTTCCCCGCCTGAAATTAATTTGTTGTGGGGGTGGGGGGGGGCAGCAAGGGAGGTGGTGGGATGCAGTTAGGCGACAGATTTTCCATACCGTGCCTTCCTACTCAATTACACGGACTCCCCACTTCCCAACCCATTTCCGAGGGGCATTAACCCACATGTGCATTTTCCTCCAGGAACCCCCAAGGATTACCTTCTCCCTGGTTCAGAAACATTGATGATGATTGTAATGCTCCACCTCCTGCCCAGCTGTGATCAACTAAGCCAGCACAGATCGAAGATCAAACCTGGAGCCTTCTAAGTGAATCTTAAATCAATGCTTTGAAATCATATTAACATTGTCAAGAAGATCAGTTAATTTACACAGGTTTACAAAAGATAAATGGCACAGAAACAGATCATTTAGCCCAACTAGTCCATGCCAGTGTTTATGTTCCACTCGAGCCTCCTCCCATTTTTCCTCATCTAAATCTATCTTTGTAACCATCTATTTCCTTCTCCCTCAGTTGCTAGTCTAATGTCCCCTTAAATGCATCCAAACTATTTGCTTCAACCACACCCTGTGGTAGCAAATTTCACATTCTCACCACTCTTTCGGTGAAGAAGACTCTTTTGAATTCCCTGTTGGATTTCTTAGTAACTATCTTATTTTAATGGCTTTATATATGTTCTTCCCCACAAGAGGAAACATTCTCTCCATATCCACTTTATCAAAACCTTTCATAATTTTAAAGACTTCTATTAGGTCACCCCTTAGCTACCTTTTCGAAGGAAAAGAGAGTCAGTTTGTCAATCCTTTCCTGACACTTGCATTTCTGATATCATCCCTGTGAATTTTCTGTGCACCCTCTTCAGAGCCTCTCTATCCTTTTTATAATATGGCAACCAGTAATGCATACAGTATCCTAAGTGGGGTCCAACCAAGGTTGGATACGGATTTAGCATAATTTCCCTCCTTTTCAATTCTATTCCCCTAGAGATAAAACTCAATGCTTGTTTTTTTTGTGGCCTTTCTAAACTGTGGCTCAACTTTCCATGATCGATATATACATATACTCAAAGACCCTTCTTTGACCTGCACCTTCCAAGTAATGTGACCTCTTTATTCTTTCTACAAAAATGTGCAATCTCATGTTTATCTGTGTTGAACTTCATTTGCCAATCATCTGCCTATTCTTCAAGTTTATTAATTTCCTTCCTGTAATTTGTCAGTCTTCCTCAGTATTGACTACCTGCCCTCACCCACCACCCCTACCCCCCACCCGCCCCAATTTGCCATCTGTGAATTTAGAAATTGTGTTCTTGATTCCAAAGTCCAAATCATTAATGTAAGTTGTGAACAGCAGTGGTCCCAACACTGATCCATATGGGACACCACTTCCCACCTTCTTCCACTCTGAATAAGTACACTTTACTCCCTCTCTCTGCTTTCTGTCTTGAAGCCAGCTAGTAATCCATTCTGCCACTTGTTCCCTGACTTCTTCACAGCTCGGGCCGTGGGAGGCTCAGCCATTGAGTATATTCAAGACAGAGATTGATAGATTTCTAGATATTAAATATATAGAGATATAGGAAAGTACAGGGAAAAAGTGTTGAGGTAAAAGATCAGCCTAGTTGAATAGCACAGCAGGCTCTAGAGGATGAATGGTCTAAAAGAGGAGGAGGAAGGGTGAAAAATTATTTTCCCAAGAAATCTTTCTTTCCTCCTCTTGCAAGATTTCAATGAAATGACTTGGGAATGGAAATTGCAGCTCCACAGATACCAGCAGCTTATCAAGTGATCATTTTAGTTAGTTTGGCAACAATCTATTCAATTGCAGAACTTTGTAGCCAAATTCAACCTCACCCAACATTCATACATTCAGTTTTCCAATCGAAGTCATTAGACTGATTTCTGAAACAAAACCAAGCTCATTTTGCCTCATCCTCATCGTTACTAGCTCTGGGACACATAGGCTAATTCTAGCATCCCCATGGCAACCTCAACCAAAATCAGTAAAGCAAACATAGGTCGGGGATAGAAGTTGGGACCTGGCTAGGTGTGCTGCTCAGTGTCAGGGTAGATAATCCAGTTAAGCGTTAAGTCACTGGAAGAACATTGGTTTCAGCATTTGAATAAATAAAATGCATATTTATTTTAAAAAATGCTATTTGCAATTTAATGCTAAAAGTATAGACTTGCTGTTCATTTAGCAGGTTGAGTAAATCAAATACTGATACACCAGGTTTGCACTGCTGAAATGTTGCAAAGGACCACAGTGCTAGTGTTTACAATCATCTGCTAATGCATTAATTTTAATTTTTGTTTGCATTCTGTTAGTTAAACAAGATGTATTAAAGGAGTGTTGCTGTTGCTCCATGAAGATTTTTAAAGTAACATGTTGATTTAGGAACACCTTGGCTAACAAACTGTTAAGTCTGTTGCAACTTACAAGAAAACTCACAAGTATCACATAATATCAGTGTGAATATCTGTGATATAATGTCATTTCCTTCTAGTACTGAATGAAGTATAATACTCAAATGGTACAAATCTCAAGTTCAGCTGCAGCAAACACTGCTAGAGGGCAGGTTTGCTTTATGTATTTCTATGAAGTGCAAGCAGTTTCACATAAAAATATATTACATAGAACACCTAGCACAAAAACAGGCCTTTCAACTCAATCAGTCCATGCCAGAATTTATTGTTTCACTAGAGCCTCCTCCCGTCCTTTCTTTTCTAATTATCAGCATATCTCCCAAAACCCTTCTCCTTTCCATGTTTACCTAGCTTCCCCATAAAAACATCAATATTATTCACTTCAACAACTCCGTGTTAATGAGTTCCATATTTTCATGACTCTCTGAGTGAAGAAGTTTCTTTAGAATTTCCTGTTTAAGAGCCTTAGAAATAGGAGACCTATAATCTATTTCAGCCTTAAAAATACTAAATGATGGAGCAGTCACAAGTCTCTGGAGCAGACAGTTCCAAACATTCACAACGCTCTGAGTGCAGAAATTTCTCGTCATCCACTTCTAAATGATCAAACCCTTATCTTGAAACCACTCATACTGCTGCCATGTTCTAGATTCCCCAACCAAGGGAAACAACCTCTCAAAATCTATTCTCTCAAGTCCCTCAGAATCTTATATCTTTCAATGAAATCACCTCTCATTCTTCTAAACTCCAGAGAGTATTTGCTCAATTTAATCAGCTTCTCATTATAAGGGAATCCTCTCATCCCAGGTGCCAATCTAGTGAACCTTTGCTATACCACTCCCTTTCTTTCCTTAGATATGGAGACCAAACTGCACACAGTACTCCAGGTGTGACCTCAACAAAGTCTTACTCAACTGTACTAAGACTTTCTTATTCTTGTACTCTAATTCCCTTACAATAAAGGCTAATATGCCATTTGCCTTCCTAATTGTTTATTATATCTGCATGCTAACTTCCTGTGTCCCTTGTATGAGTACATTCATGTCTCTCAGAACATCAACATTACAGAAGTTTCATACCTTTTAAAAAATATTATTTTCTATTCTTTTTGTCTTTCAATTCCCACATTATACTCCATCTGTCACCTTGTTGCCCACACATTTAACCTGTCTATATCTCTTTGCAACATATTTTTGTCCTCCTCACAGCTTATATTTCAACCTAACTTTGTATTGTCAGAAAACTTAGACACATTACTCTGTCTTTTCATCTAAGCATTAGCACAAATTGTAAATAGCTGAGACACCATTACTGATCCTTATGGCATTCCACTAGTGACAGCCTGCCAACTTGAAAATCCCTCATTTATTCCTACTGTCTGCTTCCTAATGATTAACCAATCCTCCAACCAAGCAAAATATTACCATAAACTCCATGAGCCTTTATTTTGCATTTTAAACATTTGTGTTGCACCTTCTTTTCATTCATTCATGGGATGTGGGCATCACTGGCTAGGCCAACAATTATTGCCTATTCATAATTGCCCTCAATAGGTGGTGGTGAGCTGCCTCCTTGAACTGCTGCAGTCCTTGTGGTGTAGATACACCCACAGCGCTGTTAGGAAGGGGGTTCCAGGATTTTGAACCAGCGAAACTGAAGGAACGGCGATATATTTCTAAGTCAGGATGGTGAGTAACTTGGAGGGCAACTTCTAGGTAGTGGTGTTCCCAAGTGTCTGCTGCCCTTGTCCTTCTATATGGTAGCAGTGTGGGTTTGGGCAGTGCTGTCTAAGGAGCCTTGATGAGTTCCTGAAGTGCATCTTGTAGAGAAGTGGTGGGGAATCTTTTTCTTATCACGGCCATTCACAGCTAGACAAAATCAGTTGCAGGCCATACACACACAAAAATCAACAGTGTGGGTGGAGCTTTAGTACATAAAACTGCATTATCACTTGTAATCTGCTGATTTGAGCTCTTCCCACAGAACAGCAACCATAGCCAAAGATAATGTTTCTCAGCATTCCTGGTGTCATTCTTTTGTTTAAATTAGATAGCAAGTTTCCCAACCCAAAAGTCAAACATTGTCCTAAAGTTCACCTGGGACTTTATTGTTTTCACACACCAACATGGTCAGTTACAGAGACAAATGAGCAGCCATGCTGTCATAATAAGTTTGTACAGATCTCATGAGAAACAGTGTCTGAGACAGCAAAAGAAAACAACATTTAAACAATAGAAAGATACTAGTATTGTGTTCAGACTCTACACAAAACATCTGAGCTCATTTCAATCTTTAGAAATCTTGCTGCTGCCAGATGAAATTGAGCAATGGGCTTGATCCAGACCATGGGCCGTATGTTGCCCGCTCCATTGTGGTTGGTACACACCAATGCCACTGTGCATTGATGGTGGAGGGAGTGAATGTTTGCGGATCTTGTGCCAATCAAGCAGGTTGCTTTGTCCTGAATGGTGTCAAGCTTCTTGAGTGTTGTGGGAGCTGCACTCATCCAGGCATGTGGAGAGTATTCTATTACACTCCTGACTTGTGCCTTGTGGATGATGGACAGTCTATGGCGAGTCAGGAGGTGAGTTACTCATCGCAGGATTCCTAGCCTCTGACCTGCTCTTGTAGCCACAGTATTTATATGACTAGTCCAGTTCAGTTCCTGGTCAATGGTAACCCAGAGGATGTCTATGGTGGGGGTTCAATGACGGTAATTCCATTGAACACCGAGAGACGGTGGTTAGATTCTCTCTTGTTAGAGGTGCTCATTGCCTGGCACTTGTGTGGTGCAAATGTTACTTGCCACTTGTCAGCCCAAACCTGGATATTGTCCATGTCTTGCTGCAATTGAACATGGATTGCTTCAGTATCTGAAGAGTCGTGAATGATGCTGAACATTGTGCAATCATCAGTGAACATCCCCACTTCTGACCTTATGATGGAAGGAAGGTCATTGATGAAGCAGCTGAAGATGGTTGGGCCTAGGACACTACCCTGCGGAACTCCTGTAGTGATGTCCTGGAACTGAGATGATGGACCTCCAACAATCACAATAATCTTCCTTTGTACTAGGCATGACTCCAACCAATGGAGAGTTTTCTCCTGATTCTCATGGACTCCAATTTTGCTCAGGCTCTTTGATACCACACTTTGTCAAATGCTGCCTTGATGTCAAGAGCAGTCACTCTCACCTTATTGCTAAGCAAGCATCACTTAATAACACTGTTGATGACCCCTTCCATCACTTTACAGATGATTGAGAATGGACTGATGAAGCAGTAATTGGCTGGGTTGGATTTGTTCTTATCAAATGTCTTTTGGATGTCCAAGTTTACTACATCTACTGGCTCTCCTTTATCTATGCTACTAGTTACAACCTCAAAATACTTTAATAAAATTTTCAAACACAATTTCCTTTTCATAATTCCATGCTGACTCTGCCTGATCATACTATGATTTCTAAGTGTATTGTTAAGGCAATCTTCATAATAGATTTTAGAATTTTCCCGACCACTGATGTCATGTAGGCCCCTGCTTACTCTATCCATCCTTTCTTTAATTGCAGTATTACATTTATGGCCTAATCCGCTGGTATCCTTGTAGAATCTAGGGAATGTTGGATTTTTGATTTCTTGTTGACTATCTTATACTGATGGCCTGTAGTTTTGTTCTTCCGCTCAGGTGGAAACACTCTAACACTACCTATGTGTACTCTATCAAAACCTTTCATAATTTGAAAGGTCTCTGTTAGGTTACCTCTCAGCCTTCTTTTTTCCAAGAGAAAGCAAACCACTGCGTTTATCCTGTCTAAATGGTATAACCACAGAGCTCTTGTACCATTCTTCTAAATCTTTTTAGAAAGAAGCACCCTCTCCAGAGCCTCTAAATCCTTTCTACAACATGATGACCAGGAATTCCATAAAGTACTCCAAGTGTGGTCTAAGCAATGTACAAACCAAATTTAGCACAGCTTCTCTACTTTTCAATTCCATCCATCCAGAAACAACCCCTGGTGCCTGGTTTTGTTTTGTTATGGCCTTATGAATCTTCTAGGAGGAGAAATTGGTTCTTCTTAGCAGCACCATGCAGACTTGCCTTGATTTCCCAGAGGGTAGACTGGGTCATAGGCCGCTACCTCCGTGGCCCATGTAGCTTCCTTCGGTGATATCAGTAAAGAACACTGCACAGATAGCAGCTCGCGGTGCTGCCTGCCCCCAGGGAAATCAAGGTAAGCCTGTGTAATACTGCTACATAAATTAATTTCTCCCCTTTAGTGTTTTGTATATTTGCACTCCCAAGTCCAAATAGTTCAACAGTTATTTTCTCCAAAACCTTTACATCCAGTATTAAACTACTAAAAGCAACTCAAACTTTGTTGAAAAAAAATTAATGAGTATGCCACCAAATTAAAATTGTCTTGCCACTGGGGCTTGTCTATAATGCCGTAACTCTCCACTGGTTGGAATCATTCTTAGCGCAAAGGAAGTTGGTTGTTGTTATTGGAGGCCAATCATCTCAGTCATGGTATATCGCTGCAGGAGTTCTTCAGGGTAGTGTCCTATGCCCAACTATCTCCAGCTGCTTCATTAATGACCACATAAGTCAAAAGTGGGTGTGTTCATTAATGACTGCATAATGTTCAATACCATTTGCAATTGCTCAGATACTGAAGCAGGCTGTGTCCATATGCAGCAAGGCCAGAACACTATTCAAGCTTGGGTTGATTAGTGACAAACAAGTGCCAGGCAATGGCCATCTCCAAAAGAGAGAATCTAATCATATCCCCATGACATTCAATGGTATTACCACCACTGTATCCTCCACTATCAACATCCTGCAGGGATTACCATTGACCAGAAACTGAATTGGACCAGCCATATAAATAGTCTGGTTAGAAGAACAGGTTAGAGACTGGGAATTCTAAGTGACAGTAGTGTGTACCATCTGCAAGATGCACTGCAACAACTCAACTGCACCTTCTAAACCCATGACCCTTCTATTATCTAGAAGGACAAGAGCAGTAGACGCGTGGGAGCACCATCTGTAAATTCCCATCCAAGCTACACACCTCCTGACTTGGAACTATGTCATTCATTCACTGTCACTGGATCAAAATCCTGGAACTCCCTTCCTAACATCACTGTTGGGGTACCTACACCAGATGGACTACAGCAGCTCAAGAAGATGGCTCACTGCCACTTTTACAAGGGCATTTAGGGATGGGCAACAAATGCTGGCCTTGCCCGCAATGCCTGTATTCCATTAAAGAGCAAAAAAAAAACCATTGCAGCTTAGTGGTATTTTTCTTCAAATCCCTGAAGTAGAGTCGAATTGTGAAGGATTGATCGACATGTACCTCCCATTCATTATTTAGTCCCTTTGATAGTGCACAATAGTGTTGACAACTATCAGGGGAACAAGAGGGAGAAGATGAGCCTGACTCAGCTAAAGATTGGTGCAGGTCCCAGGAACGTCACAAATTGACCAACCCCCTCCCCAAGCTGCAGTGAATCTGTCCTGGACTTTCCAACTTGCACAATTAAGTGTTTCCTTTCAACCAGATCAGGTTATCTCCATTAAATAGTTAATCCCAACTTTGGTGTGAACCTTAACACCTAGTTTGGTGCAGGAAAGATTCACTCCTGGCCAGCGGCATGGCTTTAACCGCTAATGTACAGCTGAAACCGGGCTTTGGGAGCAGTTAGTGTGCTAGTGTTCCAGTGGGATCTGGGGGCACACTTCATGCCGACAAAGTCGGGGCTTGCCCCCCTTGTTTTAAATGAGCCAGGCTGAACATCACTTTTCCCACCTATTTTTAAATCTATTGATTTATCTCCACCTTTTAGCCCATTTCGATCCCTTCCCCCCACCCCCACCCCCACTAGGGCCATCTGCCACTTGTTTGTCCTGCTTTCTACCCTTAATGTCACCATTAGCACATTCCTTAGATAATATCACCACCATCAACACCCCTTTGTCCTTTTGTCTACGACATCTTTGGCAATCTCTTCTTTGCCTCCATCTATCATGACCCTCTATCCAGCTCTACCTGTCCCACCCCCCTCTACCAACTTGTATTTCACCACATTTCTATATTTCTTTAGTTCTGATGAAGAGTCATACGGACTCGAAACATTAACTGTATTCCTCTCCGCAGGTGCTGTCAGACCTTTTTTGTTTTTGTTTCAGATTTCCAGCATCCACAGTATTTTGATTTTACTTTACAAAAAAATCATAGGGTCTGTTGTTGGTATGTCTAACTGCTGTAATCTGCTTAATATTAAGGATTTTGTTAATATTAAGGACTTACAACCTGCATACTTATAAATTGTGCTTACACCAGAGGCTCCAGGCTGCTCTTCTGGGATGGAACTGCTGCTGAAGCCACGTCCTTGCCCATGGGAGCACACACAAAATTCAAGCTGAGATAGTGAGCTCCACCTCTGGCAGCTGTTGTTTACAAGAACAACTTTTAGTCAAATATAATAACATGTACAAGGCACTTCACAGAAGCACTACTGTTGCCTCACTTTAAGTCATTCCACTTCATGGAACTGACATTCATTTGGGGGAGATTGCCGATGGCCTTGCAGGGTATCCTTGTGGAGCTCTGGGCCTAGAAGGTCTGATTTCGGATTGGGCCATCTCAACATGAGCATGGCTGGCAGGCAACAACAAGACCACTGGCAGAGTGGCAGTGGTGGGAGTTACTGAGTTATTGAGGCCCGTATTCGTATTTAGTGTCAAGAGTTTTGTTTTAAAGTCGTTTTGTATCAGATCTGAAATAAAATCGCTTGATCTGATTGACCCCATTTTGGACCTGCCCAGTGCCTGACCCTCCGTCTGATCGACCCTACCACCCCCCACCCCCCCCACCCCCCCCTACCCCCCCTCGCCAACCCTCTGGCTCATGGTCTCTCCTGCTCCCTGACCGGTCGCTGCTGACTGTTCCTCTTGCCAACTCTCCATCTTGCGGCTTACCACCTGCAGGTCAAAGCTGCTCTTCCTGTGTCTCACTGCTCATCCCTAGAGCTGTAAGACCCTTTACCTGGTCTTAGATAGCAACAGCACACAACAACCTGGATGAAATTTCACCAAAGGTGATATACCTTTATAAAACCACTTAGCAATAGTACATACTCACGATAATACTGGTTGCTTAGGTTCCCTGCGAGCCGGAGTCCATCTCAGGGGTCAATCTGATGACAAATCCCCCGTGCACGTCTTCAGAGCAACTGACAAGATTGCTCTAACCGCTACAGCAGAGATGGTTCTGTGGACTCTTTCTTTATATCTTTCTTTGTTATGGCCCTCTGCCCTTTAAGGTAAATTCTGCTTTTAGTCCATTTAATTGGTTGTCAATCACATCAGTGTCTTTTCCTTGTACTTATGTCCTGGGCCTCTCGCAAGGTCGTGCTTGAAGGAATAGAACCAGCCTGACTCCATTTTATTGTCTCTTACATTGCTATCAATTCCCAGGCGGCTACAGACAGGCATCTTTGCTACCTCTAACGAGCTCAAATGGGGTCCATCTTTCTCACAATTCAAGGCCAGTTCTCCTGCACAATTTAATTCACTTTGACTAAACTGACCATCATGCTTTGTGTTTTGAGCCCACAGTGCAGTTCATCTTCAGTCTGGGTTCTTCTTATGCCTTGATGTTCCGTATTACCACCATGAGACAGACTCCACGCACAGGGTTATACCACAACCAGTCTACATTAACTAATATAAAAGAAATAAAGAAGCTGTTGCATAGTTAAGAATTGATTGTACATTCAAAAAGTAAATAATATGTTGGCTTACAGAGCCCTCACACAGCAAGGGTTGGGGAGAGGTAAGCAGCAAGCAGGAGAGGTGGGGAGTCGAAGGTTCGGCAAGAGGGAGGGTCAAGGAGCAGGATGTGTGGTGAGTCGAAGGGTCGGCGAATAGGCAACAAACGGGAAGGTCGTGCAGCAGGAGAGGCAACGAATCAGAGTGTTGGTGAGCTGAGGGGCTGGCGAGCAGGATCAGCAGTGAGCAGGAGAGGCAGTGATCAGGAATAAGTCTAAGGGGTTTGCATAGTTCTTTTATATTTTTTAATTTACTTTGTTTAACAGTTATTTCATTTACTAATATAGGAATATAGCAACGTAAAGTATTTTAATTTACAGGGTATAATGTTTTAATCCTTTTTTTCTGATAGAAAGGTTCAATAGAACCTAACTACAGCTTTTACATTGGTTGTACTGGGAAAATCTGATTTATTTAAGGTTGCTTCATTTAAGGTTATACTTTTCAGGTAGACAACAGCAACTTTAAATGAGGATTTACTTATGAGACTTAACTACATAAGACATTAGGTCAGATGACCAAAAACCTGATCAAGGTGTTGGGTTTTGAGGAGTGTCTTAAAGGAGGAAAGGTATAGAATTGAAATTCCAGGGGCAGGAGTTCGGTGGTCGGGTAGGCAGGCCCGCGAGTGGCAGCGAAATGGACCACCGCCCACTATTGGGCCCCGACTGCAATTTCACACTGGCTGGCCAATTAACAGCAAGGTAGAGGAATGGGACTTGATGCGAGTTAAGACATGGGCAGTAGAGTTTTGGATGAGTCAGGTTTATGGAGGGTAGAATGTGGGAGACCAGCCAAGAGTGCATTGGAATAGTCAATTGTAGAGTTAGCAAAGGCATCAATAAGGCTTTCAGCAGCAGATGAGCTGAGAAATGGGCAAAGTCAGTCACTGTTATGGAGGTCAAAACAGCGGTCTTTGAGATGGCATGAATAGGTATTAACTAACTTTAATTCAAAGACAGTAACATTCTGGTCTTCAAAATTAAGTCTCTGTGTACATATGTACAAGTACAGGATATAGATTGTATTATATGCAAGCTGCTATGAAACCTTAAGTCCTTAAGTGCCTACTGTTATGCTGACAAAGTGTCAACAAACTGTGTATAGTACCCCTGCCAGCAAAATGTAAAATTGCTTTGCATCTTTTGTCCTGTAATTTCGGGTCCTCAGCTCACCACACGCTGGTTCTTTGCCTCTCCTGCTCCAGGACCTTCCTGTTTGTCATTGAACCTGCTCGCCAACTCTTTGACTCACCACATATCCTGCTCCCCGACCGCCCCTCTCGCTGATCCCTCCCTCTTGGCCGAACCTCCCACTCCCCACCTCTCCTGCTTGCCGCTTACCTCTTCCCAACACTCGCTCTGAGTAAGAGCTCTGTAAGTCAAAGTATTATTTATCTTTTGAATGTACAATCAATTGTTAACTATCCAATAGTTTCTACATATTTAATACTGTGAGTTGAACAAAATTTGCTTAAAGTAAAACTTTTCAAAAAGAATACATATTCATTTAATTCCAGCTTTCTCCACTGCATGGCACTATTTCCTCAATAAACAGGCAGGCAAAAGCAATGCTGTCACACTGTCAATCTTGCTCCAAATTTTGGATGCTCAGAAAAATACAAGAGCAATTCAGGGTGACTCATCCATCAGGACTTAAAAAAAAGGCTGTGGGCATCCATCAAATCATACGTGTACAGAAGAGGGGCTTTTCGCTCAAGCAGCCACAACAACTTGCATTAATATAACACTTATTGTACTATTATTCCCGAGGCAAGAGCATAATTAGACAAAAATTGAGCCAAAGGAGAACAGGTGACCAAAAGCTTGTGGTAAAAGGGGTAGGTTTTAAGGAGAATCTTAAAGGACGAGATAGGAAAGTGGTCAAATTAAAGGAGGGAATTCCAGAACTTAGAGTCAGCTGAAGGCCCAATTGCCAATGATAGATCGAAGGAAATGGGAGATGCATAAAAAGCCAGAGTTACAGCAACATAGAGTTCTTGGACGGTCGTAGGGCTGGAGGAGTTTACAGACAGATGCAAATGCAGTTTAGCCAGGCTTTGTGCCTGTGGGTATATGAGAATTCTGTTTGGCTTGTGTGCATTCACCCCATTTCGTGTGTAGTGTTTTCAAAAGTTTGGCATTGAAAACTGGATTCCTAGATTCCACAGATCTTTTACCGTAACTTTGGCAGGAGATCAGTGAAAACTCTCCCAAAAAAGCACAAGAGAATCAGTTACAGCGAATCCCTGCCATTTCTACAAATCTCTGCATTATGATGTAGGAGGCAGAACGTCCATCCACCTATTAAAAATCAAATAACAGATCAGGGTGTGGCCAGTGGCAGCGACTCCCGAAGGAAGGGTTTCTTGCTTCCCACCCTCAATCTGGGCTTGGGATTTCAGTGGCAGCCAGAATTTAGAGAGACGTGGGACCTGACCCCTGAAGATACTTATATATCAATGACTCCCTAGAGCATACCTGCTGCCCAGGGGCCAGCTGATGCTGTGGCCACAATCCAGAGATGGAACCTAGGAAATTCCTATATTCATCTGTTACATTCCCAGCTGATGTTAGTAGTGGACAAGTCAGGCCCTAGAGTGAAACCTGGCTTGATAGATGCTAATTTTTTTATTAGAAACCATAGGGGAAAGTTACTGAACAAATTCACAGGAGCCTGTTAATAACCTTTTAACCCAAAGAATAAAATATTTATTAAAACAACAAAAATGAACTATGCTACACCAGACAAAGAGGTTGGAAAGATATCAATACCAACACAGGAAAATGATTCAACTCACACTATTCCTTTACCCCAGCAAGAGATTTAGAGACATGTATAAGTTCAGACAGGTAAACAATTTACAATATCTATCTTATACTCTTAATGTTCAGGGTAAGTGTGAGGTACATGTGAATTAGTAAGAGAACTGTGATCAGAGACACCACACTCCAAAATAAATGAAAGATGCAACCAAAGCAGTTTCTATGGATTTCTCAACAACCTACCCAGACACTTGTCATATTGTGAGCCAACTGGTCTCACTAAAATTCTGTGTTTCTGAAGAACCCACCATGGAAGTCTCCAAAAATCGCTCCCATTTGGACATCTTCAACAAGCATCCACATCCAGGGTGTCAATCTCACCTTCCGAGATTTCTTTCCCCTGGACCTCTGAATACACTCATGCTTCACCAAACACACTCTCAGACCTTCCGATGTGCCAGGCAGAACTCCACTGCTCCCAAAGGACTACAGTAAAGAGTCACCAACCTTTGGCTGCTTCCTCGGATCTTCAGGGCTTCTCTCAAGCCCACTTAGCTTCAAATCTGTGCCTCCTATTGCTCTCTTTAACCTGGAGCCTTTTTCTTTGCATCTGTTATTTATCTTGACTCAATAGGATCTATATCTGATCCCAGCCTTTATCTCTACCTGGGACTTGCTTCTAGGACATTTTTCTGTCCCACTCTCTGCATTGGGACCTTCTTCTTGGTTTGTGACCTTCTTGCTGTCCCCCCTCCCTGTGTCCTGCTCCCTGGGACACCCTCTCTCAAATGGCGCTCTGGTTCCAGGCCACCTGACCTGCAGTAATACATTGTTTCACTTCTTTGCTTCTTTTCCTTCTGTGCAGGCACAAAGAGCTTCAAGAACGTAAAACAACACTAAATGCACATGTGCAGTCCTTTCCCAGCCGGTTCATGCGTGAAAGGCCTGAAATGCATAAAATAAAAATCCTGAACTGTGCTTGTGTGGCCATTTCCCAGCTGGCACATGCGCTAAAGGCCCTAAGCTCTAACCTCAGATGAATGATTTAAAAGTAAAGTAAGTATTTGCATTTCATCACACATCCCAAGGGCAGGTGGTTGCCCCAGTCTGAAGTGCATGAGGCACTAAAGAAGCACCTCGAGTATATCTGTTACCAGCCCTATGCAAATAAGGTGCTCACCCATTGATTTGCAAGCTCTGGCAGGCATCAGGGTAGAGAGGACCAACAGATACAATCCTGGCATAACCATTGGGATCATTGCCCATGGAACTTTGGAGCTCTGGATTTTTTTTCCGTTCAATTTGGTCAGATTTCAACCTGAGCTTTGTTCTTTAAAATTCAGTTAGATATGAGCTTGGGCAGTGAATGTGAGCAGATTACTTGATCACTAGGGATCCAATGAGATGTATCCCATCAGTTCTCAAATTTTTGGCTTCTCAGGCCCCCCTCATCCTTTGTTATAAAATTCCACAGATCATCTGTTATACAGCACAAGTATTTTATTTTACATGAAAATAAATTATACAACTAAACATACATTTATTATTTTGTTTTACTCAGTTAATGTGAAACGTTTTGCTGGTGCTGAACAACAATTCGTATCAAGAGATGGTAGTATTTTCAGCATGCATGCACATGTCATGATCAGTGTACTTCCTGGATCAGTACTTTGTATTCCTTGATGAATTGCTGAAGATCCAGCTTTGCATAAGTCAGTGAAGCTAAATGGAACCAACACTTTAGTGCTTCAGAAGAAACAATATTGTGTTCAGTTGCACCGTAGCCAACATAACCTTTTTTTAATGTAATGTCAGCACACATGTGCTTTCTGGTGGGGGTCACTTGATGGCAATCAGGGGTGAGAACCCTGGCTGACCTTATTTTTCCTTCCAAAAACTGTCGGAGACACTCTTACAGCCATTCAACTGAACAGGCTAACTGAGCACAAATCATAGATCTAGCAAGGACATTCCTGGTTAGTGTCACATTGGTATAGTGCATTTACCCAGCAATTAATTTAGTGGAGGACTATATATTTGCATGTACAACATACATTGTCAATGTAGGCAGCCCCAACAGGATTGCCAAGAATTACTTTGGTTAGGCTGTCACAACACATCAGCTTAGATTAATGTTCCTAAAATTATGCAAGATATATGTCCAAGTCCAACATCTATATTTTATACATACACACAAACGTACAACAATTGGAGAATCCAGAAGTAGTGAGCAGAGCCCCAGGAAAAGGGATCAGCCATTTAGGACTGAAATGAGAGAAATTTCTTCACTCTGATGGTTTTGAACCTTTGGAATTCTCTAACCAGAGAACTGTGTTCTGCTCAGTCATTGAGCATATTAAAGGCTGAGATTGTTAATTTTTGGACGCTAAGGGGGATCAAAGGATATGGCCATCTGGCTGGAAAGTGGAGTTGACATCAAAGAACAGCGATGATCATATTAAATGTGCCATATGAACTACTCCTGCTTCTATTTCTGATGTTCTTATGTTCTTAACCCTTAATAGCCATTGCCTAATAAAAATCTATCAATCTCATTTTTGAAATTTCTAAATGACCGAGTCATAACAGCGTTTTGGCGTACAGAGTTCCACATTTCTACTATCCCTGTGTCAAGAAATGCTTCTTGTTACAGCCAGCTGAGGAAGAGTTCAAGGACTTCCCCCTTTTTCCCACTCATTGGTTCATCATCATAGGGTTTTTTTATAAGGATGAATGCGCCAATTCAGTGTATGTATTTAACTGTTTACCTGATGATTGCAAAGAACTCAGTCTGACAGGTTTTCTTGAGTTTAAACACTCAAGGGGTTAGTTTTTATTGCGCTAGAAACCTGTCCAGGTAAAGATATTACAATATTAAAAAAACACATATCCTGACTGTCGCAACACACACACACAAGCATGCAAAAATACAAGTTACAAAATAGAAGAGGTTAATTTTTTACCTACTGAGATTCAACAAGTAAAGGCAAAGATATGAAGAGTCCACTGATTATAAGTTGTTTGCTGTTGTTCATGGCTAAGGCAGTTCTTAAGCTGTAGCCATTGATCTTTTCCTGCTGTGAAATTTGAGGTTTTCTTTAAGATTTCTCTGGCAGCTTGTCCACAGTAAGATATAAGCAAAACCAGGGCCCAACTTAGTTGAGAGAGAGGGCAAGCAGCCCTTTTTGCTGCCTTCAGATGTTCCTTCCCAGAATCCTCCAAAGCAAGCAGAGTTTTTGTAATAAAAATAAAATGGTGATTCTGATCACATGACCTCCTTCTGCAGAATGATTGAGTATTTTGTGGGATGGAATTCTTTAGCTTATGTCTGGGCACACTTTGGCTATTGTGTTATGGCCTAGATGATAAATTTTTAATGTCCCAGCCATCACTTCTGAATGACCCATTCTCCTATGTAATGAGGTAGGAGGAACATATCAATACTGCCAAGGTGGCCATTTTATGAATGCAAATGATGGCATTCAGTTTCAATTCCAGCCTGCCTTTGACATAATCATTGACATCAGCAGGTGTGGAATTCCAGAAGAGGGTTGCCTGGACATGTCCTATTTGCAATACATGTTGGAAACTTCCAGAAACTTGACCAATTTTCAGTTGCAGACATGTCAGGTGACTTCTGGCAGCCATTTTAAGTCAGTGTCTTTGTTTTAACAGTTGAAACTGCCTTTTAAAAAAAGTTCCATTTGAAGTCCAGCAGATGAAATTGAAACTTAATATTTGATCTCAACACACCTCCGTAACACTATCTATCCTATCAATTTAGTTAATCACCATAAAACATCTCTATTAAATGACCTTTTAATCTTTTATACTAAAGGGAATACATGTTTAGTTTATGCAACCTGTCCTCATAATTTAATCTTTTTAGCCTCATTCTGATGTATCTGCATTGCGCCCCCATATCCCATCTGGTATAAAGCTGAATTTTTAGGTCCTTATGGAGGTGGGCAGGCATATAAATTCATCCTGTAGCCAGCATGTCAGTTCCCTGGCTCCATTCCCTCCTCCAGGCTATTTTCCTGGAGGCAGAATGGGGGCACGGTAAGTCTAAACCTGCCCACAAGCTTGTTAAAGGCCTATTAAAGCCTACTGTTGGAGATTTTCCAGTCAACTGCTAGGCCCCCCAAGGCTTTGAAGGTAGCCTGGAAGCAACCTCCGGATGTCAAAGCAAGCTGTGGGGTGAGATGGTAGGTGAGCTCCAGCCAGGCTTAAAGGCTCTCCCTGTCTGCCAGGCTGCTGCTGAAGCCATTTTTTAAAGTTAAAGTTAAAAAAGTTGGAGAGAGGGTGCCTCTATCTTGGGTCAGCCTCTCCTTCATTTACCTGAGAAGGAAGCCTATTTCGATGGTACTGGAAGCCTCCTATTGACCCTCCAGTTTTGAAAGCCCAGCCACTCTCCCCATCCTTAATTGGATGGCAAACCCGCCCTCTGGTCATTAATTGGCCAACTGAGGGAAAATCACAGTGAGTGACTGTTCCCCATGCAGCCTGATACCCATTTGACCATGATGACAGAGTTCCAAAAGTCCTGAGGGAAATCCTTCCCATGGTAAGCAGGAACTAAATGCAGTATCCTAAATAGGGTCTCATCCCAGAGCTTTATATAATTGCAGTATATCATGTAGTCCTTTGCATTCTAGACACTTTGAGGTAAACATTCCATTAGCTTTTTTCATTATTCTTTGTACCTGTCCACTAGCTTTCAGCGATCTCTGTACTTAAACCCTTAAATCTCTCTCCTCTAGCACACTTCCGCTTCTCACCATTTTACAATTTCTGGCTTATCTTTTTCAGGTCTAAGTGAACGATCCCACACTTCCCTACATTAGCACAATTTTGCATACTCAATCGATCGCACTGCTTGATAGTATTTAGTGAATAATATTGATCAATTAATTTTTTTTGTTGCTTTTTTTGTCTTTCCCTTTTTTTCTGCTGTCCTCTTCTGAAAGCACTAACTTTTGCTGGCACGTGATTCAGTAGGAACCAGCAATCGTATGGCACCTTGGCCAGGTAAATACTTCTTCTGTAAAGTGTGCATCAGTTGCCCATCTTAGCATGGATGGCATCAAAGCTAAGTCAAATCCACCAACATTCATACTTGTACACTTTGAGTAGCGATCAGAATCTGGAACCCTGGATGAAGTTCCCCTCCCTAACTTAGGTACCACTGAGGCCGTTTATAGCATCTCTGCTTCTCCTCTTGCACAGATTGCTACTGCATTGGCAGCACAGGTTATGTTTTGACGAGAGCATGAACAATACTGTTAACCTGATAAATGTCAAATTCATTGCAACAGTGAACTTTGATAATTATTATTGCATGTAGCAATAAAACAGTGACCTGAATTTTCCGGTTGGAGGGGGAGTGGGCCCGGGCTGGCTTGGACCCGATTGCCGACCGTGATCGGGTCTGCGCCGCTATTTTATGCTTGGCCCGCCCAGCGTATTTCTCAACTCCAGGGGGGTAGCAGGAGTGGGCGGACAGCAGTGGGCATGCACAGACAGCTGGGTCCAACGGTGACCCGACAGCCTGTTTAAATGAAGGCCTGGCAGCTTTTACTAGGCTGCTCAAAATAGCAAGTAGAAGGCCACAGTGGAGGGCTTCTGGTGAGTAGGCCAGGCCAGAGGGTAGGCCAGCGGGACAGGCCAGGCCAGAGGGTAGGGTGGGGGGGCCAGTATGCCCCTCGTTTGTCAGATGACTGCCTTGCTGCCCTACTCAAGGAGGTAGCTGCACGGCGGGGGATGGGGGTGGGGTGGCGATGCTGGTCCCCCAGGATGGGAGGTGGAGGCCCCTCAACATGACGAAACGTGCCTGGGAGGAGGTGGCAGAGGTGCTGAGCTCCCACGACGTGGTGCGGTGCACCTGGATCCAGTGTCACAAGCGCTTCAATGACATGTTGCGCTCTGGCAGGGTGAGTACATGTTGGAATTGGGCATTTAACCCAGCAGTTTGGCTTTCCCCCCCTGCTGCCCCCCAACTCTCCAAGTGTGTGTTGTGACTGCATTGAATCATTGACGGCATGTGTCCTTTGCTGGGTGGGCCAGCAGATATTGCCCATGCTGAGGTCAGCCTGAGAGGATGGTGAAGAGATGTGTTTTGCCCCCGCAGCATGTGTTACACTGAGTCCCACATGACTGGTTTGGGGACAACCTGGAGGAGCTGCACCGAGGCACTGTGCTTGAACTGCAGGACATGTCCAAGTCAGGGTGATGATATGCTGGGAGGGGAACTTCAAGGTGGCAACAAACCATCTGCTGCACTTTGCGCTCCATGTATTTGCACCTCTTTTCTATGCGATGTAGGGAACATGTGTCGGGTGGGGGGGGGCGGGTGGGGAGCAGGCCTTGCACCTTTGTGTAAGTATTCGGCAACAGCGGGGTGAGAAGGCACTGGATCCCTGATATGTCCCACTCTGGTTGGGGTGGGTCGTGCGCAAACAGAGACCATGTATAATTTGCACTAATCAACGCTCTTCTCTTATTTTCAGGAGAAGAATGCTCATAACATGGCAAAGCATGTGAAGACTGGCAGTGGCCAGGCGCAGATCGCCATTCTTAGCCGTTTTGAGCAGGAGGCACTGGATCTGGAGAGGCACCATGCGCCCAGGTCCGCTGGTGTCAGTGAGGCTGGGGTGCCATGGCCAGGTATTTATGCCCAACAGTGAGGTCAGCATTGTTCTCCCAACAGCCATAGCAGTGCTGAATGTTATATGATTTAATTTTGCAACATGGCTTGACCATTGCTTATGGAAGGATGAGCGCATAATGATCCAGAGGACAGGGATGCACTTTGTCATTGTCTCCACACTAACTGATCCACTGTCCTTGTTCTTTCTTTCAGCATCAACAGGGCAGGGCCAGAAGGAGGAGCAACAAAGGCCCCTCTCACACCTGAGGGTCCTAAAGTCTCACCAGCGTCACACCATCTCTGCGAGGCAGGCACTTGCACAGATACTAGCACCTCGGTGGAAATTTGAACAACAGCTAGTGTCCCAGGGCACAGTGGTGAGGGCACTTCACAGTCACTGGAGTAGCTGACAGAGACAGAGAGTGCCTATGGTGCCAGCAGTTGGAGGACTGCAGGGGACTAGGCACATGCTCAGTCGGTGCCTGATGATGTGCCTCTGGAGTCGTCCGCAACGCAGCAGGTGCAGGAAATGCAGCCGGGTGTGTGGGAGCATCTGGCAGAGATACATGAGGCTACGCGTGGCTTGGTTTCTGTGGTGGAGGAGTCTACGCAGAAGATCGCTGAAGCAAGGAGCCTCATGTCCGAGTGCCATGGAGAGAGTGGCGACTTTCGTGGAGAGGCTCCTCCAGGAGACCCATCAGATCTTCCTGGGGATGAGCTCTGACCAGCAAGCTCACATCGGCATTGACCTCAGATGGTCAGTGCCAGTGTGGGAGATGGTCTGGGCATCAAGTTTCCCAGCTCAGTGCCCATTCAACCACAGTGAGCAGGGAGATCCAAAGCAACCTCACGTTGGTGCAGCAGCTGCTTGTCATTTCTGCGAGCTCCTCTCAGGGCGCTCCGGGTGAGGACAGCAGCTCCTCCGCCCCTCTCCCAGTGACTGTATCATCCGGTGAGGCTGCGACTACTGGAGAGATGCCAGCTGTGGAACTGGCAGCTCCCTCCCAGGCGGGGCCAGCCCAGGATCCACGGGCCAGAGGACAACCATCAAGGTCATCGAGGTCAACAAGACAGCAGAGTCAGCAGGCTGTCTCAGATGCCACTCCCAGCAATGGGGCAGCATGAAGACTTAGCACATGGAAATGAAAGCATAAGGCACCTTAGGCACACCACGGATTTTTCATCGGTGCTTTTGTGTTGGCCCGAGATGAGGCCCTTATGATTTTATTTGATTTGTAACACTATTGTCTTTTTTTTATAATAAGTTGCTATGCTTGACACCTTAAATTCAGATATGTCACCATAGCTGAGGGTGCCTCTTTTCTTCTGCATGTTTATGGTTTCCAAACTGTAATGAGTGCTTTGTGGGACATTCAGCTTTATTAACAAGGCCCTTAGTTACTGTTGCTAATTTGGCAGATTTTGTACTTAGGTGCCGAGCATCAAGCTGACAGCCCAGGCTTGTCCTGGTGGTCCATCTGTGGTGTGCTAGCTGAAGGTTCGTTGGATTAAAGCCTTCCGGGTGCCGCTGCCTCCCTGGAGTATGCCCAGGTCAGTGTCTACTCTCTCAGCATTTCCCTACGCATGCCCATCCTCAGATTGACTGCTGGACTCATCGTGTGCAGCCGCAGCCACTGTGTCGACATTTTCATCATCCACTGTGTCCCCCCTTTCAAGTGCAAGATTGTGGAGAATGCAGCGTGTAACCACTATCACTGAGACATGATCTGGGGTGTACTGGAGTGCACCCCCTGAGCGGTCCAGGAATCGGAAGCGCATCTTGAGAAGGCCAATGGTTCTCTCCATCACAGCCCTTGTGGAGCCGTGGCTCCTACCGTACCGCTGCTCAGCTTCTGTTCTTAGATGGCGGAGAGGTGTCACGAGCCACCTTCTGAAGGGATAGCCCTTGTCACCCAGTAGACATCCATCCAGCCAGGCCAGAGCACTGAACAGCCCCGGCACCTGGGAGTATCTGAGGATGTAGGCATCATGGGAGCTGCCTGGGTACCTTGCACAGATTTGTAGAATCAGCATCCTGTAATCACACACTATCTGCACGTTCATGGAGTGGAAGCCCTTCCTGTTGACGAAGGCACCGGGCTTACCTCCTGGCGCCTTGATGGCCACATGTGTACAGTCTATAGCACCCTGGACACGGGGGAAGCCAGCAATGGCCGCAAAGCCTCTGGCTCGCTTTGTTTGGCTTGTCTGGTCCCAACGGAAGTGGATGAAGGTCAATGCACACCTGAACAGAGCATCTGTCACCTGCTTGACACAAATATGGACAGCTGATTAGGAGACACCGCAAAGATCACCCACCGACCTCTGGAAGGAACCAGAGGCATAGAAGTTGAGGGCAGCTGTGACCTTTACAGCCGCTGGCATGGGTTGTCCACCCACACAGTTAGGGGAGATCTCAGGGCCAATCATCTGACAGATATAGTTGACTGTCTCCCTTGAGAGACAGAGCCTCCTTCGGCGCCACACCTCAGACATATTGAGGTAGCTGCTTCGCCACCTGTATGCCCTGGGAACAGGATAGTGGCGCCTTCTGCAGACCCTTCCACCTTGGATTTCCTGTTGGCCCTGCACCCCTTGTGCCTCCCAAAGGTGACTCCCCTGGAGGCTGAATGTGCACTCCTGGCCTCCTCCGCCTTCTAGCCCTCCCTTGCTCTTCAGAGGAGCTGCCTCCAGAGGGCAGTTCAGCTTCCAATCCCAGGCTAAGGGAAGGCTTCCTGAAACCTGCAGGCCCAGAAAAGATTCCTCACTGCAGAGTGCTGACCTGAAGGTTAAGAGTCCAGAAAAAGCAGCTGGGTTGCGTTTTGAAATACTGCAGTTCACACAGGCAAGTTTGAAAAACTTTCAAAAATAAATACTTGACTGTGCACATTCACGACCCCAGTGAGGCCTCTTATCCCGCTCGTGGAAGAATTTAATGCAAATGTGGTCTAACCCATCTGCCCATTGCGCCCGTGCGCTGACCTGAAGATTGCACAGACGCCGAAAAATCGGCATCGATTGAACACTCAAGGGCCTTAAACGTTAATCAATGGTGGGCACGCACGGACATCATTGTGCGCTCGCCCAGCGAAATATCGTGATGACGCGTGGTGATGTCGGGGTGCTCGCTTGACATCATCGCATGTCATTTTAAGCGCGGACATATGCGGCCCGCCCCCCGCACGCCAATGGGAAAATTTTGCCCAGTGTTGCTACGGCCACACATGTGGCTAGTCAGCAATTTCTATTGGACAACATTGCTTTACATATGTTTGTATTATAATGGACTCAATATATTCTATTACATTATTTTTACATTTAAAATTCATTAACTCAAAATTACTTACTGTGGGAAGATTTGTGGAAAGATTCCCATTTGATGCTCGGCTCAACTGATCATACATTTTCCTCTGAATCAGAGACTCCATTCCATAAGTTGAACACATATAGTTTGATAGTTTGTGTGGAGGAAATGTTGGAAATACTGTACTCTTTTTGATTCTGAGTTGAGCTTCCAATGCATATCCTCCTCGGCGCAAGGACCAGCTACTTCGTATCTGTAACGTCGCCTAACTCTGCCCGTTGTCATGATGATGTGACATGTGCACGTGTGATATTAATCTTTAATTTCATTGGCTGGTCAAATATATTGAACTGCTTTAAAAGGACTTTTAAAAAGCAAGCAAAGACACTGACTTAAGATGGCTGCCACAAGTCACCTGACATCTGGTATTACAAGTTGACCCGTTTCTGGAAGTTTCCAATGTGAATTACAATTAAGACATGCCAAAACTATCTCCTATAGACTTTCACATCTGCTGATGTCAAGAATTACTTCAGAAGAGGAACTGAAACGGCACTGGACTGTGCCATTTGCATTTCTATAAAGCTACTTTGCAAATGGAGACTGAAAGTTTATTGGGACGATGGCTACATAGAATGTGTTCATTCAGGAGTTAATGGCTGGGACATTATAGAATCTAATCACCTAGGCCATGAAACAGAAGCCACAGCCTGTCCAGATATGAGCTAATCAATTACCTTCTGCAATCACTATGGGAAGAGAGGTCATGTGACTAGAATAGCCATGTTGAAATGTCTTTTATTACAACACCCAAGCTGCTAAAACAGAAGTGTAGAAGAAATCTGCCAGTGGTGCAGTAATACTATCTCTCTCAAGTTCAAGACCCTCTATTACAGTTTGGAATCCAGCACAGAAAAGAACATCAGGTACAATATCATCAAACTTTGGAAAAGATGGATTATGCCTAAAAAAAGAAAAACTGTCTCCAGAAGTGGCAGTTTACATTGGCTTCAACTCCACTGAAATTTCAAGACCAGCGTGGAAAAATTCTGCTTCAGCAACAGATGCCAGCAAAGGACTCATAAACATTGAATTCTTTTTTTTTAAACTTTCTATCGCTGAATCTCAAATTTGGCCAAAGAGTAACTGCTTATGGTAGAACTTGTAATTTTGCATGCTTGTGTGTATGTTGCAAAGGTCTGGATGTGGGTTTATCTTTTCAAAAATCTTTATATCTTTACCTGGGTGGATTTTTAAACCCATAAGAAAAAAACTAACCCCTTTGTGTTTTAAACTCAAAAACATCTGGCAGACTAATTTCTTTGCAATCAGTACAAAAAATGGTTGAGCACCCATATTGAATTAATACCTTCATCCTTATAAATTACAAAAAAATCCTGTCATGGTCAGACTTGGAGTGCTAGAATAGGGGAATAATTTTTACAATATCTCTGTAACTTCCTCCATGGCCTCAGCTGTCCCTATTTCTAAAATCTTCCAATCATACAACCATTCAAGAACTCTGCATTCCTCAAACACTGGCCTTTTGTTCATCTCCCACTCCCTTCACTCAATTATTGATGGCTGCACCTTCAGGCATCTAGGCTCAAGGCCCTGGAATAGCTTCCCTAAACCTCTTCACCTCTCCACCTGTCTCTTCCTTCAAGATGCTCTTTAAAGCCATTTCTTTTACCAAGCTTTTTATCACCCATTTTGATATATTCTTGTTTGGCTAGGTGTCAATTTTTTAAATCTGATTTTCCTCCTATGAAGTAACATGGGACATTTTCCTACAGGATCGGAACCATTTAAGTACAAATTGTTGATATTGTTATTTGAGATAGGACATTAAACTGAGGCCATGTCTGTCTACTCAGGTGAATAGACAGGTAGAATTCTTCCATTGTTATCACCAGCATTTATTCCTGAGCCTATATCAGCAAAATAACCATTTATCTCATTGCTTTGGCAACATGTTATGTGCAAATATCACATCAGAAAATGCACTCAAATTCAAAATCTGTGAAGCACCTTGGGACATCTGAGGTCATGAAAAGCAATATATAAATGCAAGCTTATGTTCCATTTCTTTACAATGAACAAACCTCTAATTCTAACCCAAACCAACCAAGTTCAGGCATAAACCTAAGGCTTTCTGCAGACATTAATACTGCTAATCATATAATTAGGTTCCATTGTGAACAATTGATTTGGTATAAATTTTTTCAATTCTTCTCCATGCACCTATTTCAACACTTGTTTGTTGTAATACCTTATTTAGCCACTGCTATTCAGTGACTAATTAGGATCGCAAATTAGATTATCTGAATTGAATTAGTTTAAAAATGGAAATAATTACAAAGCTCTGACATATATTTGATTCCCAGAATGTGAATTCTATCTTAATGTAAAATTTGGAGCATTTACTCTTCATTTAGACGAGATAATCTAAGTAAGGATTGGCAAATGTTGCTAAATCACATGAACATTTCCTTATTGCAAGCACATTGCTGATTATACCAGGAAAATGAGGGATTATATTTATATCTTATTTTAGCTCATAGTAATTTTGAGCACATAGGGCTGGAATTTTTAGTCTACGTTGGCAAGCTTTGTCAGGGCAGGGGGAAACGACCCTAAAACCAACCTGATCTGAGCTTGTTGAAGGTCATGTTGAGGTGTTGGTAGGAGTGCACAGACTGAACACTGGGTCAGTGGCAGACCAGCTGCACTTGGCCGGAACACAATGGGGAGCCAGTCATGGCCATTCCAGTGAATTAGGTGGGTGAGTAAAAGGGAGAACGGTGCAGAGGCAAACTCAGCCATTGGTACACAGGTGCCATCAGTCTGTGAGTGTTCACTGTGCACTCAGGCAGCGAAGGGCATTGCCACCCTCATGGCATCGTGGAACCTAAGAAGAGGGGATGAGGCTTCCAGGCACAATTTAGAGGCCACCTAAGCACTAGAAAGGCAGCAGCTGACAATGGGGGCACAGGTCTCAGATTTCAAACCCAGTGGCGATGAGGAGCAACATCTCTTGCAGGAAAGCAAGGGAACGGGATGAGGGACAGGAAGGACGTGGAGGCCATACCCTCAGCATAGGATCTACTGCTGCAGATGAAGTTACTTGGACATGTTGGAAAAACAGTGCAGGAGGAGACTGTGACTCTCCAGGTAGATGGTCACTGAGATTTGTGCCCTCATTGTGGAAGACCTCATACTTTATAACATTGATCACCATGTCCTGTCAGAAGCCATCAAAGTCACTGTGGCCTTGAAGTTCTTTGCTTCTGGCTCCTTCCAAAGATCAACCTCGGATCTTGGTGGCATCTCAAAAACAGTTACATATACTGCATCTCACAGATTACTGATGCCCCATTTGCGAAAACAGGACAATACATTTAATTTCTCGCAGGCACAAAGTACTGTAGGTTTTACCTCCATTAGTGGATTCCCCCAGGTGCTGGACATCATCAGTTGCACCCATGTAACCATCGAGACATCCAGTGTTCGCCCAGTCAGATTCATCAACAGGAAGGACTTCTACTCGCTCAATGTTCAAGTGGTCTGCGACCACAACAAGAGATTTCTCCATGTGTGTACTCACTTTCCTAGCAGCTGTCATGACTCCTTCTGCCTGTCCCAGGTACTACAACATTTCATTCCAACCCCCAAACTCCATGAGTGAATTCTAGAAGTGATGGGGTATCCTTTGAAGAGATGGTTATTCATCCCCTTCTGTGACTGAGACACAGCTACAGAGGCACTACACCTGAAGCCATCAGTTCAGAAGGACCTTCAATGACTGTTTGGGGGCCTATAATACACACCCAACAGTATGTTTGCATCTTTTGTGTTTTTTATTTCTACCCATATGACCTCATTCGTTGATACTTCCAAGATATCATCCCATCTCACTGCTATAATTGATTCCTTGTTCAATATTGAGATGCCTCCTCCTCTTCCATCCCCCTCCCTACCTTGTCTGATTACCCTATAACCAGGAATGTTGTGCTGCCAGTCCTGCCCTTCTTTTAGCCAAGTCTTGGTCATAGCTATGATACCATATTCCCACGTGCCTATCTGTGCCCGGTCTTATTCCTCAGGCTCCTTGCATTAAAATGTATTCCATTTAGCCTTGCTAAACTCACTTCTTTCTTTCCTAGCCTATGTTTCCTCTGTCCTCCAGACTCGCTTACTAGCATTTTAATTTCTAATTCCATCTCAGCTTTTCTCCCCTCTGAACTACTTTTCAGGATCCCAAGCCCCCGCCAATTTAGTTTAAATCCACCCCAACAGCTTTAGCAAACCTCCCCGCGAGGATGTTGGTCCCATTCATGTTCAGATGTAACCCATCCAACTTGTACATCTCCCCTAGAAACAGTCCCAATGTCTCAGGAATCTAAAGCCCTCCCTCTTGCACCATCTTCCCAGCCACGCATTTATCTGTTCTATCCTTCTGTTCCTATACTCACTACTGCATGGCACCGGGAGTAATCTGGAGATTATTACCTTAGAAGTCCTGCTTTCCAATTTCCTAGCTAACTCCCTGAAGTCTGCTTGCAGGACCTCGTTTCTCTTTCTTCCTATAATATTGGTCTCAACATGGACCACAACCTCTAGCTGTTCACCCTCCCCTTCAGAATGCCCTGCAACCATTCCATGACATCCTTGACCCTGGCACCTGGGAGGCAACGTGCCTCCTGGAGTCACATCTACGGCCACAGTAGCGCCTGTCTGCTCCCCTCACTAACGAACCCCTACCACTATTGCCCTTCCACACTTCTTCCTCCCCCACTGAGCAGCTGGACCACCCACAGTGCCATGTTCTTGGCTCTGGTTGGCCTCCACAGAAGAACCGCCACTGTTTTCAAGGCTGAAAAACGGTTTGCAAGTGAGATGCACTCGGGGGATTCCCTCACTACTTGTCTAATCTCCTTCTTCTGTCAGGCAGTCACCCATTCCCTTTATGCTTGCACTTAATTAAGCTGCAGGGTGACCACATCCTGAAACGTGCTATCCACGAACCTCTCAGCCTCTTGAATGCACCGTAGTGCCCCCAGCTGCCACTAAAGCTCCAAAACCCGGAGCTCAAGTTGCTCCAGTCGGAGGCACCTCCTGCACGCATGGTCAACAAGACTGCCAGGAGTGTCTAGCGTTTCCCACAGCGCAGGATGTGCAAATCACACAACTGAGCTCCCCAGATATATCTTAACTGAATAGAATATGAAACCTTGCTTTTATTTAACCTTTATCCCTACTTGAGTCTCGCTGTTTTAACCACTCTATTCTGAAGTCTCACTGTTATAACCTCTGTCCCGAAGTCTCGCTGTTTTTACCTCTCTCTCCCGAAGTCTCACTCCTTTTTCCTCTCTGTCCCGAAGTTTCGCTGTTTTATCCTCTTTCCCAAACTCTCACTGTTTTAAACTCTCTCCCAAAGTCTCATTGTTTTAACCTCTCTCTCCCAAAGACAAACTGAAGTCCTCACCGCTCTCCGCACCCTTTTCAAACTGAAGTCTCTCCTGTTCTCTGCGCGCTTTTTAAACTGAAGTCCCCACCACTCTCCACGTCCTTTTCAAACTCTTACTCTTCTATACTCCAGCGGATACAACCTTACCCTGTCCAACCTTTCTTCATAAGCTAACCTGCCTGTTCCTGGTATTAGCATATAAGCCTTCTCTGAGCTGCTTCCAATGTATTTACATCCTTCCTTAAATAAGGAGACCAATACTATATGCCAGGTGCATTCTCACCAGTGCCCTGTACAACCTCCCTACTTTTGTATTCAATTCCCCTCACAATAAACGATACTATTCTATTAGCCTTCCTAATATTACTTGCTGCACCCATATACTAGCCTTTTGTGAATCATGCACTGGGATAGCCAGATCCCTCTGAATCTCATAGCTCTGCAATCTCTCACCTTTTATCCTTCATAGCAAAATGGACAATTTCACATTTTCCCACATTATTTTCTATTTGCCAGGTCTTTACAAAGGGCATCAGATCCTAGGCCAATCTTTTTTTTACCTTAAGTCCATATGTACACACTTTGCAGCAATTGTCACTGGATAGCAATGAGCAGCAAGAATCATGGCTGATTTTACTTTACCTGGCTCAGGTGCACTGAGAACAATAATTTCCAAACTGTTCTCCTGGCTGAAATCGATTAACTGCACAGTTCAGGAACTGAACCGGGTCTGCAAGCCTTCAGACTAAACCAGATGATGTACTTAGCTGCAAGGTCAGCATTAGGAGCTCCTGCCAGGGTCAGAAAAATATGCTCCCAAATTGGGAGCTTTCCCTGCATCCAGCGACGTATTATTGGGCATAATGACACCAGGAAGCGTTGCCAAAGTCATCACGCCAGTTTTGTATAACACGGCAGCAGGTGGGCTTAAGTTTAAGAACCCTACCCCCGTTAAGTAACTGTCAATTAAAAAGGTATTTAAGGTTTTTAATGACCCAATTGAATGTCATAATATGGTGTGAATGCAACAATATACCTTTAGAGTCAGGTTCACGTCATGTGTGGTCCCTGTTTTTTTTTAAGGGGAAGCTTGTTAGGGTGGGTTTAAAAGCTACAGCTGAGCCCTGAGTCTTAGCATAGCAATTAGTAGATCTGTAACTGCTGGCAGTGCTTATTTGAATGAGTAGAGTATTCATTTTAAAATCATGTGTTAGAGGGCTTTTCTTGACTGTTGAGTGCTCTGCTAAGTGCTATGTTTTGTTTCTGGCCATCTTCTAGGGCTACAAAGTATCTGAGAGAGATGGTCATTGTGCTCTCTGTGGAAGTCACAACCTCCAGTGAGGATGAGAGGAGGATGAGGAGGAGGGATAGAGTGAGAGGAAGAATGGCAGAGCAAGAGGTCCAAGATGCAATGGTGGTGCATGAAGGGGCCAGAGCTGCACCAGACCCTGAGGGTCATGAGGGCATCAGACATCCTCAGTGGAGGCACAGGAGGTCTTATGCAGGCCCTCGAGTCGACAGACAGAGATTGAGCTATCTACAGATGTCAGGGACAATGCAAGAGAAGGCTCAGTCTATCAAGAGCCATAGTCACATCAGCCTGTGACATGCTCACAGGGAAGGTCTCCTCCAACTGCATAGGTGGGCACCCGGTGCCTGTAACTCTGAAGGTTACAGTAGCATTCAACTTCTTTGTGACAGGCCCCTTTCAGCAGCCTGTGGAGACCTCAGTGGCATCACACAACCTGCTGCATACACTGCATCAAGGTCTTCACTGATGCAATGTTCCAAAGAGCAGGGAATTACATCTCCTTCACACTGGATGACCAGAGTCAACTGGATACAGCCCCAGCTTTTGCGGTGAGTGTAGGTTTCCCCAGGGTACAGGGAGCCATTAATTGTACTCACATCACTATAAAGGCTCCTGCTGGACTGCCCTGCACCTTCATCAACAGGAAGGGCTTCCAGTCGCTGAATGTCCAGCTGGTCAGTGATCATCATCAGCAGATCATGCAGTTTTGTGCCAGGTATACGGGCAGCAGCCCCGACTCCTTCATCTTTTGCAACTCACAGGTGCCAGACCTATTTACCCTGATTCCTTGGATAGATGGCTCATAGGTAACAAAGGGTATCCATTGAAGAGATGGCTGTAAATGTGCGCAGAACTGAGGCAGAAAGGAGGTACAATGAGAGTCACAGAAACACCAAAGCTGTCATCAAGCAGACCATCAGTCTCTTGAGGATGAAATTCAGATGCCTGGACCAATCTGGCAATACCTGCAGCACTCTCCCTCATGTGTGTCCTTGATGGTCATTGGTGTGCTGCACCTTCCATAAACTCACTATCCAAAGAGGGGATGCCCTGGAGGATGAGGGCACGGCAGGCAGGGGTCAATCCTCAGAGGATAAGGGCAAGGATAAGGTGAGGGATCATGGCAACATTCAGGTTGAAGACCCTGGCCATGATTGCATGAATGGCCAACACACCAGGGATGTCTTTAATAAGATAGAGGTTTCAATAGTCTCAAAAGTCCTGGCAGCACAGATGTGTGGGCACTATGTGTACAAAATTTTGCCCATGTGCACTGAGAGAATCCTCTCACTGTCATGCCAACACACTATCCATTTCCCAGCATAAACACACAAGGTCTCCTGCCATGCATTAACATTATCAAGCTTTCCTCCACCTCCAGATACAAGTACCACAGCCACAGCACAGTATTAAAACACCAGGATGAGGGTCAGTGAGATGTGGGTTTACTTACAAACGTAAGTGGAATATTAACAAACAACAACAAGCAACTCACCCATGTACCCCTCTTGGTGACCACTATGAAGTTTTTTTAATGTGTTTGTGGGTGCCCTGGCTCAGTGCTCTCCCTTCACTTGCTGCTGCACTGGAGAGAGGCAGATCAGCAGCCTCCCTTGCCTTGGAGACCTCGACGGGCATCCTCTGTGCAACTATGGCCTTGAGCAGCCTGCCACTTTAGAAGACTCGTGCTGAAAGGCAGGAGAATCTTCAGCTGCTGCATCACTACAGGAGGACTGTGTCAATGGGGGATGGAGAGAGGAGATGCTGCCCCCTGAGTACCCTGAGGGGTGCTTCCAGATGGCAGCAGCTGCTGCTCATCCCCTGCCACCAGGACCATCTGGTCCTCCCTGCCAACCAGTAAGGTTCCAGGAGTTGGGTCTGAGCCCAAGCTCCCAACTCCCCTGTCATCCTGGTTCCTGGCCCCTGAGCTCAGAGTCAGGGCAATGGTGTGCAAGTCAGGGTGCATCCTGATGATTGCATCTGCAATGTACTCAGTTTGCCTCTCCAGGACAGTCGCCAGTCTGTCCAAAGAGGAAGCTTGGTGCTCCAAAGAGTAGGTGATTGCAGTGCACATGGTCTGGATAGACACCTCCACAGTCCATGTAGAGCACATCACCCCTCCAATAGTCCCGCCAAATCTTCACAGACCTCACATTGGACATACTGCATCTGCCACCTTACGAACAATGCCAGAGGCACATCTTCCAACTCGGAATCAGTCTCTGGATCACTCTGGACACTCCTCCGACTATCTGAAGCCTGCTGCGCCTCACTGTCCAGTAGCTGCATGTGTGAATGTGAAGTACCATCACCAGTCTGTGCATGACCCCTGTCCGATGCGATAATCACTATTGAGATGCCAATATCTGCGATGGTGCTTGGTGCAGAGGGAGGATGTGACGCTGCATCCTCCGGGCCTTCTTCCTCCTCCTTGGAGGGGAGTGGTGGCACAGCATCTTGGGGAGGGTGATCTGAAGGGTTTTCTCCTGTGATGAAGGGACATAATTTTGTGGACATCACAGACCTTGCTGCATCAGCGCTATGACGATATGTTCAGCAACATTACTCATGTCCAACATGAGAGATGAAACACTGCAGGCACAATGCACACTTGACCAATAAGCTTTGCAGGGTTTGAACTATATTAACTAGCTTTATTGAATCATACCAAACCCCCATTAACCTTCCACTTGCCCTGTCCCTTTTCTATCTGAATGAGCATTTTGTCATCTCACCAGACCCAAGCCTTCTTCACAAAATTGATTACAGAATTCATTCACACTTCCATTGAGGCCTGGATGATGTAGGCTCCAGGTGTCCCTGCCTTGCTACTGGCTCTCATCCAGATGAGGAGGAGGAGGGACTGGCACAGGTTGGCACAGGGCCAGGAGGAACAACGGCCTGAGCAGTAAGAGGCAGCAGGGCCTCATGACATTCAGGATGCTGGCAAACAAGGGCCAGTGCAATGGTGAGCATTGGACCTACCACAGATATATTGCAGGCGTGCACCTTTCTACAGATGAGCGAAGTACAATACCTGAGGCACCTTAGGATGTCCGAGAATGTGGTTTTCCATATCTGCCAGCTTCTCCACGAGGACCTGTGGCTGCAAGGACTTGGAAGCAATCCCATGCCAATGGAATTAAAGGTCCATGATGCCTTAAACTTCTTTGCCAGTTGTTCCTTCCAGGGCTTCACTGAGGCAGCATCTCCCTGACAGCGACACACAAGTGCATCCGAGAGGTGACAGATGCACTGTTTAGGAGAGTGCACCAATCTGACCAATTCCACCAGGATCTCGAAAGCCAGGTTGCAAGTGCGTTGAGTTTTTCAGCAATCGCAGGTTTCCAGCAAGTACAGGGCACTATTGACTGCACACATTTGGCCTTGGGAGCTCCCTAGCAACAGTCAGTCACATTCATCAATAGTAAAGGATTTCACTTTTTGAACATGCAGATGATGTGTGATCACAGAAGTCAAATCCTGCATATTTGTGCTCAGTTCCCAGGGAGCTCACACAATGCCTACATTCTGAATCACTCCTAGGTGCCACAAGTTTTTGAAGGACCTCAATAATTGCAGGGCTGGCTCCTTGGGGACAATGGACACTCCCAGAAAACCTGGCTGATGACATCAGTTCACCATCCACAGAGTGCTGCTGAGGAGCTGTACAATGCCACACATGCCTCCACCAGGTCCATGATTGAAGAGACAATAAGCCTCCTAAAAATGAGGTTCAGATGTTTGGGCCACTCAGGTGGGGGTCTCTAATACTCACCGCAGAGAGTGTCTCGGATCATTGTGGTCTGCTCCGTCCTGTACAACTTTGCGTTACAAAAGGGGCTGTCTTAGCTGAGGGTGGCATGGAGAAGTGAGATTCTCCTTCTCTGATGAGGATGGTGAAGGGTGTGGTGATGACCAGGGCCAGGATGACATGCAGACACATGCAGAGGCCATTGAAAAGCTGCAACATGGCAGGGACGCCTGTGACAATCTGATAGCTAACAGATTCCAGGCAGAATAAGTTGCCGAGCCATTTCCTTTAATATTTGGTTTTCTACCTCTGCTGGCTGGCAGGCCCCAGCTCCTTTTTGGTAGCAGACATTATACTTTGCTCTAATCCTCACATGGAAAGTGACCACCATCACCCTCTTCAGGTTCCTGCCCTCCCAGGTCTTCATCATCCGAGAGGTTCTCAGCCTCCTACATGTCCCCCTCTAGCAAGTAATCTCCGCTTTGAAGTGCCAGGATATGCAGGGCACCACACACCACAATGATCCGGGACACCCTCTCTGCTGAGTATTGCAGAGCCCCACCTGGGTGGTCCAAGCATCAGAAATGGTCTGCTCTACAATGAATCTTGTCGCACCGTGCGTTGTGTTACATCTCTCCTCCGAGGCACTTTGAGTATGACGCAAGGGCATCATGAGCCATCTCTTCAGCGGGTACCCTTTGTCATCTAGCGGTCACAGCCCTTTGAATATCAGTGGCACCTGGGAGTGGCTCAGGATGTAGCAGTCATGAGAACCAGGGTACTTGGCATAAATGTGCACAATCTGTTTCTGATGATTGCATGCCATGTGAATGTTAATGAAGATCAAGGGCTGTTGCCAGGGAGCTCTTAAAGTGATTCTGCACTCTAGGAAAGCCTGAGATTGCTGCAAATCCCAGAAATTTAGCAGCCTGGCTAGCATCATCCATTGTGAAATTGACATAATAATGAGCTTTACTCTAGAGGGCATGTGTCACCTCCTTTATACAATGATGTGTTGAGGACTGAGAGATGCCACATAGATCCCCTAGAATGAGCAGCTTGCAAAGAAATTCAGTGTGGCAGTGACTTTCAGGGCCATTGGCAAAGGATGGCTTCTCAGTCCATGTGGGGTGAGATCCTCCTGCAGAATGTGGCAGATATAGCCACCACATTTCTTGAAAATCATCAACACGCATGGCACTTTCTCTCGCTCATCTCCAAATAAGAAAGGCATCTTTGGTATATCCTTGGTCGTGCCAGTCATCTCCATGGGATGGATCTGACTTCCTCAGGCTCTGGTTCTTCGTGGGGCTCCCTGGAGCATGCCCCTCAGGCTGGAACTTTTCTTCAAGCTGTGCTAGATAGTGCCAGGTCCTTTTCCTAATCCTCAAATTGAGCACTGTCATCAAGAAGGCAGCATGGAGCGCAGCCTCCATTATGAAATCCTCCCCCTTCCAATGGACAGATAAGTCCAGGAGATGAATGTAGCTTGACCAGCTATTGCAGACCTCCCAATCCCATCCAGAAAGACACTGGCACGCCCTTGGGCTGTGTTTGTGCTACTCGCCTTTCCTTGTTCCAGCCTTGTAGCTGAGGCGCTCCCTCACAGATCATAAGTGCCTGAGAAGCCACTCCAACATCTTGATATCTCAATCCCACAGAGGATGGAAGAAGCTTCAGAACTGCCATACAAAGTTGACCCTCAGTAAAGGCACTCATGCACTGCCTAATTAGGATTAGAGATTACCCCTGCCTTGCACTTTTGGAATGACTGGATGCCTCATGGCCCATGACTCAAGTAAATTGGACAATGCACTTTACGGGGTTTCATGGGCCATATTGCAGATATCCAGCAGCTGTGCTCCCTTAATGGCTGACTGCCTCTTCTCTCTCACATTCCTTTGACATTTAAATGCTCAATGAGACCACCTCTAATGTGACCCCAATTACTATTGAAGTCTCATGTAAAAGCGCACCATTTGTTAACGGTTCCAACTGTAACTTCTCAATAAAGTGTTCATGAGTTCTATCAGCTGAACCTACATCTCCATGTTGAGAATCCAATAAGTATGAGGGTGCCCCCTGAATGGGCCCCAGAATCCATCCCTGGGCTCCCCCACACTGCCTCAGACCCCTACCATGGGGATTTTGTTCCAGTTTCATTTTTAAACTGCACCATTGATTCAGGGTCTCAAGATGGTGATGCTGCACCTCTGTTTCAAGACCAGCTTTGACCCTCCCCCTGTCACCGTTCACATCCCTCCAATCATCCTGAAACCTCATGATGTGCAGGTAGATGCCCCTATGGTAATTCTCCAGCTTCCCCCAGTAACCCTGGAGCCCAAGTAATTGTTGTGGACATTCCTGCCATCCCCTCTGAACCCATTGTTGGGGATGTCCCACTTGGACCTCACCCCTCCCCATCTTGAGGCTGTGTGCAAGGTCACATACACATGCGCTTCCCCCCACCCCCCACCCACCCCGCAATGAGAGTTTTGAGTACCCCGCACTTTATTACATTTTTCCCATTTAGAGGCTTCAGATGCCTCGCCTGAACATGACCTTCCATCTGCAGCCCAGTACAGAGCCAGCACCACTGTGTGTGAGGTACTGACCACGCCCTTCACACCAATCTGTGCATGACCCCCATTGAGCACACTGGCCTTGCCCTTCTTTCTACTGGGACCATGATGTGCGTGCCATGCATACCCCTGTAAGATGGCCCGCAAAGCCTCTGGACTGCCTTTAATTCTCAGCCAGATAATGTGGTCCACAGAGCCTCAGGATTGCCTTTAATATCTCAGCACATCAATGTGGCTCACAGAGCCTCAGGACTGCCTTTAATATCTCAACCTTCTTTTGCCCTCAGTCTCAAGACTATGACTACCTGTCACTCAGCTCCCATTTCCTTCAGGACTGAACACATCACCCTTTCCCCCCACCACCACCCCCCGTGTCATGAGTCTTGTTGTAACCCTTCCATCTTGCACTATGCTAACCTCCTCCTTCCCATAGTCTTGAGCCTGCATGCACTGCCCCCATCTCTCGTGCCATATGAAACCCATTCACCGCCCTCCCAAGTCTGCATGCATACCTTCCATGTTGGGCACCAGCTCCCCTACCTCCAATCATCCCTCTGCCTGCTATCCTCCCTGCCCCCCCAACCCCACCCACCCATGCAACTCCCCGAGATGGTCTCCGCTGGTTGTGGGCAGCCCTGCCTGTGAAGAGCAGCTGCCACTGCGAACGGCCCTGCCTGAGACCCACAGCACATACTGTCAGCAGCCCTGCCTGAGACCCACAGTAGACACTGAGCAGCCCTGTCTGAAACCCACAGCACACACTGTGAGCAGCCCTGTCTGAGACCACCAGCACACACTGCGAGCAGTCCTGTCTGAGACCCACAGCATACACTATGAGCAGCCCTGTCTGGGACCTGCAGCACACACTGCGAGCAGCCCTGTCTGAGACCCCTAGCACACACTGCGAGCAGCCCTGTCTGAGACCCACAGCACACATTGCGAGCAGCCCTGTCTGAGACCACCAGCACACACTGTGAGCAGCGCTGTCTGAGACCCACAGCACACAGTGCGAGCAGCCCTGTCTGAGACCACCAGCACACACTGTGAGCAGCGCTGTCTGAGACCCACAGCACACAGTGCGAGCAGCCCTGTCTGGGACTTGCAGCACACACCGCGAACAGCCCTGTCTGTGACCCAGAGCATACACTGTGAGCAGCCCTGTCTGAGACCCACAGCACACACTGTGAGCAGCCCTGGCTGAGACCCACAGCACACACAGTGAGCAGCCCTGTCTGAGACCCACAGCACACACTGTGAGCAGCTCTGTCTGTGACCCACAGCACATACTGTGAGCAGCCCTGTCTGAGACCCACAACACACACCGTGAGCAACCCTGTCTGTGACCCACAGCGCACACTGTGAGCAGCCCTGCCTGAGACCCACAGCACACACTGTGAGCAGCCCTGCCTGAGACCCACAGTACACACTGCGAGCAGCCCTATCTGAGACCCACATCACACACTGTCAGCAGCCCTGTCTGTGACCTGCAGCATACAGTACGACCAGCCCCGCCTGAGACCCACAGCACAAGCTGCAAGCAGCCCTGTCTGAGACCCACAGCACACACTGAGCAGCCCTGTCTGAGACCCACAACACACACTGTGAGCAGCCCTATCTGAGACCCACATCACACACTGTCAGCAGCCCTGTCTGTGACCTGCAGCATACAGTGCGACCAGCCCCGCCTGAGACCCACAGCACAAGCTGCAAGCAGCCCTGTCTGAGACCCACAACACACACTGTGAGCAGCCCTGTCTGTGACCTGCAGCACACACTGAGCAGCCCTGCCTGACACCCACAGCAGACACTGAGCAGCCCTGTCTGAAACCCACAGCACACACTGTGAGCAGCCCTGTCTGTGACCCACAGCACACACTGCGAGCAGCCCTGTCTGAGACCCACAGCACACACTGTGAGCAGCCCTGTCTGAGACCACCAGCACACACTGTGAGCAGCACTGCCTGAGACCCACAGCACACACTGTGAGCAGCCCTGTCTGAGACCCACAGCACACACTGTGAGCAGCCCTGTCTGAGACCTACAGCACACACTGTGAGCAGCCCTGTCTGTGACCCACAGCACACACTGCGAGCAGCCCTGTCTGAGACCCACAGCACACACTGTGAGCAGCCCTGTCTGAGACCCACAGCACACACTGTGAGCAGCCCTGTCTGAAACCCACAGCACACACACTGAGCAGCCCTGTCTGAGACCCACAACACACACTGTGAGCAGCCCTGTCTGTGACCTCCAGCACACACTGAGCAGCCCTGCCTGAGACCCACAGCAGACACTGAGCAGCCCTGTCTGAAACCCACAGCACACACTATGAACAGCCCTGTCTGAGACCCACAGCACACACTAAGCAGCCCTGTCTGAGTCCCACAGCACACACTGTCAGCAGCACTGCCTGAGACCCACAGTAGACACTGAGCAGCCCTGTCTGAAACCCACAGCACACACAGTGAGCAGCACTGTTTGAGACCCACAGCACACACTGTGAGCAGTGCTGTCTGAGACCCACAGCACATAGTGCAAGCAGCCCTGTCTGAGACCCACAGCACACACTGTGAGCAGCCTTGTCTGAGACCCACAGCACACACTGTGAGAAGCCCTGTCTGAAACCCACAGCACACATAGTGAGCAGCCCTGTCTGAGACCCACAGCACACACTGTGAGCAGCCCTGTCTGTGACCCACAGCACACACTGTGAGCAGCCCTGCCTGAGACCCACAGTACACACTGCAAGCAGCCCTATCTGAGAGCCACATCACACACTGTCAGCAGCCCTGTCTGAGACCTACAGCACACACTGTGAGCAGCCCTGCCTCAGGCCGCAGCACACACTGTGAGCAGTCCTGCTTCAGACCCATAGCACCCATTGCGAATGGCCCTGCCTGTGATGCCTACCAGTCTCACTTTACACAGCTGCTTTAGCATCAGTGGTGACTTGGAGCAGCGCTGTTGCAGGTGGGCCTTGAATGTTGCACTCATCTTGAAGTTACAAATGAAGTGAGGGTGGACAGCTGCATGACGCTTTTAAACAGTCGTGAATCAAACCGGTTTAATTTCCTGCTGTCGTGGTGTGTAGTTAGGAGGGAGAACGTGATTCTGGTAACTGTTGTTTCTAATAAGCGTTCATGACATGCTAATGCATGCAAATGAGGCTCCTGACATGGACCAGCGGGAAAGTCAACCTGCCATTCGGCTGCCATAAGAGTGCTGAGAGGAAAATTGCGACTTGTTTTCCTGCTGGCGGAAATCCGACCTTTGATCTCACCCCGAATTTTCCGCTCCTGCTGCCACGATTCCTGCTGCTAGTGGGGCCGGAAAATTACACCCATTGTTTATGCATACATTCAAATCCGGGGATGCTCATCGCAACTACATGCACACACACACAAGCACACAAGAAGGAGATAGGAAAAAGAAGAGTTTTACAACTGGGGATAACTGAAAACAGAAAAGCCTAAAGATATGGATATGAATGTCAGAGTCCAGAATGTCAGAGTCCAGTGAGGGTTCCTTCATGTAGGAGCTAAAGTTCAGCTAACTTAGGGATCAGAAACCTTCAGTTGTGGCGTGCTGAGTCTTCATTTATTCAGTGTAATATAATGTTTTGAGTGCCAGTAATACTAATGCATCCTCTAACCTTCCCTCCAACCTCCTTCCACTACACCTTCCCCACATCCATCCCACCCCTTCCCCAACTCCACCCCACCCCCTCCCCATCTCCCCATCCCCTCCCAAACCTGCACCACCCCTCCAACCGCACCCCCCTATACACATAGCATCCAATTGGTTCTAAAATTGAAGGGATTTCACCTACCATTTTTCAACCGGGAGCTCTCTCCCAACAGTTGCCATGCTGCTGCTGATCCTCGGGCAGCTTCAGCTTTCTGACGGGCTTTACACGTGGCTGCCCAAAGGTCAGAAGCAGCAGCACAGGTAACGCAATGAAATTGACACTGACACTGGCAGACAGGCTTTCAAAAGGTTTGAATTCTCCGGTTGGTGCCAGCTCTGCCTGTTCAGACTGGATGACGTGTGCCCTGAGCTAGCCGAAAGCTGGAGTTGCTGAGTCCTTTCAAAGTTGGTGATGACACAGCAAGGTGAGATTGGTGTACAGAGACCTGGTCTACTCTATGGTGATGGCAGGGATCTTCCAGAGAACCAGATTTCAAAGAGGTTTAGACTTGAGGCAGGCTTTGTTGTCAGCCAGGAGTCCTGCTTTGCTGTTGACTGGTTGGACGTTAACAGCAGATTGCCCTGGGTGTCCAGAAATGTAACATTAAAACTTTTCAAAGGCCAAAGGAGCTTAGGTCATGTGGTGTTGCCCATTGATAACTCAGTTTCAGGTTAACAATCAGTTTCTATGGGCGGAATTTTCCAAGCCCGCTGGCGACGGGCATGATAGATGATGTGCGTGGAAAATATGGCGTGACCTGCTTCACGACAGTGTGGAGGCAGCTCGCGGTCATCCGCTCAGCCCACCTACAGTGAGCCACGCTTCCCGCTATTGGTCGGTAGGGAGCTAAATGTAATACATCAGCATATAATTAAAAGGCCATCCCACCAGACTCTTCAAAGCTCCCCCTATTGTCCATCCATGTCAGCGGGAAAGTACATGTTTCACGACGGTACGCAGGTAACATGCACTTGGCAGCCTTCGCTTTGGGGAAACTGAGGTGAGTGAGCAGCAGTGTTCTGTACAGCTCGCCTGTTGTTTACAGGCCTCAGGAGTGCCAGGGGATCGGGGGCAACTGATGCCTGGCCCCGCATGTGACTGCCAAGGTGGGGGTGTCAGGGACAAGTGCTGGCCAGCCTTGGAGGCAACTGCTGGGGGGTGGTGACTGGGGGCAAGTGCTGGTCAGCCTCAAAGGTGACCGTTGTCAGTGGTGGTGGGGTGTCAAGTGCTGCCCTGGTGCTGCATCCCATGCACAGGCAATCAAGGTGGGGGGGGGCGCAGGGTAAGCAAGGGAAATGGCCACGCATTAGGGACACCTGTATAAATTGACCATCCCTCTGCAACTGAGACAGATCAGGTGCAGCCGCAGTGATAAAATTGGAGTCTGGCTCCTAGCCTGCCCACCCATGCAAATAACGTGGAGGTACCAAATGGCCATCAAGCACTCCATTCCTTACCCCACCCCCCAACCCCTGGCATAGACTTCGAGTCTGCCGCCATTTTATTGGACCATGGAGCAGCTGAACTGCACATGTTGTACAATCTCCTCGCCAATGCTGACCATGTAGCAGTCACTGCTGGAGGTGCTCACAGCTCCTTGCAATCTCAGCATCCTAGTTTGGACCAGTGTCCCCCATGTCGTAGGTTGACAGGGCAGCCATGCAGCGCACTCATCTCTGGCTGTCCGAGTGGTGACCAGAACTCTCCGGGAACCATTAAGGGGCGGTCACACAGGGCCAGGAAAGGTACTAAGTACAGCCATGGAAACCACATCTCTCTCTCTATCTTTTGCATGCTGCAGGAGGACCACATCAGTTTCATGGATCGTGGTGACCTAGCTGTATGCCTGATGGCCTACAGAGACCATAGAATAACGAGGAGAGAGTGACTGAGGCTCCTGGCTGTGCAAATGCAGGCGCAGCAACCTCATAAAGTTGGGGCAGCAGAGGCTCCTGCACACACTGCCCAGGAGCAACAGCGAGCCGGAGCTGTTCAGAGTCTAGTTTCACCCAGGGTCTATAGATGCTGCCTGCCATTCCTGCAGATGACTGAGAACCAGTGTCGCTGACAACTGCGCATAACTAGGGACCTGGTGGCTCACATCTACCAGCTACTGCAGGACTTGACACCAAGGAGATATGCAGGGCATCCACTGCCAGTGGCTGTGAAAGTGACTGCAGCACTCAATTTCTATGCCAGTGGCTCCTTTCAGGACTCAATAGGTGACCTCTGTGGGATTTCACAATCCGCCACCTACAAATTCATCCATGAGGTCACGCATGTCATCTTCTCCATGGTACACAACTTTGTGCATTTCACCCGGGACCGGGCCAGCCAGCATGCAAGGGCCATTAGATTCAGCCTGATCTTGGCAATCCCACAGGTGCAGGGTGTGATTGACTGCACTCATGTGGTGCTCAGGTCTCCGTCGCTGTGCTCAGTGGATTTCATCAACCTCAAGGGCTACCACTCACTGAATGTGCAGCTGGTGTGCGACCACCAGAAACACATCCTGCAAGTATGTGCATGGTTTCCAGGGAGTGTGCATGACGCCTAGATCCTGAGTCGCTCGCAGATCCCTGCAGGATCCACAGAGGCTGCAGGGATGGCTCCTTTGGGACAAGGACTACCCGCAAAGACCATGGCTGATGCCACCCGTGCGACGGTCTCAGACTGCAGACGCTATAATGAGGCTCATGCAGCAGCTCAGAACTTGGTGGAGCAGACCATCAGGATGCTGAAGATACGGTTCCAGTGCCTGGACCAGTCTGGTGGAGCCCTGCAATACAGTCCACAAAGGGTGTCACGCATCGTTGTCGTCTACTGCGCACTTTACAGCCTGGCACTCCAAAGGGGAAAGGAGCTGGCTGAGGTGGAGGTGGAGGAGCTGGAGATCTCCTCAGATGAGGAGGACGCCGATGAGGAGAAGGGTGAGAGGGTCCTCGGTGGTGACAATGACGGGGATGAGGCCCTCCCACTGGTTAGACGAGGCAAGTGCACTCGGGAGGCCCTCAGAGCTGCCAGATTTGTGGAGGATGATGATGACATGCAGTGAGGTGTTCCCATAGATCCTCACATCATAGTTGTGAACATTTGACTCCAGTCTGGCTTATGGCAGCGCCAATACCCTCTGTGAGAATGCTCCTGTCATGGAGACACAGTAGAGGCCCTAATAGTTGCTTGATCGCAGGAGGATGATGATGATATTCAGTGAGGACACTGCATAAATCTTCACACAGCCCCTGAGAACGTCTGACTCCTGTCTGGCCGAGGGCAGCTCACATGCGCTCCATGATCAAGGCCATCTCAGAGACGCAGCCATGAATCTTTAGATGCATCTGATGCTGTGTCTGCCTTCAGACCTCAGCCCTTTGGGAGCTGGTGCACAGCATCACTGATTGCAGATGCTGAAGAGTTGGGGTCCAGCCCCACCTTAAAGGTGCTGAGAGCACACAAAAAGAATAAGAGAACTGCCCACTACATTCTGGCAGCAATGACCAGCACCGCCGAGGTGCAGGCATCAGTAATGTTTTCAGGGAGCGTAAGTCTGCACCATCATTGTGGTCCAAAGGCTGCACAGAGCACAGGGAAGAGGCCCTGGACTGGGACACCTGCCTTTATCTTGTGCAGAAAGGTTTCACATCTGAGTGACAAGAACACTGCTCATCAGAACAAGGAGCCATAGGCAGGGAGACATTCTTAGGCGTTTATTAACAATAGTGAACAGCATGTACAAGTGATTAACACTCATGCCAGGTTGTGCAACTACTTTTGCTTAACTTTCCTAACCCTGCCGCTATGTCATGGTGCTCCACAGATATCCACAGCAGAGGTAGAGGCAGCCTGTGATGCCCTGTCTTTGATGACTTTGGTGGGTGTCCTCTGGAGGACTGAAACATGGTGGGCCCCGGCCTGCTTTCAGGGTCCTGCTGTGTGGCAGTGGCACCCTCCTCGGCCTGTGAGGCTAGAGCTGTGGAGGTCACAGGAAGAGAGGAGTCAGATGGGCTGGCCACTCCCAGAGTCACCTGGGTGGATGGCGCCGGAGTGTGCACTTGCTGGTCCTCCTCCCTATGGGTGCCCGAGGGCCACTAGCTGACTCTGTGAGCGAAAGGAGTAGTTGGAGTGAGATCGAGCTGCCCAGCACCCCTCTTGAGTACTCACTGTTGGAGGCCAACTATGGCATCAGCGATGGAGTTAAGCCCACGCAGCAGTGCAGGAGTGATGTCCTGGACCAGGTCTCCATGATGGCCGCCATCCTGCCAGTGTTAACCTCGGTGTGTTGCAATGCTGGCGCTATCATCTCAGCCTGAAGACGGACGGACTGCTCCATCGTGCCTTGCAATCTGAGGAGTGCAGCAGACATCCCTTCCTGTTGTTCCCAAGCTTGCCTTTGCAGCTCCAGCAACTGTGACATGACCGAGTTCAGAGGCTCGTCATCTGACTCTGACTCAGCAATGTTGTGGCCTCCAAGCGCTGGGGACCTGGGAAGTCCCTGCCTCCTTCTGCTGTAGATCAGAAAGTGCAATATGCTCACCAGATTGTGATCCTGAGGCTACTCTAAAGCTGGGTCCCACCAAGGTGTGTATCTCTGCGTTGGTGGAGGGTGTGGGTGAGCGCTGTGACAGGACTTCAAGGGGGGGCGGGGGGTGCCTCCAGATTCCTCTTCAGAGGTTTCTCTGGTGCTTGATTGGAGGCCCTGGATCATGAACTCTGTCGGTTGTTTGGCAGATGTGCCTGCGAAAGCAAGGGGAGATAATTAGATAATTAATTCATGGCAGTGGCCTGTGAAAGAGCACAGATCCCCTCCTGGCGTGGTTGTCTGATGGATGTTGCACTGCCGGTTCCTCACTTGCTAGAGCACTGCCAACCTCACCGTCAGCACAGGACCGATCCCAGTAATCACTGGCCAGCTGGATGGCTCTGTTTTCGAATTCCATTAGAACTTTGATCTCCAGCATCCCTCCACCTGTCTGCGACCTTTCCCTCCTGTTGTGAGCCAGTTTGTCCTCCATGGATAGAGATGGGGAGAGTGTATCAGGATGCCTGCTGGGCCAGATGATAAGTATGCCTGGCCTGTGTAGATGGTGAGGGGTCTCATGAATGGGCTGATGACAATGCAAGTGCGCATGTGAAAGAGTGAATGGTGATGTCCCTTGCACTGGCAGTGAGTGAGGGCCCTGTAGATGTGTGATGGGTTTGTGAGTGTGTGAGTTGGGAGTGATGAGAAGAGTGACTTACCCTGGCAGAACAGAAGAGATCATTCATCCTTTTGTGGCACTGGGTGGCTGTCCTCCTCAGCAGGGTGTGCGTGCTGCCACCACCTCCCAAGCTGGGTTGGTGACTTTGCTGCCCATCCTGCAGCCAGAGCAGGGGTTTAGCACATCCCAGCCAGCCTCCATGGCATCCAGCAGTAACTCGAAAGATCTGTCGTTGAAGCGGCGGGCTGCAGTATTTTTTTTCCTTTGCTGGCCATGTTTCCCAGGTAGTGGTGGTGAGCTGGTGGCAATGAGCACTTTGCTGGCGGCTGTCTTTTAAAGTTGGCAGCTGGCGTGATGCAACAGCGGAGTGATGGCGAACGGGCGAGTGAAAGCCCACCCGCCATGGAAACAGCATGTTTCACAGAAGTGAACAAATAATGAGGCAGGCTTGGAAACAGCATGACAACCCACCATTTTCGTCGGCAGGTAGGACTCCATTTTACCCACCCGCTACTTCATGCAAATCTGGGCAAATTCTACCCTACGTCTCTGGTCAAAATCCAGTGTTCACTTTAGGAGATAGAGATTGGCCACTAGTGCCTCCACAGGTATAATGAATTTGGATGGTTGTCTCTTTGTTATAAGTCCAGGCTGGGGTTGGATTTGCCGTCTCTCCATGGCCCCAGCACTTTCACCTCTGGGCCCCATATTTAACAGGCAGCAGAGCGCATGCCTACTTCATGTCTACAGGTCAGGACTGCTCCAGATGACAGATGACCCTGAAAGCAAAGAAGACGGCAGCTCCCAAATTTAGTGACACCTCTCTGGGCCCGAATGGTAATTCCTGATTTCTGCACGCTACACTTATCCACCTTGTTTTCCCACCAGTGTAACAATAATCTGGCGCGGGGGGATGGTTCCGTTCTGGCCTTACTAATCATCCCATTAGCGGGATGCAAAGCAGGTTCACACCAGTCTCCAGCGGGATTGCTGTTCCACCATCGCAGACACCATCGGATGATCCCACTGTGCTTTCATGCTAATGTGAAACCAATTTTTGGCCTTCTCGCCATTTGTTCCGCCCCTGCCTGCCATGATGCCTGACATCAATGGAGCCAGAAAACTCCGGCCACATTTTCTGACCTTTTTAATTCTCGTGGACATGACAGTAGAAAACAACCAAAGGAGGCCAAAAAGCATTTGAAAAAGGCAAAAATGGTTGTAAATGTAACTTCCAGATGGCATCAAGTATGATAGCAAAAACATTTGCTAATAGGTGGGTTAAGGAAACGAGGTTAATAAAGGATGAGGTGGGTCCATCAAAAACAGGCATGACTGATAGAGGATAAGGACATGGCAAACTTGCTAAATCATTTATTTTGTTGGAGCTGCTGCATTCAATTCGACAATTAGAATTGTACAAAGTTACATAATGTGTCACTTAAGTTTACATAGAACAAATTAAAAAGGAACAATTTGTACTGATAAGGGAAAAGTTTGTTCATTATGGGAATCAAATGCTCAAGTTAAACCTAGTATCAATAGCGGGCTGTAATCTGAAACAGGGATCAGGTCTGACAGTACAGGAATTATTTTAATACACCAAGCTGTCAAGAATTAAATCCATTGTCCCCAGATAGTTAGTGACAAACTGCATTCAATATAATGTCACACACACTGTCAAACACACACAGGCACACACACACATCCATCCCAATCAATTAATAGAATATTAAAATATCAAATAGTATTAATCCTAAGAAGACACCTCTCTCCTTTATCAGCCACTCTAGGTATCAAGGATTTTAAACTAATTTCTGATTTTATATCCTGAGTTGACAACATATATAAAAGGTCCAGCTACTTAGATACATTGGCTAACTCAAGTGTTTAGGAGGGACGAACAAAATATGGTCATGAATAAGTGCTGGCAAATATAACTACTTAAGTTATGCTATGTTCTTAATGTATTTACAGATTTTCATAAGGTATTTTTTATATGTACAATACATGTTGTTTTGGGACAGCTTACCTTAATGTATTTAAGAACAGTTAGCTTGAGTTTATCTTCCCAAAACATAAGCCTTTGTGATGTGATAATTCATCAAAGGTTAAAGCAAGAAAGATGGGCCATGTGATTGCCATCTATGGAGAGAATCATATGACCTATATCCCCACTTTGGGAAGAGAAATGCAACCATGTGTTTCAGGAGTTTGCTGATACTTTCCAGGAAAGCTGATGAGGTAACCATTATGACTAGGAGTTTGATTTAAGTAAAATTGTTGCTTTTTCAGCATTTTTCAAGCACACGTTTCCTATGAATAAACTTCCCATTCCAGGAGAATCTTCATATCTGATAATAGAAGCAGGAGTTCAGCATGGGAACAAGTCTTGAATCTAATCCAGCAATGGCATCATTACTTACATCTGAACTAAATCCATTCTATTATTTCTAACAACATTCTACTGATGCGTGGATAACTTGGAATTCAGTTTGAAAACCGAGGTCCACTCTAAATAAAAGTTACTGTCTCTTTTAGTTTTCATTATTCCCTATAAAATGTTAAATAGGTTATCTTCCATTTTAAAACTGTAAGATATTAAAAGCACTTAATAAATCATGAATGTCTTTTGAACAGTTCTATTTTTTACCTTTCAGCACTCGCACATGGGAAGAATGCACATAGCGCCACAAATAACACATTTAGGAGCACACTCACAATAAAAATCAACATTCCTGACCAGTTTCTTCATACTTGCTATTTTATTACAATACTTTACTCTCCAAGGAAACCATTGCATGAATTTTACAATTTAGTGCTGTCATAGGAGATCTAAATTTTAATAAATTAAAAATGATATGAACCTCATAATACATATCCCATTACAAAAAAATCTACATCAGAAATATTAAATTTTCCACAATAAGTACGGATGATTTTACAACCTCCTGGGCACTGCATTCAACCTTAGCCCTTGCTGTTTGAGATCAGCTGATGTGCAAAGAACAGAGCCTTCCTAGTCTGAAAACCCAATATTTCACCAGATATATACCCAAAAAACCATCAAGACATTTTTACATGGGTTTCTAAGAAATTAGCTTGGACAAGATCTTACAAGTTAGAAATGTACATTTTTTCAAATTTGTATAAAATTTGATCTTTCATAACATAACTGAAACAGTCATACACGTTTATTAACTTTAGCAAGCCTATCACAGTTGTCACAGATAAGTAGATTTCTGCAGTTTCAGTCTCCTAAATTTAATTACTTTGAAGACATTGCTTATTTAATTAACTCAAATATGTATTACCTCCTCTGCAAATGTGAACTTCATTATGTTATTAAATTTGGAGTGATCATCATTGTGCTGCTTCTGTGACCATTTCCTTAGTTTCCTCGTTCCCTTCCATCTCAACTGCCTGAGAGGCCAATCACAAAGTCCTCCTTCAGTACCTCTTTTCCATTGTCCAGCTCCATAGGGTAATCCTGGCTTGGCTTTACTCTTACCTATTCTACGGTAATTGGAGCATCTACCGATGGTTTCTCTTTTCACTCCCACATTATCATCTCTGCATTTCTGGGAGAAACCTTATCCCTTTCTTATCCTTATCTTTATCCCCAACTTCTTCATCATCCATGTGCAATCTCTTGCCCCAGTGCTACCACTCCATGACCTTTCTTGGTCTGTCCACTACTTTTCTGATGTTAAATGGCTTGCCAACAACCAGTTTTGGAAGAATGGTGACGTTCTCTAGCTAAACATTGATTAAACTGAAGCCATCACCTTTAGCGCTCATCACAAGCTCTGCTCCCTAACTACCTAATCCATCTTCCTTCCCTGCCAGTGCCTCAGACTAAACCAAGCAGTTTGTAGCCTTAACATCCAGTTAAACCTGGTGCTGAGTTTCAACCCACCATAAAAAAGCTTATTTCCATCTCTATAAAATTGTCTAACTCCAACTCTATCACAACCATTCCACATGGAAACACTTCCATATGTCACATCAGCTCCAGGCTTGATTATCTTAAAGCTGTCCTATCTGTCCTCCCTTCCTCCACAATCAATAAACTTCAACGCATCTAAATTACTGCTACTCATATTCTATCTAAACCAAGGCCTACTAACAAAACATCCCTCTTTTGCTGACATCTATGGGTCCGTGCGCTTATTTGCTTTTTGCAGCCAAGTGTTTGACAACCCTCTTGTGAAGATCTTGAGAACGTTGCCCGAAGCTGAAGGCATTATATTGTCATGAAAACACACTTTATGTCAAATAATGATTTTTAATCCATTGGTTGGAAACCTGAAATGAACTTTTAAAAACGGAGACTTTTTTAAACACAGAGACTAAAGGTGACTTGAGCTCGCAGCCAAATATGACTATCCCAATTTGCATTAGTGTACATTCCACTCCATTGGAATAGAAGCAGCATGTCTGCAAAACCCATCAAAGAGAATGACCTCTTGTCGACCCACCTCTTGTGAAGAACCCATGGCTCCTGCACCATTAGCAAGGCATTAAGGCAATCACCTGAGATTTGATGGAGACAAACCACTAAGCCTTATCATTTGCATAATAGGACCCTAGCTAGGCGAGCTTCCCAGACATGATCTAATCAAGTTACTTTTGGAATACACTGACAATGATCTTATTTGGATCCCTTGTGCAGTTGGAGAGAGGAGGTCACATGACAAACCAACCCTTTGTATGTTTAAGCACCTGTTTCCCTGCACAACAGAAGACAAGCAGCTAAGACGCAGAGCGAGAAGAACTGAGTGAGGTCCATCTTGCCTCCCTCTCTCTCCAACCCACAGCTTTGAACCCTGTTTGCTGACCGTGAACATCCAGGTACACCCCTGCTGCAAACAGAGACTCCTTAAAAGAATTCAACCCAGTGCTACTGTCTCCAGAAGAACAACCAAATTGGCCCTCTACACCTTTAAACCAGAAGCATTGGGACCTCCGATTTCAACCTACCTCTTACATTATATGGACTTCAATTTGACTAGCCTATCCTTCCCCATTCTGTAACTTATGTTTTTGTGTGAACTTCAAGTGTGTGTGTTTGCGAAAGCCAGAGTGCATTTTATTATTTCATTTAGATCTGTTTAAGTATAATAAAGTTAACCACTTTCTTTGTTAAACTCAAGAAAACCTGTCCAATTGGTACTTTTATGATCACAGTGCACAAACATTTAAGTACTCACTAAATTGACAAGTAGGTTCTTTTCAGAACACCAAAACCTGTTGTGGTCAAACGAGGAGAGGGAAAAGAAGGGAGACATTCGGCCCCTCCTCACCTAATTGCAACAATGTAAATGCAAGTTGTTGTTAGCAATGTCATAATGGGACTCAGTCCTCAAAATTGACTGAGCCCTTCTGCAGCAGCCAGCTGATTTGCCAGCCAGCAAGCTATTCACCTAATAGTTTAAATATATCCTAGTAACTCATGCCAGGATACAATTTTAAAAGCAATGGCACTCTCCCATATCTCATTCAAGTGGCCTTAGACAAAGATGGTCAGTAAACATTTCAGCCATGCTTGGCCACTGTCTGGCTCAATATTCGCTTTCTATCAGGAGTCACAAAATAGCAAGCTCTTTCAAAAACACTAAGCTGGCTTTAATCCCCCTGACGTACAAACTTGGAGGGCCATCAAAGCATGCCAATCCTTGCCTCAGCTAAAACCATTTGGACTGGATTTTATTAAAAAGCCTGAGGCCCCGCCATCAGGATCGGGAGTGGGAGCCATTGCTGCATGGGTGGAGTGAACTAAAGGTTTTAATTACATTGCAGCTGACCAATTAACTGACAAGAGGCGGAAGAGCTATCCAATCAGGTGGCACACAGGCAGCCTGAGATCATGCCATTGGAAGCACTGTTTTTTTTAACCCTTTTATGGGATGTGGACTTCACTGACAAGACCAGCTTTTATTGCCCATTCCTAAATGTCCTTGGGAAGACGGTGATAAGCCACCTTCTTGATCCGCTGCAGTCCATGTGGTGTAGGTACATCCACAGTGCTGTTAGGAAGGGAGTTCCAAGGTTTTGACCCAGTGACCATGAAGGACCAACATTATAGTTCCAAGTCAGGATTGTGTGTGGCCTGTAGGGAAACTGGCAGGTGGTGGTGTTACCATGTGATAGCGGTTGTGAGATTGCCTAAGGAGCCTTGGTGAGTTTCTGCAGTGCATCTTGTATATTGCATGCACTGCTGCCACTGTGCATCAATGGTAGAGGGAGTGAATGTTGAAGGTGTTGGATGGGATGCCAATCCAGCAGCTGCTTTGCCCTGCATTGACTCAAGCTTCTTGAGTGTTATTGGAGCTGCACTCATCCAGGCAAGTGGAGAGTATTCCATCACACTCCTGACTTGTGTCTTATAGATGGTGAACAGACTTTGGGGAGTCAGGAGGTGAGTTACTCTCTGCAGAATTCCCAGGTTTTCACTCATAGTATTTATACGGCTGTTCCAGTTCAGGTTCTGGCCAGGATGTTGATAGTGGAGGATTCAGTGATGGCAATGCCATTGAATGTCAAGGAGAGATGGTTGGATTCTCTTTTGTAGGAGATGGTCATTGCC